>NC_071466.1:97496103-97796103 GCF_028500815.1 Rissa tridactyla
ATGAGTGGATCGACAGTGTCACTCAAACAGGAATCTCTCTGTCCCTACTACCTCCTCTCCTCGGAAAAGTCCTACAAGCATCCTCAAAGTGCTACACAACTGGCCACAGACAGAGAATTTATCTGCCATTTCTTTTGATGAGGTACAAAATATAACATAATATAATTAATTTTACTGCCTCAGAATTGCGCTGGCTGCTCAGGGCCAGCAGGAGAAAAAGCCATATTGCCAGCCAACTCAGCAAGCCCGGCTTTGAACTGATGCAGCAAGCACATAGTGACTTCTTGGAGCAGAACTGCACATTATCATTTAGCTGGATGAACGCATGAGACAGAAAAGTTGTTCTTGATTAAAAACAAATATCGAGCATGGCAAGAAAATGAGTAAGGATAAACAGATTAAGTGTGATATGTCTGAAGGCTTCCCACAGTATAAAAGCCATATGTGGGAGGCATGAGCCTAAAATGAAACTCCTAACAGTGTGAGTTAAGGTCTTTGAAAGAGGCACCTGACACAATCAGAGGGGGAAAGTCTGAGTAATTGGCTCATCGAGGGAGGTTCTCAACACTTTCCCATGATCTGCACCTTCCTTCTTCTGCTGTGCTCATCCAAGCAGGAGAACGCCATTCAGGGGTCAGACCAGACAAGCTGACTTACGCCAGCCCCGCTCGTCCGAAGGAGTCCCCGTGCAGAGCCGAAGCAGGGAAGCAGCTATGGGCAGCCACAGCTAAGCCACAGCCCATCCAACGCCAACCCAAGGCCAGGCAGGCTAGAGCTGGTATGAATGTTAAAGTCAATCCAACCTGCTATCAGCGTCCCCTTCCCGTGCTCAGCCAGCTAAAGCCCCACACCACAAGCCCGGGTATGGGGGAAAGACTCTACTTTAAAAACAGGCAACAGATTCTCTAACAATCAGTCGCAGAGTACTTGCAACAAGCAATTGCTTGGAACAACAAACAATTATCATGGGGCCTTCCTCGCAAACAATGAGCTACTGGTTCCTGTCTCCATGCTAGTCATTGTGGGCTATAACCTCAGCACCCTTGCAAGCAGAAAGGCAGCGTGACATGCTTCTAAGCAACATAAATCTTTTACCGATTTCATTCAATCCACCAAATTGTTTTCATTTGAGGCTGCCACTTTTTGTTAGCTTGGTGATGCTGCAGCTTTGGCTTCCGCAAAGAGCCTGCACTTCTAACAGGAACGCCATTTGACTTTCCCACTGTCGGGTGGCCGGTGGGATGGTCAGCATCCTCGGAGTCTGTGTCATCTGCCACCCTTCGCCATGCAGCCGGCATTCCCACACGCCCCCCCCCGGAGGCTCCCTGCTCGTCATCGGATGTGAGGGAGCCTACAGTTAGTGGGAACCCAGCGTCTCCCAAACGCTCTTGACAAACTGCTTTTCACTGCCACACAAACCACATGTTTTCCAGTAACTGCACGATCAAGCAATCATTCACCCAGGCTAAACTCAACAGCTGTTTGTTACTCTAGCTTGCAAGATGTTCAGCTCTGCTGGTTTCTTCCCGATTCACCTTCTTTATAGACCCAGTCCACAGCATCTTCTCTTTTCTTCACTGAGGAAGAAATAAACCCGATACAGTCAAGGTACGTTTGTTAGTGACTAGGAAATCCTGACGTTTTGGGCTCTCCCCATAATGCTGAAAGCCTGATCTCTGCTGCCCACCACCTCGCCTCGCCGCCAAGGCCTTTGCAGAGGGAGCCCCGCACAGCAGCCCAGAGGCTTTTCCACTCCCTTTGGGCAAGTGCAAGGAGTGGCACCGCGAGCACTCCCGCGGCCACCCTTGCTCCCGCAAGGACCTGCTGTGACCACAGAAGAAATTCCTGCTCAAGTGGAGGTGGAGCACACGGGGCCTGCCTATAACATTGTTTGCAAAACGAAGGTCTAAAGTAACTCCGCTGAGAGACTAAAAGTGTGGGGAGACCAACCCTGAGGGGCTGCTATATCTTCCAGAATATGAGCGAAACTTGCCAGCCTTCTGTCACTGAACCCTTTACCAGTTTTATAGTTTTTCTCTTTTTTGGGGGGTTAGACTCTCTATTTAGGCAGGTGCAGTGCACTTAGCTCGTGCCTGGCTACTGTTTTGGTAGCCCCAAGGTCCAAGCTGCGGTGCTTGGAAGGATGCTGCACAGCCAGGTGAAATGCACGCAGTGTCGTGGTCCATGCCCTGCAGCAAATCAGCTCCCATAAGCAAATGCAATGAATGGATTTGTTATTTAAAGCTGTCTGCCATCCCATGTCAGGCACGAAATTAATAAATGATTGGGAAGGGGAACTTTTCCTCTTCTCTCTGTGTGGAGGAGGTGTCTTCATCCAAGTCTGCACTGCTCCAAGATGAAGTAATTTTGGCTCCCCGTGTTTTAGCTATTTGAGATAACAAACTCAAATTTCTTAGTCATCCAAAGGCAAAACTGTCTTTATCTCTTTGCTGGTGTTATGGCTTCATTTTTGCTGTAACCCATGCTCTGAGTGCAAGCGTGTGGATGAGCAAGACACAGATGCTGTTCCTACATAAGGCAAGTTTCCTAAATGTTGTGGAAGGGCAAGAGGTGAAATTCAACCATTACCAGTAACATTTCCATGCAGTGCCCACACAACTGTTCACGGGAGGATGCAACTATTACAAAGGATAACTAAGAAAGACTGATGGAAAAGAGTGATAGGTTTTGCATATTGCTCACAAGCTACTCTATAAACAGCACGTGAAACATCGTGTGCACCCATGTTTCCTCCCAGGACTTACAAGACGGTCCAACCTAAGGGTGCACCTCAAGGTTAGCAGTACAGCCAGGAGATAGTCTTCTCATGGGTGCCCCAAGAATCACTCTGCAAGGTAGTGTGGATGCAGTTTTAAATACTAAGAAGTGCACCTTGGATGGCATTTTGTTCATATCTTATATTTTTCTTCTTTTTTTTTATTTTTTTAACAAGGCAGGGCACATCTTGCCTTCAGAAGCACTAGGTAATCATGAGGTAGTTTGTGGGTATTTCTGACTTAACTAAACGTTGGGGAAAAAAGCACTAGCTGCGTGCTACATCCGTGTAAAATGGCTGTGCTCAGCACCACCTGGAGCTGGATACCTCTGGCTCTTTACAAGAGCATCCTTTTAGGTTTTTAATTTATGAGCACAATCCAATGTTAAGGATATGAAGACAGGTCATCATGGAGGCAAGAGTTATTATTTCACACACCTCTCAGTCATATCTATTTATTGAGGCTGGCCACAACAAGGAGAATAAAGGAAAGAGCTTCCCAAGACTGAACCGCTACTAGAAACCAGGAGCCCGAACAGGCTCCAAAAGCCAAAGGGAGCACGTCTTTTTTACCATCTATGTTGCACATTAAATCTTCTTATATAGGTGAGTGTACCTTCCTCCATGCTGCATCATAAATATAGCTGGGTAATAGACATAGTTAATAGAAACCCGATTCTTTAGGCTGCGCTTCCTTAGGCAGACAGTAGAAGCATGCTAAATGACTAAGCATGCAACCAAAGCATCATAAATATCTATTACTCACTGTGACCTGCTCTAGGCCAAGAGATTAAGAAATATTTTTCAAAAGTTATCCAGAAAGTATTGTTGATTGATGAATGCATTCAAAATAATGAGCTCTCTTGGAAAAATATTTAAAAGAAAAAAAGAGAGTAAATTCATCAGATATTGATTTTGCTGACAAATTATTAGCCCAGCTTTGTCAAGTAGCAGTTTAACCAGAAAAAGACTGTATGATCTGCTTCCCTTTAATTGTCCTACTATTGCCTCTTGGTTTCCCAGTTGTATAGAGTATGTTTTCTCTTCATTCAAGTTTCCAAGAATCCTTCTCCATCAAAAAATTGGTCTTGATTTGGCTGGTGGGAGGATGACTAATTTCCATCTACCTCACTCATCTTAATCATAGTGGTCAGCCAAAATTTGGAATCCATAAGATTGTGTCAAATTAACAAGATAATAAATCCAGTTGATTTATTGATGACATCTGTTTATTTATTGAGTTAGGCAAAAAGAAAAAAAAAAAGTATAAAGACCTCTTCTCCTGAAGACAGGAAAAATCAACATCAGGAAAGGAATTCCTTGCAGGTACCCCTCATAACCTTTGTGGCTGGCAGCTGTTCCCAAAGCTCTTGGTCAGAGCTGCATTACCATTCTGTCCTCATCATCTCCTTTCATGGTGGTTCCCCTGGTGGTCTCTCTCATAAACCTCGGTTGTCCCCAAAAAGCCCATCTACTCATAAAGTCCAAATTCCTAAGATAGCTGTGGTTCTACTGAGTGTCATAATTGATATATCCCTTGTCCTCTAAAGAAATGATATCACGCAGAACATGTCTTGCTGTTCCACCAAAAAGTTGGCAGGATTAGCTTTATGGAGATCTATTAAGTTACTTGTTCAAAATATCAACAGAGGCAGTGGTGCAGTGACGTGTCAGCTCAGACAAATTGAATTTGCTCCGATATATTCTAGCCATATAAACATGCACCAAAAATGTGCGTGCGTGTGTGTACGCACATGTATGCACATATGCACACCCACACACAGGAATGCGCTGAACCAATATATATACATATTTATACGAACACACTGAGCATATTTTCCTACAGATGCACCCATATATACCAAACAGCTGAGTTCATCCCTTGTTTATTTACTAGTTTACCACCAGGCAGGAGTTTGTTGACGCTAAAAATCTGCTAAACCCAGAAGAGAAGACAACGATGGTTGCTGGGCAGATGGTTGCTAGGCAGATAGGGCACATGCCTACAGCTGGTGAGGAAGCTGAAGGTTTGTGGGGATGCTGCTGCTACTCAGTGTGTTTAGCAGGACAGGGACAAGAGGAGACCATACACAGATGTGCCCCATCACAGGAACATTCATAAAAACTGAAAGAGAAAATTCTTCTTCCAACAGGACAAGACCACCTCTTATCAATACGCTCTTAATCAAAACTGTCCTCTGGGG
Source organism: Rissa tridactyla (assembly GCF_028500815.1). NCBI lineage: Eukaryota > Metazoa > Chordata > Aves > Charadriiformes > Laridae > Rissa > Rissa tridactyla. The sequence continues at coordinate 97,501,084 of NC_071466.1, forward strand.
AAGGTCCTTCTGCTATTTCCCAGTCTGAGGTCTCCTGTTATGAGATAGCTGTAAGATTTTATGACCAGCTAATGTAGTCCAGGATGGTAAATGCCCATATTCCTCGCTTTCCCACCATTTCATTTTTCTGTCCTAAGGAATCAGAGCATGGACAAATCCCATTGACGTAAATGCTGTGGGGTAGCAAGAATGTTTGCCACCAGGCCGTGCTCTGGAATGACAAGTATGCAAGAATTAGCATCTATAACTCTCCATAAACATTGGGGTTAATCTCCAGGGTTTACAAGACTCTTTAAATGTGTTTTAATAGGACAATATGCCTTACACAGGACCCATCCAACACTTCACATATCAGCAAAGTTTACAAGAAGGTAAACCGAGCTGGGGTAATAGTTCAGATGTACAGCCAGGGCTCTAATGAGAATGCCAAAGTCAAAGTAATAAATGGATTTGCAAGTATAATACTTTCCCAAATGGCTGAAGAGCGTTCCAAGTCTGGCAGGACAGTCGGAAGGGAAGAGCAGTGAGAACTGCATTGTGCTCTCTCAAATTCTGAAATCTAAAGAAATGGATCAAATCACCGCACATTCAATGCAAAATGGTGGGCAGGCTTAGACCTGCACTCTGCCAAGTCTCACCCAGCTTGGGCAGGACTCCACTCCTTGGGCAGTCCTGCTGTGGGGACTGGGGACATTCTCAGCAGCCCCACAGAGTTTGGGGCTGCTGAGAATGAGTAAAGGTGGTTAATTAAAACTGAAGACTGTGTGGACGACTGTGTGGACACCTACTTTAGGAAGGGAAGGCCGAGGCCTTGAACAAACCTCTCTTCTCCACTGATGACGAAAGCAGTCTGAGTATGTTGCCAATTTGCAGGCACATACCTTCTAGCTTCCTAAAGCCAGGTGAGATGAATCCTGCCCTGGGTTTATGCAAGCCTTGGGTGTCTACTTGCTTCAGGTAGGCTCCACCTCTGTGGTCAGAGCAAGCCATCAGCCCCAGGCACAACTTGGGTTCATTTTGGAGAATGATTTTCAAGCTGACTAGCCTCAGCCTCACCATTATCATCGAACAAACCCATACAAAAGGCACACATTAGCCTTTGCTAATAGATGACTGATTTGTTTTGAGTTAACTTATTCTTTCTATGCTTTTCACCCAAAACTGAATACCAACAAGAAAATAAATCTGGGAATTTCAAGAAGGGACACATTTCCGTTAAATCAATATGAAAACCAGCCAGACTATCCTAATAAACGTAATGAATTAATTAGGCATTTAAAGAAGAATGACCTCATGTTTCACTTCTTTATCCTTACCCTAATTATCACAGAACATTTGCCCAACCTACTCTCTTTCCATGCCACTGTACAAAGACCGGAGGGGACTTTCTGGAGACAGCCAGCCAATATCTTAGCTGCATTTGCTATTGTCTCTGTTTATCGCTTGGCACAACCTTGTCAGACTATGGGTAGATTGGCAGTAAAAGGATGATTGTTTCATTATAATAATTCAATCTGCACTGAGACAGGCTGTCTCCTGTGCTACGTGAGAAACAACTAGAAACTTTATTTCATAAGCAAAATTACCACTGGCCATTTTAAAATGCCAAGGGCAGCTATCATTAGATTGCGGTTCGGCCGGCTCTGTTCTCTGGTGCAGGGGCTGTGGCGTACTGGGGAGCCTCTGTCTCAGGAAGGAACCAGCCTTTCCGGTGTGCTGGAGCAAAGGCATGATGAGCAAGAGAAGATCCAACTGTTACTTTAGCACAAAATCAGAAAGTTTGGGAAAAACATCTTTATAGACCAAGAAAAGACTTTCTGTAACTGCTTGTATAGAGAATTGGGAACAATTTTTGCTCCTTTAGAAACATAAGCTTGACCTGGTCTCTATCACTGAAATCTGGTGGGAAGATTCCCATGGCTGGAATGTTTAAATCAATCCTTATTGCGTATTTCAGGAGGATCAGCTGAGCAAAATCTAAGGAGGAGTTTCACTGTTTCTGAAAAGGGTTTTGGCCTGCTTCCAAGTTTTTAGCAACTCTGGAACAAATGTTCTCATATTGTTATGGATTAGTGTCCTCAGAAATGGTGTCTGAGATGGGTACAACCAGCATCAACTCCAAAGCCAACAGGGAAGAGTGAATTTAGCTCCCTGGATTATGATGCCTAGGGACAAAAAACTGCATTGCCATGGGTGCTGCAGCCTGTGTAGTGCAACTGAGAGACCTCCCATTGCATCTACCAACACATTTATGGCATGTCTAGACATACAGAAGACATAGCATAACTTAAATACGTGCAGTGTATAACATGTAGTGTGTAAAATCTGGAGTGCAACATACTATCTGCCAGATTTTGTTTCTTTACAGGTTACCATCAGATCAGACAGTGCAAAGCAGTGACTGCATAGATACAAGCCATCATGGCTGGATCGTGTTTGTTGGGATTATCATCATATAGCCTCAGCCAGGACTGGGTATTTTGAAAAGCCTGGCTTCAGAAAACTGAAAATATCACAAGGAAGAATTTAAAGGGAGAAACATGGATGATTGGCAACTACTTAGTGACAGCAGATCAGTGACAACTAAGGTCAATGAATCCTGAGTTTGTGAGGAATGTCTTTCCTCACTAAATGACTTTTGGTGTCTGATAAGGCTTGAGCTTGGTCAAAGCTTTGCTTCTTGTTGGCTATTCATAAAGGGTCTCCCTGAGGTGGGTCCTCTGATGTCTAGTAAATTGAGAACCTGTAGTAAAGGCCTTCATCCAGAGGAGACACTAATCAAAAAAAGAGTAAATTGTTGGTAATGAATATGAATTACAGGCTGTAAATTACAGTGGTATGGTAAGAAAAGGACACCAATAGACATCTATGGTCATCAGGAGTTTTAAAAGTACGTTAATTACAAATAGGATCATCACAAAGGTACCACATTGCTTCTAAATGGACATGCTAAGACTGCCAATAATAAACCCAAAGAAGTAAAAACATTGAGTAAATATTTCCCACTTGTATTTGGGGAAAAGCCAGATAATGCATTGCATCTTATGTAAGAAAAACAACCCTTTCTTTTATAACAATAATTTCTAAACTTAGAAAATTTTAATTGGCAGTTCCTGAATAATTTGCATCCAAAAGGCAAAGATGTTCACTGAACCCCTGCTGCTGATTTTGAATAAGTCTTGGAACACTAGAGAAGTTAGAGATGTGAAGGAAAGATAATGTTGTGCCAGCACCTAAAGAGAGTAACTAGGGTGACATGAATAAATATAGGCCTGTCAGCCTGACATCAATCTGAACAAAATAACAGAATGGTTATTTGCAGACTCCATTAAGTATTAAGGGGAAAAAATGGAATTACATTGAAATTATCATGAACTTATTAAAAATAGACCCTATTCAAATAATTTTATAATGTTGGAGCATGTACAAGTTTAATTGGTAAAAGTAATAGTGCTGATGTAAATGATACTGTTGGACTGTTTTACCAACTGACAGGTCCTCACATAAAACTGTCTTTGGGGAATCAGCGAATCTCATGATATGGGTTCTTGGCCCTTCACTCTTTAACAACCATTCCCTGCTGATGGAGCTGGCAAATAAGACAAAGACTGGGAGGGACCGGTGAGTGGCGAAGATGTAACAGCTAATCTGGGAGACAAATCCAGTTTGCTCCGTAACCATGACACAGCACAAGTAAGGGACAGCAAAGGAGGCCAGACTTACCAGGTGAGGAGATCAGTGATTCTGAAGAGAATTCCAGATCCTGGTAGAAAGTTAGCTGAACAGGAGCTCGGTGTCCAAAGAGGCCAAGAGAGCCTTTGGCTGTGCAATGCAGGGTCCGTTAAGGAGCAAGGTATCCTCTGTGTTTCACAATGGTGTGGTGGCTCCTATAACTGTTTTGGTGTTCAGAAAAAGGGTCCTGAAAACAAATGGAGAGGAGTCAGAAAAAGATCACACTAACTCAATTAAAGGGTAGGAAACATGCCTTACCCTGAGACACTCAAGAGCTCAATTTATGTGACATGTCCAAAGGAAGGCTCAAGGATGACTTGATACAAAGTCACAGCCACACAGGCCACACAGCAGCAGAGCTTTCACAAAGACGGGCTCCTTCACTTATTGGACAAACGTTTAACAAATCTCATGGTCTGATGCTGAAGTTAGATTAATTTTGACAGAAATAAGACACTGTTTTTCAGAAGGGAGAATAATTAACTGCCAGAATTACACACAATTAGGCTCCCTGTTATTGATCAGTTTCTAATAAAGCTTGGAGGAAATCTGGAAATTTCAAGTAGAAAGAAACCCATGTAGGTCCCATGGGTTTTGTTACAATGAAGATCTGTCCAGAAGACCCACATATCTATTCAAACCTTAAAAAATTTGAGAAAATAGGTTGTCAGTGATGATACATACTTTCAGTGAGTCTTTCACCAGCAGACTGTCTCAACACTGAGACAACTAGGACGACCTTTCTTTACACAGGAGTGATCTAATACTCCCAAAGTTACTGTTTGCTTTTACCAACTAGATGCTCTTACATCTTGACATCTTGGCTAGTACCGCCACCACATTTAGTCACCGTCAAGCTTTTCAGCAGTTGTTCTTTTAACTCTATCTTGCGAGTATGGCAATTTCCCCATGCTAAGAGGACTCGGAGATATTGCAAATTAGTGATTATCTAATAGCAAGGAAGCTAGAAGTTCAAAACCATTTATCCTGTTTCTTCAGGCTCCTCAGCTCTTTTTGTGCCCTTGTAGAACTTCTTGCTCACTGACTTTATGAAGAAGCTGGATGCATCTCTTGCTGCTTATCAGCTAAAGAGATGATCTGATGGGAAGCATCTCTGCTGCACTTGGTCGTAATGTTTCCGTTTGCAGGACTTGTTCTTTTGGTTCACATGGCCTTGCAACCTGTCAGTTTCACTAAGTTTAAAGTCTTAAATCACCACTCAAGCAAAATCACCACCATTTTCCCCCTTTTCACGTTAAAAATTTGTGAAACTACCAAGTTTTCTATGGCATTTCCCCAAAACCACAACCTGCTGCAAATTCATTGAAAAGTAATTCCAAATTTAACCCAGATTAATAACGCTTCCAATTAGTATGGCCAAGTTTTGCAGTTTAACAGATTAAAAACTGTCAGATTTCGTGTCTCTCTGTGAACATTTTGTTCCACCCAAACCACAATCCCACAACAAATTATTACCGCCAAACTAAAGCTAGGAAAAAAGTCCACCTTTGCATTTTGAAAACTCTACACTTTGATGGAGTTCAGATCTGCAGTTTAATTTTGTCCTGTTGCATAAAGATGGGAGTAACCTGCTTCCAGATCCAGAAGGGTTTCCAAGTCATAACCCTGCCCAGATCAGGATATTTGGACCCATATGCTTTTGTTTGGATCCTTCACTATTTTTTCCTTAAAATGGAGGGCGTGCTCAGATCATCTGTTTCAAGCTAACATGTTTTCAGTCATTAACCTTTCTTCAGCTGAAGATCACTGTCCCTTGACTGAAGTGAAATATCTAGCCACAGTTCCCCACCAGTGCAACATGAAATAGGTTTGCTGGCCCACCCTCTTGGAGAGGAAGGAGGTGAGAAGGGTGAACACCTACAAAGACGCTAATTCCATTGTTTGTGATCACTCTGGCTACCCCCTGCATTTTTCTGAGGCTGTTTTCTTCCTCCAGCTTCTGCATTCTTCTCCCTAGGTACGATATCTGGAGACAGAAACGTGGGCTGATGATGACTGAAACCACATTCCCCTGAACAGGATGGCCCTTGCACCTCCTAGACCAAAGTAGTCTCTGGGACTGTGCTGAAAAAAAGATTTATAGTTTTTAATCTCCTCATAGGGTATGACTTTAACTATGCTATAATATATAGGACAGGAATTAATCCTGAATTTATTTAGTATTTTTTTTCTTATTTCATCTGTCAAAAAATTGCCATTTCAATTATTTATTAAGAAGATTATATTTTTCAAGGTAAATGCATTACTGTTGTTATCTGCTTTCAATTAGCTGGGAATTCACTATGTCCAGCCAAATGTTCATTCATCAACAAATTCCAGATTCCTGGCAGTCTGAACAAATTCCCAATTTTCTTCTTTTATGGGTAAAATAAGTGAAGATATTCATGCCTCATGCTAAATTATGGCTGGGGTTAGACTAGCCTGGAGGGAGGAGAAAACAACTATGGAAGGTCTTGAATTATATTAATAGATGTTTTGGTAGAAGTAGAGCTAAAATATTTCACAATCTTTTTTCTTCAGGTGCTTTGTTAAGTTAACTAGATGCCCTTCTGCCCTCCTTCATGGGCAGCTTAATGAACTGAGCTGGTCACCCTCCAAAATGCGCACAACATGTTGATGAGGCCATCTCTAGCTGCGGGGCTATGCCTTCCACAGGGACATACAGGAATAAAAGCAAAGTAAAATACACCTGGTGCCACTGCAGCTCTTCATGTCATGGCCAACCCTTCCAACTAGTGAATTCACATTTTGAGTGCAAGACCGTGCAAAGTAGCTCCTGCAGTGTCATGGGCTGCCCCAGGGCCACCTGTGCAACCTGGAGCATCGAGAGAGCAGTGAGCAGGGAGAAGCACAGCAGCCAGTAACGTGCCGGGGCAGAATAGTGTCCGGGTTTCTGCCTCAGAAATACTCTGGTGATGGTCCTCTTTTCCCTTCCTGCAAAACAGGGCTACCTAGATGGGGGCCAGGCCATTACTGACACAGCTACATGGCTTGTGAGACCCCAACCAGTTTCTCAGCCCAGCACCATGCCATGCTGCATAGCTGCATCCATCACAGCTGGTTCCCTCCACAGCCAGCTGCTAGGTGGGAGCAGAAAGCCCCATGCCCTAGCATGGGAGCTGGTCTTCTTGCAGAGATGCTCTTTATCCTGAAAAGGGAGCATAAGCACTTTTTAAAATGCAAATATGCTTTTTCAAATGCCTCATGCCCAAAGGCACTTCTGCTTGCAATTGACGCTTCACATGCTGCTGGGCCAAAGCCCTTTACAAGGAATCTCCTGGGCAAAGACAGGAGAAGGGCCAGCCATAGGGATGGAGGGCAACCAGAAATGCTGCCCCAGCCTCTGTGCATGCTCACCACAGCTCTGAGCTCAGTTATTCTCCAGGCACTGCTTGGAGTGCTAATTCTGCATATGATGTGATCAGCCCCAAGCCATGGGGAGAGTAGAGGGGGGAGTGATCCCACTGTCCCAAACAGCTATATCGGCCTCCTTCATCTCTGTGGGGCATCAGGCCACACGCCTGAGGAGGTCCCAAGCACACCACAGCTCCTGACTGGCCGCCATGGCCACGTTGCCTTCCCAGAAGGCAAGGGGAAGAGGATAAGCTCCCAACAGGGAGCTAGGACCTAACTGGGATGCTTGCTTGGACTCAGGAGTTTTGGTGTGAGATAGCCTTAAAATATAAGCAGTATTTAAAGCTCAACTGTTTCCTTACAAACAAGAAAGATTTTCAGTCATTTTAGTCATTAATTTTATCTCCTCCTCCTTTTGTTAGTGAAACTGATGTCTCCCCTGGCTTTCTCAGGTTTTGTCAGAAATCTTCTGTACTGGTCATCTCCTGTAGGTTCTACTAAGTCACCTTGGTTTTGTGCTGCCCTTCTGCTTCCCAGCTTGGCCATCACTGACTCTGATTATATTTGCTTGGTCATCTCTTCTTTCCTCCTTTCCACTCACAGTGGATACTTTCTGCTCCTTCTGTTTTCTCTTTCCAATGATTTGTGGTCAGTAATGCTTTCCTTACACTGTGGAGAAGGACTCTTCAGCCTTTCTCATCACATTCAGGTGTTTGTAGGTGTCTCCCTCTCTGTGCATGCTCTGAGATCATGTTCTCTTGTGCACCGTATTTTTCATCATGTGAGTGAAGAAACAGAGACACTGCTCTGCCTCTTGTTCCCCAGGTCGTGCAGAAAGCTAACCGTCCTTACATGGGCTGACGCCTTTCCCACCAGACGTTGGACAGGCAGGAAGATGAGATATTTTTTTCCTTATGTGATTGATTTGCGTGCATCTCAGACAGATATTGCTCTCTGCATGGAAAGATGACCGGGTTGATGTTTTGCAGTAAAAGCCATGCTGCCTTCACGTCTTGGTGGTGCAGAGCCCTGAGAGCCACCTTGCCGTCCAGCAGCCCTGCCAATGGCTAGTGCTCCTAGTGGCTCCAGGGCTCTCCCAACAGGCAAAACCATCGCCAGCTCTTCAACATCTGTCTAACGTCCTATAGCCTAGGCAATCGTGAACTCCTGTGTTTATTTTACTGGTAGAATACACCTGCAACTTAAATATTGTATGATAAGCCAGATGTTCACTTCTATAAATTGAACAGCGCACAAAGATTTATAGACCCCAGAGGTTCAGATTTAGCGAGTGGGAGCCAAGGTCACAACTGGACCTTCAGATTCAATAAATCTTGACATTACTGGAGCATTGGGGGAGGGGAGGAAGGCGTCGTTATAGACATATAACAATTTTAAAAGTATGCCAGTGATGATCTGCAAAGCAGATGTAAGTCAGGCTGATTTTGATACGTTAAACTGACCCTTCCAGGCAAGAGATGAAATAACTCAGGATTTTATTTGGAGTCACATATAGGACTGGAAATGGTGATAATAAGGCCCTGTTCATACGAGAAGTAGAGGGAAAAAATGCTCCATTAAAAAGGATGAATGTTTTGTTTTCGTGCTGTAAGAAGGACACTGTTGATATCATCAGTGGTGGATTTATTCTAATTAAGGTACTTTAAATGACATATCTGTACTGTATATTTCTTTCATGCAGTGCGCTAATGAAAACCACTGGTTTAGCTACAGAAAATACAAAAAGTCCTGCGTGAGCAGAGTAGGTACCCACTGCACCCAATGGTGTCTCCCAGCTCAGGAGGCAGTGACGGCACTGCTGGGTGCATTTGTAGGCCTGGCAAAAAGAATGGGTTGTCAGAATTAATTCAGTCTCTAATGTCCCTTCAGACCCTGGTCTCTTTGCTGGAGCTTTAAACACAGGCTGGCAGCAATGATGGAGGGGAAGGGAGGCGATGCAGTATGGACAACCTGTACCAATGTCACTGCAGAACAGAGGCTGGAAATAGAGAGAGTGAGGGAGAGTAAGAGGCAAGGAGGAAGGTTTTAAATAGGCATGAAAATACCCTGACATTGCTCTGTTATAAGCTCCTTCATGGGGGCAACTCAGTAGCCGTTGCCTCGTGATAGCCGCAATAAGATAGTGCTAAGGATGTAAATGGAAGTGGATGAAGTCTGAAACACCAGAGGCAGCCTGAAGCAACCCCTGCCAGCCCAGAGCCCAGCCTGACTGTGAAGCCCTCCAGAGAAGTAGTACAACTTTGTCCACTCCAGACTCCATGCTGTACCTGGTGGCACCAAGTTAGCACACTCCAAGTTAGCTTGCATCAGCCGACACGCCGTCCCAGCCTGGGCTGGGCAGGGAAAGCGGGAGCTGCCGTCGATGTGCACGGGGTGTATGTGACCGGCTCCCCCCACACCTCCACCAGCCTGCAGGTGCCTGTCCCACTCCACACCTGCAGTTTTGCAACTGCCCGCGATGTTCTAAAACAAACAGCTCAACTGGCCCATTCATTGAGCAATTCACAGCTACAACAAAAACCTGCATGGAGGTTACTGATGAGCAATTATAAATTACACCAGTGTTTTGGTGTTTTCTGCCTTTCTGTTTAGAGTAACTTATATCAATTTATAAGAATCATCTGACTAGCAATTTTCAGGGACTTCCAAAACATGTAGTTCAGCCAAAAGCAAAACAGAAAAAACACTACCAGTAAGGAATTCCCCAGTTACTGAATAATAACTAATAAATACAAATACGCATTACAGTAGAAGATGGAGGCAGAGAACACAAGGGGCAGATAAGAGAAAACAAACATGAAAATGTTATACTGACTTTTTTCTCATTGAGGTAGATATGCATGTGACATCTCCCACAAACTCATGTATCTGAAAGCTGAGCGGTCTCAAGCAGAGATAGACAGGAAGATGTGGCATTTGAGGGCTCCTATGGCAACTGAAATGAAAATTTTGGAGCCAAAGCGAAGTTATCACTAGCTGCCAGATACAATCTTTGAAAAAAAGAGTGCTCCCAAATAAGGCTGTAGGATATACCCTGGCTGCCAGTGGTAATACTGATAAATAAACGGGGAAAGAAGACTTCCCTTGGGTTGAGGAGGATCGAGTGAGGGATCAATTAGATATTCACAAGTCCATGGGCCCCGATGGGATGCACCCAAGAGTGCTGAGGGAGCTGGCAGAAGTCATTGCTGGGCTGCTCTCCATCATCTTTGAAAGGTTGTGGAGAACAGGCGAGGTGCCTGAGGACTGGAGGAAAGCCAATGTCCCTCCAGTCTTCAAAAAGGGCAAGAAGGAGGAGCCAGGGAACTACAGGCCGGTCAGCCTCACCTCCATCCCTGGAAAGATGATGGAGCAGCTCGTTCTGGGCGTCATCTCAAGGCATATGGAGGAAAAGAAAGCTATCAGAAGTACTCAACATGGATTCACCAAGGGGAAATCATGTCTGACTAATCTGATAGCCTTCTATGATGGCATGACTGGATGGATAGATCAGGGGAGGGCAGTAGATGTGGTCTACCTTGACTTAAGCAAGGCGTTCGACACGGTTTCCCACAGCATCCTCATAGGGAAGCTTAGGAAGAGTGGGCTTGAATGGACAGTAAGGTGGATAGATAACTGGTTGAAAGACAGAGCTCAGAGGGTAGCGATTAGGGGCACAGAGTCTAGTTGGAGGTCAGTGACGAGTGGTGTTCCCCAGGGGTCAGTACTGGGTCCAGTCCTCTTCAATATATTCATCAATGACCTGGATGAGGGGATAGAGTGCACCCTCAGCCAGTTTGCCAATGACACAAAGCCCAGGGGGGGTGGCTGACCCACCAGAAGGCTGTGCCACCATACAGAGAGACCTGGACAGATTAGAGAGTTGGGCAAAGAGGAACCTTATGAAATTCAACAAGGGCAAGTGTAGGGTGCTGCACCTGGGGAGGAATAACCCCATGCACCAGTACAGGTTGGGGGCTGACCTGCTGGAGAGCAGCTCGGTGGAAAGAGACCTGGGAGTCCTGGTGGACAACAGGATGACCATGAGACAGCAATGTGCCCTCGTGGCCAAGAAGGCCAATGGCATCCTGGGGTGCATTAAGAAGAGTGTGGTGAGCAGGTCAAGGGAGGTCATCCTCCCACCCTACTCTGCCCTGGTGAGGCCGCACCTGGAGTACTGGGCTCCCCGGCTCAAGAGGGACAGGGAACTGCTGGAGAGGGTGCAGCAAAGGGTTGCCAAGATGATTAGGGGACTGGAACACCTCTCTTATGAAGAAAGGCTGAGGGATTTGGGTCTCTTCAGCCTGGAAAAAAGACGGCTGAAGGGGGATCTTATCAATGCTTATAAATACTTAAAGGGTGGGTGTCAGGAGGATGGGGCCAGGCTCTTTTCAGTGGTGCCCGGGGACAGGACAAGGGGTAATGGGCACAAACTTGAACATAGGAAGTTCCACCTAAACATGAGGAGGAACTTCTTTACTTTGAGGGTGGCAGAGCACTGGAACAGGCTGCCCAGAGAGGTGGCAGAGTCTCCGTCTCTGGAGACATTCCAAACCCGCCTGGACGCGTTCCTGTGCAGCCTGCTGTAGGTGACCCTGCTCTGGCAGGGGGTTGGACTAGATGATCTCCAGAGGTCCCTTCCAACCCTACGGTTCTATGATTCTATGATTCTATGAAATAGTCATATCATCCAAAAAGCATGACAGTCTGAAGCAACAGCACAAGATTTTCGAAGTGCTGGCACAAGGATGCTCTAGATACCCATGCATTCTTTCCTGAAAGGGAATCCATCGGGCAAAGTTGGAGCCAGGCCACGGTGGTCAGTTCCCAGAGCACTACCCTCTCTTCCTCTCATCCTAGCTCCAATTTGGAGCGGTGCACAGGACTCATTTTAACCCTCACACCCATGTATGCAAGATATGGGTATATTTTGCTTCAGAGGATTTAGTGAAGCTCACAGTAAGTACAGGCTTGGGAAAGGCTGCTGTAACAATCTGATGTGCAACAAACCTTCTGTCAACTGGTCTTTCATGACTGATGGCGCGTTTTCTGCACCCGCCTCCCAGGTTATGGGATAGAGGCACGGGGAGCAATTATCTACCCCAGTGCCACCCAACAGCCTCAGCCAGCAGCCCCCTGCAGTGATCCCAGTCACCACACCCCCTCGCCTGGAGACTTTTTTCCCCGTGACCACAAGCCCCAGGATCATTAAGGAAAGGTATTTCTCAGTGGTTTCTCCACTGCTCCTTGTGAAAATCCTACACAGCCATGGCAAACGGGAAGTGTTTACATTGTCAGGCCTTTCTTCCAGTATCTTTAAACACCAACTTCAAAATAATTCTGATTTCCATACCAAACAAGCACAATGTGACTTCTTTACTGGTGAGGCACAGCCTTGGAAGTTGCAAAAGACAGCTCTGGTATCTGCAACATCTTTTAAGGGAGCCGGGAGCTTTCATTTTCTCAGTGAAAAACTCGTTTGGGGTAAATCAAAATTCAGCTTCATTGTTATCCTGTATCAGACCGGGCTGCAGGTGAAAGTGAGTTTAGTGGTTACTATTTTTTCCCAGCTGACTACTAATCCCATTTCCCATTGCTGAAATAGGGCGTTAAAAATCAAAGTAATCTCTCCTTGAAAGGAAGACATTCCTAACAGCTGTATCCTTCAAAGGCTTCAGCCTTTTCTTTCCCCTTACCTTCTCCCTAGGTAGCCCTCCGGGACATGCGGTTATGTGGGATGCCAACTGCTCACTATTCATCATGGCCCTGTTCTCCAAGGGTCCATTGACTTTCAATAATTTATCACTCGACGTTTTGTGTGTTGCTGCAGAAATAAATCAGAACTGGGAGCACCAGATGATCCTGCATCCCATCGTATTGCATTAATCTATTAAAAAGGGATTTTCTCAGCTCAGCCATTGGGTGCAGGAATCTCCTCCACAAGGAGCTGTGTGGATGGGGGTTGAGGTCCACCGAGCCAAGTGTGAAGAGCTTTGAGAGAGAGAGAAAGAGGGACTTCAACATGGAAGCACATGAGCTTGGAAACCCTCGCAGGGTGAGCAGGCGGTCGGCTTTCCAAGCAGAGCTAGTGATGACAGCGCTCCAAGAAAAATACATTTAGTCCTTAAGCGTGTAGCTTTTGTTCTGGGCTCACAGGCTCTTTCTGTTTCTTGGACTAGGTCTCGCACCCGGATACGGCAAGTAAATATCAAGCCATAAATCACAAATTTGATGCTTGCTTTTCTTTCCTCAAGGTTGTATAATATAATGAAAAAGATCAAGCAAACGCAAAGCTATTTTACGCTGCACATGCAGAGTGCAAAAGGCCCTGGGTGTTTTCCAATGACCCCGCAAGAATGATAGGCCTCCTGCTAACAAGAAGATCTATTTTTCCGAGGCATCACACAAATCCTCTCATGGATTGAAGAGTTTCTCCTGTTCTTGTTTTCTTTAATGCTCTTGCAATACAGTTAATTTAACATATAATGACCCTTCATTCAAACCTTCTGCACATATATATTATGGTAGTTTCATCAAATGTGCCTCTGGCAGAACAGGAAACACAAATTTCCTACATCCCTTCCCAGAGTCCTGAATGCATGTCAACAGCTTTTTGGTACTCATCACCCTTGGTCATTTCTCATCTCCCCTTCAGACAGGGAGAACCATGGCTGCTAACACACAGTCTTACCTCTGATGTTACCACTGGAGCATCAGGTTGACCCCACCTGGAAGACGGAAGGGTGCTGGGACTTCTCCTTGAAGTTCTGGGACCTTGTCCTTGAAGTCCAGCCTTGCCAAGGTTGCACACATGGTTCCAGCACTCCCTAATGCAGCCGGGCATGAAGTCACACCACTGGCGCTCTTATAAAAATCAGTTTCTAGCTACCTGCAAGGGGAAGAGCCAAACTGATAATGTATGACTCATCCTACCCCCGAAAACATTAGTTCAGGGTAACTCCTCTTCTCTAGGATGGTGCCCACCAAACAGGAATTGTATAATGGGATAGGAGTATTCCCAGTACTGCTGACAAGTTAGCAGCCTCTCTGCCAGGTTTCAAGTCACGGGCTCCTTTGCCAGGTTTCAAGTCTTTGCCGCACCTCCAGAGGGACTTAGCAGCCTCTACGGGAACGAGCTGGCAGGTGTGTTTTAAGCCCCCATTTCTGTCTTCATTCTCTCCTCCTCCTCCTCCGAATTTTCCATTTGCATTGACATTTTCCCAAACTTGTAAGCTAGGGAGAGATGTGCATAATTCTAGCCTGAAGAGCTGAAGTTTGCCAATGTTATGAGAAAGCATAAGCAAGAGCTTATAATGGGAAGTGTTGGGCAATCCTGTCTTTACTGGAGGCAAAATCCCCTGCTGTGGCTGCCACCAAGATTAATTCCAGATTGTCTTAGGTTCTGTGACATGCACAAGGCCTGTCCCAGCAGCTGCTAAGCACTATCAGGTTTAATGCTCTCCTTTCAAATCTCGCAGCCCTACCATCAAAAGCATTATTCTGAGGAGATTTTTCCTGAAATCTTCATGAGAAACATCGGGAAATCCTTATTAGTCAGTAAGACCATTGTTTATCCTCCTGGTAAAACACAGCTTCCACTAAACCAGAGCCATTCTCTCCTTGAAGATAAGCAAATGTTAGCAAAATTACTGTAAATAGTGAGATTACTGGTTAAGGTTGCAGCAAAATGCAATTTGCATCTTAACTCTGTTTTCTCTCATTTACAGCCTTCTTCAAATGTCTTCTTTGGCACTAAAAACATTTGTCTCAACCTAAAAGTGAACTTTGGGGGGGGGGGAGTCTGAATAAAAACCCTACAGCTGTTTTTGAATTATCCAGGAAGAAAAAAATGCACATTTCCCAGTATAAACATTATCTTGGTTTTATTCTGGGTTTTTTTTGTCGTTTTGTTTTGGGGTTTTTTTTTAGTTCAAGGAGAACATTCAGTTTATTTAGAGTTAGATTCTTTTATTTTATTTAGATGTTAGCACAGCACATCTGTATTTCTCGGTGAGACAGAGGAACATAAGAACAGCTCTGCGAGGTCAGACCAAGGGTCGGTCCAACCCCGTATCCTGCTTCTGACAGCGGCCAGTAGCAGATGCTCAGAACAAAGCACAGAGAAAACAGGACCAACACCCAGGGACCCTTCCTGGTGTCCTCGCACTGCTCCCAGTGCTCAGTGGTCACAGGGCTTCCTGAGCTGGAGCTGCAGCTGGGCCACTGTGTTTGACAGTCCCCAACAGCCCGGTTCTCTCCAAATTTGTCTAATCCGCTTTTGAGCCCATTCTACCCTCTTGGCCTTTGCAGCTTCCTGTGGCAAAGACACAGGCACGAGGCAGCTACGCTGCATCTGAAATTAATACTTCCTTGCCCTCTTTTTAAACCTGATATTGTCCTTGGAAGACTCTTAGTTCTTACCTTACGAGAAACACAGAATAGGCTCTTTCCCTGAACAGGCCTTTTTTTATAAGCTGTTTCATCACTCCTCTTGTGTAAGCTTGGTCATAGCCCTCCTCATTCTTGTTTTTTCTTCTCTCTGTACCTCTGGCTCTCCTGTATCTATTTTAGGGGAACTCAAGCATGGCATGGCTTGGACTTACTTACAATTCAAACAACAACTTCCTTTCCTGGTAGTATCTAGTACTTAATTTGCCTATTTTTTCCTCCATTGCGAAGTAGCAGACAATACTATGAGAGAAGTTTCCATCACGTCTAAACGTCTTTCTAAACCGCAGCCAACCGTTGGGTAAGCAGTAGTCATTTTTTTGTGTTCCCTCTATTTCATGACATCGCACTGACTTTCTCCTGACATTTCATCTCCCAGTCACTCAGCAGTGTGAGATCCTCCTGCAACTGTCTGCTGTTAGCTCTTCAGAAGAGTTCTGCATCACCTGCAAATGGAGTTAACTCACTATTTATCCCCTCTGCAAGATCTTTGATTAATACATCAGATTATACATCTACAAAGTTTTCCAGACTAGAGCAGCTCTGCGAAGAGGACTTGGGCCTTTTTTCCTCATCCGCTTGGCTTTCCAACGTGCCTGGGGCAAAGCACCATTTTTGGAAGCTGGATACGCTTTATTGGTGATGCTTTGCTTAGTCACATACTTGCTGACCAAAGACTGCCAATAAATTTGCGAAGCCTGACTTTCCCCCACAGAAGCAACATTTCTCTCCTCCCACCACCTATCTCACATACATGGGACCCATCCATGTCTATCAATTCTAATCTGTGACATAATTTTCAATACCTTGCTCAGTATAGAAGGCCAGCACATTAGTTTGCAGTTCTCCAGTTCATTCTTGAATTATTTCTAGCTAATGTTAATAATCTGGAATAAAAAGTTCAAATGTGAATTTTTATTAATAATTAGAAGGGCAACAAATATTCCCTGCAGGCAAGTTCAGTTACCTTTGCTAGCTTCCCTGTTAAAAATGCAACTTCTTCCACAAACTGGGTCAAAGTATGGCCAGAACTAAAATATTTGGAAAGGTGCCCTTGATCCTTGAATAAAGTGTTGATTTAGTTTTTGCACAGCAAAATGCACTGGCAGTTTATTCCCCCATAAACTCCATTTTTGTATTCACAATTTTGCTCCTATAGTCTCTTGTGCATCAAACATAATAGAAGGCATTCAGAAGTTGTCATATAGTTTGGCATCTGCAGTTAACGCTGTGATCTGAGTTCATGACTGATTAGAGCCCTCTTACACTGGGAAATGCACTAGCGTTATTTTGCCTCTATAATTTCAGTTATATTGGTCCAGCTTTCCCTGTGCACACTCCTTTCCTGGAATAATTGTGCATAGTTGTTGATGTTTCATCATATTTTCCTTCAGCGTGATTACCCCCAGCTTTACAAAGTAGAAATTTGCATACTTTTAAAATGTAGTCAAATGTATAACATAGGGTAAAAATATGCAAGTCTGTATTTGACTTTCTCTCACACTCTCATCCACCTGAGAGTGTGTACGTGCATGTGTGTGCATAACACTGCACGAGCATTCATGCAGACATTAGAGAAGGTGAATGCACAAACAAAGGCATGCGTACAGGAACTGTGTTTTATTTCAAAAAATGCTAAATAAGACCCGAAGAGGTAAAAGTTGCCTACAGCAACGAAGGCAACAAGTATTTAATCATGAACATAAGTACAAATATGAAAGCACTGTCTGTGAAATTAATACAACCTATCGGGTGCTTTAAAAATAGGTTCACGCTTAAATATTTCACCTACCCAGGGCTTCTGCAGGTATCGTCATGGTACCGTGTAGGTAAAGAAATGCAGATTAATGGAGGGAGCGTGGGTGCTTTCACCTCTCTCCCTCAAAATGAGCAGCACCACCGCACTGTGCATTCCCACATAATAATACATCAGGGCTGTGCAGCCTTGCCTCCACCCTTGAGTCAGTCCAGGGCTGTGTTTGCCTCTGGGTAATGTTAAATTTAGGGCTTGTGTTTCAGAACTACTCATCTTCACTTCGCAGCTCTCTCAGCTGCAGTATATCACTCACAGGCCAATACCCTTAACCCACAGGGGGGTATCCCATGTGGCATACACTAATTTAAAAATGAGAATGATATCTGAATGCGTCACATTTCAGTGAAGAAAAACAAACCTTATGCACTCTTTTAAGGCTGTGATAAATTAGAATGCGCACGGTACAAATATTTATCTTGCACCCTTATTACAAGTATTTCCTTTTCACTGGTTAATTTAATTAAGAGGTGTCCCTTTGGATTAAAACTTTGCAAGATAGATATATTTTTCTCCAAAACATAATTCATTTTGAATGAAGAGGGGAAAACTCATAGCTCCTGAACTTATTAATAATGATATGAATTAAAATACATTCCTGGCTTCCTTGAACACTTACGTATGTTAAGGGACAGCTGGGAGTGGAGGCAAGAGGGATTATTTTTGTTTTCATGAGAAGGACCTGATCCCAGAAACACTGTGGAACACATATGATGAGGAGTTAGTCACAATGATTTCTTTGGCAAGGGAGAAAGCAGCAGAAACAAAAACAACACTGACCCAACTTTCTGTCAAAGGGGGAGACAGGGGTGAGGGAGCCGGTGTGGGATCATTCTTCTTCTCTCCTGACACCCAGGATCCCATCTCACTCCAAAAAAAGCCTCCTTGTGCTTGGCAGCCTTGGCTGTGAAGGAGACCAAGGACAAGAGCAGGAGAAGCAGTCAAGCCTGCCTGGAATGGCTCGTGGCCCAGAGGGTGTCACCCTCCTGCATGGCCACAGGAGCTATGGGGGCCTCCTTTGTGTCCCCCTCTCTGCATGATGCAAATTGTCACTCAGCACAGGACACTGGGGCCCCAGGAAGGCAAAACCCACAGAAGACCCCATCCCGGTTCATCTGGCAAGTTCTGGGCAAGTGTAGCCATCCTCTGAAGACGTTACCTGGGCTGTAGACCCAAAAATAAAAAAAACGAAAGACGAAGCCTGCTGGAGAACATGCTATTTAGGGGTTTGGAGGGTCAGGATTTTGTCTCAGATCTAATCTAATCAGGTGCTACTCTTGGATGTGCCACTTCATCTCATTTCTTGGGACCCCTTTCCAGCTTCTGTCTGATCTACTTCAAGGACAATCTCTCTGGATCACAAGCTGACTCCTGCTGTGTCTGTGCACTGAGACAATGAGGCTCCACGCACAATTTTGCTGACATACAGGCATTACAGATAGATGATAACAAAACTGCAACTGTTTTTCCAAAATACCTGCTTTGCCTCCGCTCAGAGCAATTCCTAGAACTGTCCATTAGAAAATTAGTCCCCAGCTCAGTCCCTACAGGGGGGTGAGTGATTTTGTGCATGATTATCTCTTCAAGGGAGAGTTTAGACATACAAATGTTTGGGAGATATGTCTATTTTGAGAGGCCTCTTCTTCCACAAAGCTTAGTGTCCACAACTTCCATCACAGCCTCTGTGGCATGCTGATGAAGGATGATTTTAATGACGTTCAAGGTTGAACAATAGAAGAAGGCTGTCATTTCACTTCTGATCAGTTTTGACTATTGTGTCAGTAACTCTTGTCACATTTTCTTTCATTACAGAGCCTACCAATACGCTGCTAGCAGAGTTATTAACAAAACAAGGGGCATCACTGCCAGAAGAAAAGGCTACTCAAATGTCAATACAAAGTCTAGCAAAACATCTCAAGCATATAAGCTTCCACTTGAATCATTGCTGTAGGTATAACTGAAGGAGTTTCTCAACAAATTATTCAAATCCATGTTGCTGTTGTTTTGCTTCCCACTCCCCTCCAGCACCTGCAGAAATCTCTCTGCTGACCCTAAGACCCTTGGTGAGACTCAAGCCAGAGTGTTTGGTGAATGCCAGCTCTTACATCAGTGACTGGCACCCCTTCATGGCTCACACGTCCCCCTTTTAAAAGAACAATTACGGCCATGCTGTGAGTTGAATGACAAAACTCAAAGGAAAATGAACTTGAAGATGTTTCCCTAGCAACTGTGTGCAGCAGTGTTCCCACCAGTCCAAGATTACAGCATCACACTTTGAATTGAAAAAAAATAGAGACTGAAATCTTTACCACTTAAATAGCAAGTGCAGCCTGGCAGAGACACAGCCTTCCTTGGTCACGCCGGCCCGTAACCAACTCATAATGCTGGCTTTCACCTTATGTGGAAGACCGCTCCAGATAAGGAACAGCAATGGCCATGAACAGAGGTTCAGGGAGTATAGCAGCCTCAGGAGCTAGCCCTGAAAATAAAAAAGCTTGATTTCAGTACTGTTAAAAGAAAATAAATGTTGATTATCTCTTTCTCCTTCCCTTCCTGATCATTCTCACTACAACAATCTCACTATTGAATAATTTTAGCATATGTTTTTTTAATGAGTCGCCTTCAGCCATCTGACACACATTGGCTTTCTTGAAACAAAAGCCATGAGTTACTAGTGGGCAAAGCAAAGCTTACTCACCCAAATACAATCATCTTTGTGTGGCAAATCTTTTCCAGCGCTTTTTGCTCATCCTTCCTAAAATGGCCTGACTCTCGGAAACAACGTGGCCTGGTACACCCTTTCTTTCCTGGCAGACTCAGAGATACGTATTTTCTCTCCATGGTATTACCCAAAGCAGATACAGTGAGTGATGCAAACAGAGGAAGGGAAGAGGCAGCAGCCCCATTACTATCCTAATAAAGCCACCTATCTTTTGTTTACATTACCACCACTGTTTTAACTGATGTAGCCCAGTCTACTGCATAAGGCCAACTTTTTAGGCTGAGTCCTGCACTATTATCTTCCACAGGGACAGTAATCATTTCCTTCAAGTATGTTATTCTGGTTTGAATATTTAGGCACGCGGATGAAAGGCTGCTGTGACATCATACTGTAAAATCTATTTGCACTGGTACATTATCTATTAGTTGTACTCCTAAGATAAATGCAATATTATACCATATCACCCCAAGAATGATTTCCACTCACCTGTGCTAGAAATGTCCTGTTCCATGAACTTGAGTTCCGCCTTTTGGACCTGAAAACACTCTGAAAATGCTCCCCAGAGCTGGCCAACCAATTGCTTTCCTTAGCTGATGCATGCTCAGTGTCACTCACGTGGATTATATTAGCAATATTAAATCAAAAAAATCGTAGCTCACACTGTGATTTACGGTTTACCTCCTGCAATACGAGAGGCCTTTGGCACACTGAGGCAGAGATGCCTCAAATGCTACCAAAGGGACATTTTTATAAAAAGAATGCGAGGGGAGGGAAGCATTCATCAACATCCACGCATTAGTTGTGCAGGTCTTCTTCCTGCTTGTTGGGTGTAAATAGTCATGCCATTCATTTTTTCTATAGCTCTCCACATGCCATCAGTAGGAAAAGCTCGGCCAGGGGCTTTGCAGGACAGGGCTAAACAGGCTCAGAGTATCTGAAAGCCTCAGCTGATGAAGCAGGAGGAAGACTACGCAATCACCCTGACCCACAAGAAAGCAAGAATTTCTTCTCACCCAGGCAAAGTGTTAGATTTGCGCAACTGGGAGGAACAATCCAGGAGGGAAAAGAACAATCAAAAAGCTGAAACGTCTCCTCGGTGCGGAGGCAATCCTGCAATTGCTGGGCCTGCTCTGGGAAAACAGCCCCCCATTGTCTCCCGAGCTACATGCAGAGACTTGGGCAACCCACGAGACCCAGAGTCAACCACAGACTTCAAATGATGAGTTTCTAACCTGAGAGAAGGGCCCAATCTTGCTCCCTTTAAATGACCAGGAACCTCTCAGGAGGCTTCAGAGCATTTCTTAACTACATACAATGCAGTCAAAGCCTGAGAAGTCCAGTTTTCTTCTCTGTAATTCAAGTAACAGCCCACCCACATACTTAGATTAAGGTGTACTTTAGGATAATGAAAAGTCATTAATTCTCTTCTTATGAGAGTTTGTTATGAAAATTTCACTGTTACTCCATCAATACCCTTTGTTGACACAGGATGACAGAGATGTAGTAGATCAGGCAGACAATATTACGCACGTTTTTCTGCGATGCAGATCCTGTCCTGCTCATCAACATACTTACATGGCATCAGAAAGGTTATCTCATACCTAGGAATCACTCCTTTTCCCATCCCTGTGCAGTCTTGCTAGCATTACTTGCAAAACCTCCCTACTCACAGGCTGGAGCTGGCACTGGAGTCACCATCTGTCTTTCCTGTCTGCACGAGGCTTTGATCCAGCCTCTTGTCTTGCTAGGAGCCAGAGCATGGCTCCTCCTGGCTCTCTGTCCCACCAGGTGCTGGGAGCCAGAGCTGCTAATGCTGCAGCCATGGAGGCAGCAGTGTGACCCCCTTGCAAATGGGCGATTTAGATCGCTTAAAGAACCACTGTCAAAGGTATCAGCAAAAGTGGTTTTATCGAAATATGATGTTATAAAAGTGTGACTTGACTTTACAAAGTTTGATGGCAAAGTTTGCTCTATTACTGCACTGCGCAATCATTTGAACAATGATTCAAAACTACTAAGGCAGAGTCAAAGTTACCAAGATACAAATCAAAGTTACCAAGACACAAATCAAAGTTACCATGACACAAATCAAAGTTACCATAACACAAGGCTATGTGTGATATTGGTGGCTTACCAAAGATCTGCCGTTGGTGAAAGGTCTCTCTGCCTCGAGGAGCAACCTTGAGAGGCGTCCCAGCTCAGGGGGAGATCACCACCATTCAGCCAGCCTGCTTAGCAAGGAGAGATCAAAGAAGGCTCACTTAGGCTATCATACTTATGGAATGAAGTGGTTGGCTTGTAGTTAAATTACATGTAATGGAAAAGGTACGCATAAGACTCCTTGTAGCCACAACTTTGTTCCTTGATAAATGAGTCTTGGAAAAGTCATCCACTATTCACATGTTAATTGCATGGTCGGTGTTCCAAGCTCATATGCATCAGTGCTCACTGTGCCACTCTGCTCTCTTGTGGGTTTTCAGAGAACAGACTGGAACTAGAGAAGGCCCGATTACGGTTTAGGCCTTTATCTCCTTTGGAGCCTGTACAAAATGACCGCTAGTTTGGTTAAGGGGGCGAGTGCATCCCTCACAGACCCCCATACCTGCATACCTGCAATACTGCATTTTGAACTGGGATCTGCCAGGATCTGACCCAGTCCTAGGACCTGGCTGCTGCAGCTGAAGCATATGGCCTACCCTGAGACGAGTTGAGGATTTTGTGTGCAAGGGTAGGAAAGCAGCAAAGCAATTGCCCTTCCCCATGAAGTAAAGCCAAACCCTGCTCCCACAGAAATCAATGGTGAAACTGTCAGGACCTCAGCAGTGACGGTTCGGGTCCTTCGTGGTTGTTTGCCTCCTAAAAGGAATTTTGCTTCATTAAGATACCGAGTCTTTCTAATTTGAATATTTGTTTTGCTTTGGGTCTTCGGTTGTCTTCATGATGTGGCTGCCAACGGGGAATTAAAAGGGGCACCTCTGAACCTGCTGCAGGGCTGTGAAACTTTACTGAGCGAGTGTTATGTGTGGGGTGAGAGTGAGTGGGCAGGCAGGTTCCCAAGGGAGTGCCTCCCTCTTTGACACCATTGCTGTGGAAACTTAAAACTTCAGGATAAACTAGGAAGACCAGTGAAATGCAAATGGCATGAAGCCCAAGAGAGACTTTATTTGCTCACTACTCACCACGCTTCCGCAGAACGAATTCTCTGAGTTTCTGCCTTTGTGAAAATGAGCTTTACCTGATGTCCTAAAGGACAAACTCACTCATAGGCCTAAAGGTCAGGAATCCAGCAGTGGCGAGGTGATAGACATGAATCTCAAGAGCCACTTGAGATGCTTACTCTGGAAACAAATGCTCACACAAAAGTGGCAAAACACAAGACATGATGCAAGAGCAAAACAAATGAAAACCGTGCGTTTCATCCCAGGTCGAGTTACCTACTGGGAGAGGGAGGGCAAGAGCAGTGGATCTGTTGTGTACCTCCAGTTTTTCACACCCACTTGAACCCAGCCAGCTAGCCTGGCTAGCGATGACAAAAACTTCACGCATTTAGATGAACTCAAACAGTATGATTTTAACAGCACAGGAAGAAACGGTGAAGAAACGGCAGCGAAGTAAGCCACCAGTAGAGGTGGTTCATTGCACAACAATTCGCTAAGCAGAACAGCGCCCTACCACACTGCAAAATAAAGCTCTTCCAGACAAAGGAAAGGGGTAATTTTTTATTGCAAATGGCTTAATCACTTCCCTCAGCTCCAAATGGAAAGAGGCATAAGCTACAAAAGCTCTGCTTGTATTAACCCCAGGCAAGCAGTCGCTCTTCCCTAAAATCCATTTAGCTGTCAAAATGGAGAAAAAAGGCCCGCAGCAGAGAGGTTCAAAAACTGTGAAGTCCAGGCACTTCGATGAGGCTTTTCCTTAAAAAAAAAGATTAATAATATAGAAAAGTACACTGAAACCCAACTCTAGATAATTTGTTCCAGTTTCTCTAGAAGGGAGAGGCAGGGTGAGGATACCACCAGCGCTTTTACATGCAATCCTTTCATGCAAATGATTTCAAATGGGAGCTCTTGCTCTTGCCTGAAGACAAAAGCAGAATGCATCACTGTTGCCAGACCACCTGGGACATGGGGAGGAGAGGAAATTTCCAGATGGGTTTTAAGACAATTCATTTATATTTATATAGCCAGAATAAATGTGGTTTTTTCTGAGATAGCATTTCCCTTTGCTCTATCTAGACCACCAAGAAAAAAGGGAGGCACAGAATTTCTATTGCATTAATAGTCCTGGTGTTTACGGTTTTGGCTTTTATGAAGTTGCGGGAGCTGTTTATTGAGTCATAAACGTTACTAATGGGGATATTATTTCTAAATTATATAAGTACTACAGTATTTGGGTTAGTTAAAAGAAAGGTTTAAAACAGTCACACACTTACAGTTCATCTCAATTACCAACATGATCCCATAATGGGAATTTAATTGCTAATTGCTAGCTTATATTGCAAAAGAACTACAATAACAACACACAATATATAGCCTGTATAAACATGTCCAGATAATTCTATATTATCTCCTTTCACTGCTACCTTCTCATACGGTGGAGTTTTTTATTACAATGATTTAATTCCTAAATGCCTCAAATTAGGAATTTCTCTTTGTCAGGAAAGCATTTCCACCGGTGTTTCATTTGATGGACTTTAGCAAGCCTTCTGCACACACTCGAGTGTCTTTGTGCAAAAGGGGCAGCCTTATGCATACGATTAAATACTCTGCTAAATTAGATTCTCAGAGAGCTCTAACAAGAATAATCCTGGTTCCATTTAAATCAACCCAGGTTTTCGTGTTTACCTAGCTGGAGTGAAATTTGACCAAGTCTCACTGGAGAGAGCTTGAGTCAAGCTTATTGAGGACAGTCAGATCCTCCTGCTAAGCATGGTCCTAAGTCTCTTCTCCGCCTAAGCTCCAGAACACCCCACGAGAGGCATCATATGCATGGCTGGCATGTAGCTTGGACTCACGCTCTCCCCTACCTGGTCCGCCCAGCTCAACCCAGACTATCCACAGTTGCCTGATGCTCAGACCTTCCTACACATACTGTACTCACTGCAGGGTGGCTGCAACGTGCAACAAGGGTGGAGAGCAGGCAAGTGGTCACTGTGCTTGACCTTAGTGCACCCCTAGCAATGCTGATGGACCTCAAGGGTGGGATTCGTCTCACCTAACAGCAATGCAAACATCTACGTTTAGCTGGTTGTTTTAAATCCCTTCATGATCGGTGCAGACGGAGGGGTGGTGTGTGGATATCATGACTCCTGTAGATATTCCTGTAGGCTAGTCACTCCCTAGAGGTGCCCATCACTCTTCCATTGGCAAGTAAGGGATCCAGAGAGCTAGTGCTGGTGTGGACATCTGCACTGCAGACATCTGAAGCCACGGGACGCAAGTCTCACCCACAGACCTCATGCTAATTTAGAGGAGGCTGCGTCCCACCTGTGCCACAGCAGCTCTGCAAAAGGTCTTCCTCTTGTCTTTCAGGACAATGCCATTCTTCTAACAGATTTGCCTTTGAAAATGGGAGCTCTCTCAAGCACTGTTAGGTGATACAATGAATTTTTGCTGTTACAGATTATCCCACCATGCTGCTTGCCAGGATCTGCATCAGATTTCGGAGAAGTTTGTGAATCAGCTCCTTTACTTCTCTTTGTTCGTAGTTCTTAATATGAAACTATCCTGACGAAAGAGGATAGCAAAGAGGACAGATGGCTAGGGTGAAGGGCAGATGAGGATAGCTAGTTTATTTGTGTGCAATACATACCAGAAGAAACTTCCAGGTGATTCAGAAATGCCCAACTGCGCAGAGAAAGAGTTTATATAATCAATTTATAACCTTAATATATTGTATCTATATTAACTTCCTTCCTCAACTTAGTTACGTTCCCTTGCTGGTTTTAAACTTTACATTGAAAACTGGTAGGGACACGGACTTCCCTCCACATCCCTATCTATCATCTGGCTTGTTTGACCATTGCCTAAAACATGAGTGCTGCTTCCGACTGGGTCTGAGTCCCCACCCTAAACAAACAATGGGAAATTAATTCAGAGCAAACAGTGCCTTAAAAATGTCTTCTTTCAAGATAGTTTTCTCTCAAATGTTATCTATACTGCCCTCTAAAATCTAAAAACAATTTTAAAAATCTGACTGAGCTCAGATTGTGGTATTTTTTCCTCCTGATATTGTAACTTCTTCACAAACATGCTACTATTTTGTCTTTCTCATTGTATTGGGGCTTGCTGGCTAAGCCACCTCAAAGAGGAAGAAATGCTGTGAGTAAATATGCAATGGGTAAGTCACTGAGTGTACAGGACATTATTGCTTAAAGAACTAATGTTTTCCTCCATGTCACTGAATAACCTTCGTATGACTACAAGATGTTAAAAACTGGAAAATTCTTGTAATAATTAGTTCCATGTCTCAAACCATGGGAACACATAGAAGGGTCCAGCAAGCAAGAGACCAGTGAATTACTATTACTGATATATGGACTGCTGTTCTCTGAATGCTGTTGAGTGACTGAAAACATCTGATATTTTGGCTGTTGTGGAATTAGGATCCCTGCAGTTTTCCCACAGAACCTTTGCTTTTGGGTGGCAGAAATGTCTCCCAGGCTAAAAGGACAAGACAGAAAGAGCAGACATAGGAGTCAACTGAGCCCAAACTTTTTCTGTAAGCTTTCCTGCCACGAAGCAGGATCAACTAACATCATAACATGAGGGACAAAAGCATCTTTTCATTTATGTAGATGAACACCTGTCTGACATTGGTACAAATGTCTCTGTCTAGAAAAATATGGTAGATGCTTGTATGATGGGCAGAACACGGGAAAATATTGCCTGGAAAGGAACTTGATTTTTGTCCACAGATTGTCTATGGCTGCTTGTGGGTACCATGTCTGAGGGGGCCCATCTGCTGGTGACCAGAGCAGGCACTCTGAACTGGACAGGAACAGAAGTTGACGCAAGGCCATGAGCTAACCAGTGCACCACCTGCACACAAGGACTGGTCCTCTTTGCCATTTGCAGCCTGCCATTTGCTTGCAGCAGCAGCTATTCCAGAGAACTTGAAGCCTCTTATTCTCAAATGCCAAGTTGAGGAAATAAAAATTAACACTGAACACGCAGCAGACCCCAGCAGTGAGATGGGGAGCCAGTACTGTAATGTGAATCTCTTCGCTCCTGTCATGGACAGCACAGATACTTGTGGAAAGAAGATATCCTTGGCTCCCCTACAGAGATCGAGAGCTGAGATTAACAGCAACTGTGAGGGCTGCGTTCCCCTTTATGCAATGCATGCTTTAAAGCTGTGGCCTCCTGCCATCTTGAAATATAATCTTGTGGTATTGTCTTCATTCAGGCCCCTCATCAGCAATGTGAAAAGAGAGAAGAAGCTGGTGGCAGGATTAGAGGAGAGGTTGAAATATTCTGGGCAGCATATGCTGTAAGTCACATTATACAAAGAGTATTATTGGACTGCTCATTGGCTAGGGCTTTCCCTTTTGGAAGCACTGCTGCTTGTAAAAAAGAAAACCTGGTGAAAAGTGTTTATAACACATCAGATCACAGCATATGACACATTGTGAGCACAGTGACAAGCACTGAAAATATTTTTCAGGCCCTGTCCGCCTTGCTTCTAGGAGATCTTTTTTGCCCATCAGGGTTATGCAAGATGCATGGGAAAAGAGGAGAAAGAGAAGTGAGACTAATAATTCAGAAGAGTATTAATAAACATCCTAAAATTACTGTCATCAGATGATCCATCTCAACCTTAAAACTAACCGAGTACTTTAGTCTTGGAAGGCTGTTTGAGACCCTCGTTGGTTTAGAAGTGAGAAATCACTTTTTGTTATCCCGTTTAAATTTATTTGTGACGAATTATATCCATTTGTTCTTAGACTACCAATGTTCTTAACTGAAACAGATTATTTTCCTTGCCTGCCCATAATGTATTTACAGAGAGCAGTCATATTCTCTCTAAGACTTCATTTTATTTCACTAAACAAACCAAGCTCCTTTGGTGTCCTTTCTTGATTATTCTTGGTCTCACCTTTCTAGTTATTCTCTACACTGGTTCCAGTTTGAAGTCACCTTTCTTGACCATGACCAAGAACAGAACAGATCATGACTGACCAGATCTATACACAGGGTTCCACATGAAATTATAAGAAATTATATACTTGCACTATTTTTCTTTTCCTGTAAAGAGGCTCCTCTTTATCCTATACACATAAAGAAAAATAAACTAAAGTGAATTTCTCATCTTTAAAAGCTACTTGGGAAGTTCTAAATGTTCAGAGTCAATCTGTCTTGGAAACCCTCAGTTGCATTTCCACAACTGAAACATACCCTTCTGAAATCTGGGGAACATTAAAAATTTACAAGGGCAACTGCATTCATTTAAAGTGACAAGTTCAGTCTTGGTGGCATGTTTTAAAAATCCTCAGCTTTCATCAAACTGGCTTCAAACACAAGTTATTATTGTTTTGGCTCATGACACTATCCCCGTGGTCAGGCACATTTTTCTTGTCCTGTAAGAAACCATCTTCCTTTTTTGGATCAAAAAGCGGTACATGGTCTTGTCTACAACTTGAAGCACTTCAACAAGTTTTCACAGTTTTCTTTTTGACCCCCTGGACACAACCATCACTTACCCATTTTATTGCAAACATCTTCCTAAGCAGCAGCGACACACATAATTATGCCTTGCCTCAAGTCCTTTTTTACTCACAAAGGTAAAAAACTGCCACAAGCTTCATATTTTGCCATATGGACGGAAAAGAATTTGTTCTAAGGAGCTGGAGGGGCTAGAGAGAAGAATACAATTAGAAATTTCATTTACACTATCACGCAAAAGTGCAGCAAGGTATTTCTAAATGGAATCATAATTCTAAAAGGGATCTCCAAGTTTCCAAAAAGATACAGAATCACTGAATTAAGTCATTCTTTGAACTAGGAAGTTAGATATGTTTAATTCTCATCCTTCTAAATCCAACACTTCCTCCGCAAATTGTAATTTCAGATTAGAGAAAGGGCAGGGTTCCCAGTCTACTGACTGTGTGAGTTTTCCAGCCACCAGCAGAGATGCGCTGACTAACACTTCTTCCCATTCCCATGTGGAATCACCATGGATGAGTCAGCTCTCCCCTTCACCTCAGCTTTCCATTCTTTAAACTGAGGTAATTACTTCTCTCACAAAAGCATGCAGTAAATTCAGATCTAATCATGGCTTTGAGTTGGCATAATCTTAAAAAGATACAAAAATGCTAACAGGAACTCCATTTAGTCACTGCAACTTTGAGCAAAGAGAAAGGCATCAATTAATTTTCAAAGGGCAAGTACAGTGCTACTGCAAGAAAGTTGCACACTAAAATTGTACTGAAACACCTTCTCTTCATACATGTCTCACTTAAGTAAACTTGGGTGGTTACAAATCTGAGTTACGTTTAAAACAAAAAGCAAGAACTGATAGTTTCCGTGCTGTGGCTGCAAAATACTTACTTCTACATTGGAAGGCTATAATTATCTCTGATACTAGAGCAACTTTATACTGTGCTAAAACCCTGCTAGTATTTCCTCCATAAAATAATGAACTTTGGTGCAAACAGTACTTAAGCGTCACCACAGGGATACAGCAAAACCAGATATAAGATAAAGAGCAAGAGAGGAAATTTGAATGGAATTACCTTATTGTGCTAATACAGTCCGACATAGTATTTTAAGAGGTCATCCAACAACCTCTTTTGTTTGCAGAATAAAGCAGGGTCAGTCAGATTTTGCTCTGTTTGACTCAAAGATTTCTCAATACTTGTAAATTCTCCATATAACCAGACACAAAGATTAGAGGATACAGTTTTAATTATGCTTGTATAAGTATGAAAGAGTACTGTTGATTTAGAAGGAGTTACAAAAACACACAAAGTATACATCTATGTTGGAATAAGAAATTACATGCAATAAAACTTATATCTGATTTTTTTGTTTTACAAGGAATGTTTTTCAGTATCTGTCTAAATAAACTTTGGAGCTGAAACACTAATCCAAAAGCAGTGCCTTGCACAGATCAGATTATTCTTCCTTGCCAAACAGATCATCCAGAAGAGATAAGTATTTGATCCCTTTCACAGGAAGGGATGGTGGTTGTCCGCTCAAGTCATCTTCACTCTGAAATTAGTAACCCAGAGAATATCTTAGAATATAGTATTGAAAACAAGAATAGTTAAAAGCTGGTCAACACAAGATTGAATGAGCTGCTTCATTTCCAAATCTGTGAAAAAGAGGAACTTTATATAACACATCCTCTTAAAAGATTACTACACACCCATTTTTATCGATCTTGCACAACATTTTATTAAAAATATTTTCTATCATTTGCCACTTTGCAAATATTTTCAAATAAAATAATGCTATATTGTCTTCATTAAGACACTTATATTTGAAAGTCTTGCAAGTCATCTATGTCTCAACACCAAAAATCATACAAAATAATGATGTAGAGAGAAAGAAAAAGAAAAATAAGCTTTAAAGTCAGCTAAATAAGCACAACTCTGTTGCTGAAATCTGTCTGTCAAATACAAGTGCTGTAGCCCCAAAATATTGCTGTTAATTCATGGTAAGTAATGATCAGAATGACAATTGGATTCTAAAGTTGAACAAGATTTAATTCTCTTCCTTTCTATATTTTTTTCCATTTTGTATTGATGTTTTCATTAAAATATTCTTGCACTACACCAAAGATAGCCTAGGTATTGCAGCTAATTAAGATAACAATAAAGTGAATAAAACTGAATAAACTATACTTGTACCAATTTGGGCGCAGTTCATTAAAAAAACAGTGCTGTATGTCAGTATGACGGTTACAGCAAGGCTTTGGAGCCAATAAGGAACTGATTATCCTAGCATGATGATGACTGGTTATAATTTCTATTGATGCTCTTTCTTCCTTTTTGATTTCAGCTGCAACCTTCCTCCCATAACTTCATGTACCATTCTTAAATAGGGCTCTTAGGCATCAGCTACTCCCAGAAAGCCCATCCACTGGCTGTCCTCCAAGCAAAGATAATATCTTCTTCATACCCAAACAAAACCTCATCTCTTATGCTGCTCTGAACATACGTTTCACCACAAATGTCCATTTCAACCTCCTGCTTGTTTCACAAGCACCTTTTCCTCCACACCTTCAACTTGTGAAGGCTAGCTCTTGGTTCCACCACCACTTGCACCCCATAGGAGCCATCTCCTTCCCTCACCTGCCAGAAATGAGCTCATGCTCAACGGCATCCTGTGAGGGGAAGGAAACGGTCAAACCCATTCAACAGCAAGTGTATATGAGCCTCTGCTTCTTTCACCCTTGCTTTTTGGTACAGCGCTTTGCACCGTCTTCAAGGCAAAAATCCTCTGGGCACTGGCTTTGACCTTTTTATTTCTGTGGTACTGAGGGTCATGAGGCCCCTTATCCTGACACAATCTCCTGAGAACAGTCACTGTTCAAATACTGATTTATAACTCAAGCACATAATTCTTCTGTAAAAATAAAGAATACCCACTGAACAAACCTAATGCACATTTTAACCACAGGACAGCTTTATAAAACACATACAAGGGCTTTGATTTTATCTTTACAAGATGGAAAAATTCTTCTCAATGACAAAGGGAGAAATAAACCACCAGGGAAAGCAGAGCAAACCAGCAGCATTGGGCCCTCATTAGACATCACCGACAGTTTGAGATGCTACAGGAGAAAGAGCTGGTAAGCCAAGTAAGAGAGAGGAGTCAGGTTAATAGCACAGTACCTGAGGAATATTAGTTTAAACTATGCCACCATTGAACTTGAATTTAAAGCAATGCTACGTTTCTAAATGGTCTGAACACAAGCAAACACATTCTGTACAAGCATAGCAACACATTGGCTAGGCCAGAACAGCAAACCCACATGTTGTCAGAAGGGCTTCGGATTTATCTGTTACAAAGTTTTTAAAAATCAGCATAATTCACATCTATTTTTAAATGTTCCATTTAGCACAAGATGGCAAGATCAGGTTAATCTCTGCAGCTTGTTGATACCACATTTTAATTTACCCTAAGTAGCAGGCTGGTGGAGATATACAAAGTTGATCCATCAATACTGCTCTTGCTGTACACCTACCCGTGATGTGGTGTATTATGTACAAGTTTCTATGGAGTTATATAACTACTTTCTGCAGTGTCAGTGAAGTTTAAAGTATTTCCGACTATCTCAGCAAGCAAACAGATCATTTGACATGCGTCGACAATATTTGTGGGTGAAGTGGTGTTCATGCCCATTGTTCATGGACAAATACACCTGTTTCTCCTTCTCTTTTTTTTTTCTTCTAGAAAAATGACACAGAGATGTGACACTTATTAGGCATGGGAGTGTTACAGGGCCTTGTTTGATTTTTCTGCTTCATTCTAAACCTCCCAGAAAATAAATTAATTACTTGAAGAAAATAGGCAAACATATGCAAATATGAAACCTGTTGTGGTCTCCATTGGATAAATCACTCATGTTGAAGTTGGACAAATTGTATCAACGTACTGTACTGTTCCTTTGCACAGATATACTGGTTTTACCTTTATTGTCTGGAAAGCAGGGATTTGATTCTCTCTCCAGTTCAGCCCATCCACAAACTTTTTATATTCCACTTGCTTATGGTCATCTCCAAACCTGAGCACAATATCCGTAAGATGACTCAAGGTTAAAGGAAATTTTTAACAAAGTTGTATCATGTTATCTACAGCATACTAATACATTACCTTTTGGATAGTAATTTTTCACTCCTTTATTACCAAATACTGGCAGAGTACAGAAAAACACTACCAAACTGTCAGAACTTCTATATCATACCTTCTATTCAATATTCTTACACCTTATTATTATCTCTCATAGTAGAATTCAACTTCTTCACGTTTTATTACATTTCCACTAATTTCATTTTGCTTTTGAAGCATTGCCCAACCTTTTCCAACACTGGGATCTCACAATTGGTGACAAACATAAAGGTGAGATGATCAGTGTATGATTCCTTTGTGTAGGAAAGAAACATGTAGAATGATACAAGTGAGCTGTGCTATAACACAACTGACCTGCTTTATTTCCTGAAAATAAGCAATCCTTCAAAATGCTGTTTGCACACACCTTGGGATCAATTTACAATTGAGAAACACACAGCTCTCTAACGTACCAAATAACAGCCAGATTTAAAAATCACAAGCCTTGTCATTTTGTAGTTGTTTTATGGCATTATTCTTCATTTCTATGGAATAAATATATATTTGTGTCAGTTATGAGGGCCCCTAAATGCATGAAGATACATATGCTGCCCACTGAGGTCTACAGGTACACGTGGAACATGCTGTCTCCCTCCCTCAAATTTCTAAAATCATTACCCTGCACTAATAAACCCCATGGGAACAGATTTGTAAGCCACATCATCCTTCTGACATTGATTCAAATGAAGCAGCTCCACAAAAAAAGTCCTCAATTCAGCAAAACACTCGGGTGATTAAGGCACTTGGGAACCACTGCTATTTCAGCGGGACTAGGCAAATGCTTGAAAGATATCCACAAGCTGAAGCTACCATGCAAATCGTTCTTGAAATGAACGGCTTAACTGCTCTGCCATAAATACTGTACTAGCAGCTTCTGTGAATGACATCTGTCTCACCGAACACTACCTACATACAAAAGGGACCTGGTTTAGGCACACAAGCACACCCTGAAAGTGTCTGTGCTTCACTGGGGTCCACGGAGAGATATATATAACTAGCAAGACTCAATACCTATTCTTTGGTGGGAAACACCAGGTTAAAAAATTCTGTCCTGTAATCTGGTGAGACAAATAGTACTGCACAGAAGCAGGGTCATCTCCATGAAACAAGTCTTTTCTTTCTTAAAGAAAACCATTTTATGTTGTTCTTAAAGAAATAGCACTGCACAGAACATGGGCCTCAAAACCCTTCAACCACTGCAGCGGGTTATGGTAAAAATTAAGCATGAAGGTACTTTAAGGGAGAATTTACAGCAGAAACTGGGAAAACAATACCAAAGAGGAAAAAATAAATCTAGTGACAAAAATAAACTGCAATAAACTGCAACTCATCCTCTCCTCCTCCTCCCCCCACACCTTTCATTTAATAGTCAGCAGGAGAGATAATAATAAAATATACTGACAGCCATAAACAGAGATGCTAGCGATAAACTGGAACATTAAGTAGAGTGAGTTATGCTTAAGATGAAAGCAAAGTCAGAAAAGAATGCTACTGTTACTAGTATTAAAGAGGAGCATGAAACATTGCCATGAGAAACCTTCCTATGATAGCTTGCTTGTTTACAATAGCTCACATGCAAGTTAACATTTTCATAAAGCCTTACTTTTGGGAAATATATCCAATATACAAGAAAATTATCATTCCCACTTCTAAGGGGTTCTTGCTTATTTCTGGCTTGTTGTTTTTTTTTTGCAGGTGATAATTGGCAAAAGGAGTTTTGCATTAGATATAACAAGACAATAAAAAACTTATACCTCTTGGAAAAAAAACTATGGCACACAAATTTTGAATTTCAGAACTATAATGACAAATATTTTTTTCTTTTACTGTATATATTTTCTAATTTTGAAAAGTCGAAAGATTAAGTCTACTGCCAAGATGCAGAGCTCTAGAAGCAGGATTTTTAAATAAAGTAAAAGTGAAGGCATGTAACTACTTAAACTTATGTTGAGGCGATGAAGTCAAGGAAGGCATTGCTTCTGCTTTCGACATACATTAATAGGGAGAAAAGTCCTTTAATGTGACAGCACTAGCAAACTGAGATGACAACATGGGCATGAAGTTAACTATAACGAAAGATTTTAACACGAGCACAAGAAATGGGATTCCTAAATCCCATATTTAAATAGCTACAGAAAGCAGCTTAAAGTATTACTCTAGAATAATCCAGAAAGAAAAAATAAAATAAAATCTACTCTTTAGATCTCTGTCCTGCTGTGACTTATTGTATCAATCTACTAAATGCACACACTTGCAATTTGGCACAGAGTATCCAGATGGACAGAGGAGATGTTATCAATTTGTGCATTATTAGGATAGAGATATCATACATTTCAGTGGCTGGAGTTAATATGACTGAAACTGACAGTGCTCTTCAGGAAAGGAAATTACATTTGTCTTATCACGAAGATGCAACGAAGATCTCTTGAAACCATGCTTTTCTTCAGTTTTGCCCTGTGACTTCACCAATGCATGTGATTTTAGACAATGAAAGCCACTCCCCCATCCCTATCATAGTTTGCAGAGCTTTTTTTTTCTTTGACATTACAGAAATAATCATACATTTCTGCTTCTAAAAATATATTCACAATGAAATACTCCAGATACGTGAAAAATCTGGTTAAATCACATTATGACTATTCCTGAATATGCTTTGGTGAGTAAAGGCTACTTATTAATATTTTTTCTTTCCCATCAAGAAATCTGTAACCCAAGCATTTATGTGAAAAGTTAATGTACATGCAGAGGGTTTTTTTTTAATTCCTTAATTTTGAATAACATGTATTAAGAAGTTTATCTGATAATAATAGAAGGGAAGCATCATACTACTTTAACCTTAGAGAAAATGTTGGGATTTTTCAGCCTGTTTGATACACGGGTATACACCTAAATTGTCATGAACTGCTCATATGAAAAGATTTAAAACAGCAACCACGGACAAGCCTATGCAGCTGATCAGTACAAATGAAGTAATGGCTACCATCTTGTGTATGCATCTATTCATGACTTGAACAACTAGGAACAACAAGAAAGCCAACCACACCCTGGGATGCACCAAAAGCAGCGTGGCCAGCAGGTCAAGGGAGGTGATTCTGCCCCTCTGCCCTGCTCTCGTGAGACCCCACCTGGAGCTACTATGGAGAGCTCTGGAGCCCTCAGCACTGGAAGGACATGGACCTGTTGGAATAGGTCCAGAGGAGGGCAACGAAGATGATGAGAGGGCTGGAGCACCTCTCCTGTGAAGACAGGCTGAGAGAGATGGGCTTGTTCAGTTTAGAGAAGAGAAGGCTCTGGGGAGACCTTATAGCGGCCTTCCGGTACCTAAAGGGGGCCATTACATGGGCATGTAGCCATAGGACGAGGGGTAACGGTTTTAAACTGAAAGAGGGTAGATTTAGATTAGATATTAGGAAGAAATTCTTTACTGTGAGGGTGGTGAGACACTGGAACAGGTTGCCCAGAGAAGCTGTGGATGCCCCATCCCTGGAGGTGTTCAACACCAGGTTGGATGGGGCTTTGAGCAGCCCGGTCTAGTGGGAGGTGTCCCTGCCCATGGCAAGGGGGTTGGAACTAAACTGAACCATCAGTTTCTCAGCATACTGAGTAACAGAAATAATTTCTTTTAAGAGATCGGAATATTAATGCTGAAGAGTCTTTTAATCACAAATGGCATAGGGAGTCTCAGGCAGCAAAGGTAACGAGCAGAAGACAGAGTGCAGGAGAACAATTTTGTGACCCTTTCCAGTCTTGCTCCTGCTAGCAGGACACTTGCTGTAGCAGGAAAAGAGGGTTTGCTTCCTGAAAGAAATAGGTCAGCCCTAAAAATCATTACAGACAAGCAACTACATAAAAAATCAATGCTTAGCCACAAACCAGAGAAAAGCTGAGCATGCAGGAGTGGCCTGGCCTGCCCTACTAGTGACTTGAGATCTGGGATGACCATGTAGGATGCCCATTGCCATAGGCACTGCTACCTGGGATTAACTTTTTCAAAACAACAAGCCCCCCTCCAGAGTCCAACAGACTAACCCTCATACTGGGAAGAGCTGAAGAACTACACAGCTGTTTTTAACAGAAATTAAAAATCATATTTTAAAAAATAGGGACATATGCTTAACAACTAAACTAATGTGGAATAATCAACATGTAATACTCGTAAACTTGTCATCCATTCCTTCTTCCCTCCATTTTTTCTTTCCTTATCTGCCAGCTGTTTATATACCCTCTGGGACAGGATTGCGTCTTGAAAAGTCCTTGTTAGCATACATTTAGCATTGCAGTAAATAAAAAATAACTGAAAAAAACCAAACTAAATCCATTACTTAAGCACTTTAGCAGCATTTATTTATTAAACAAACTATAATTGCTCATTATGCCTGCATAAATTTAAAGAAATGCTTATGATGACTACTGTGGTTTTCTGGCAGAAAAAATGGTGTACCATATGCATTGCTTAATACATCGTGATTAAAAGTCTGTATTGTCCTGTGAATAAAAAACTACGTGAGAAAATGCTGACGGAGAAAGGAAATACTTTTTAATAAGCCAGCTCAGGTAAATTGGAAAAATGGACACATTGTTGGGTACCTAAATCCTACTATTCCACCATCCCACAATTAAAAATATAAATTTACTCTAGACAGGCAATTTTAAAGTGTCTTATGAAACCTCAGAGTCTTTGTGCTAATTCTCCCTACGCTCTGTGGAAACTGAATAGTGTTTATGTACAGTAAACAAAGTCTTGGGTCATCTGGAGGTGACCACAAAATTAGACAGTAACTTTTAGACCCATCCCATGCTTTTAATAAGTGACAGATCATTGCAGTATAATTTACAAATGTAAATAATAAATACTTTAAGAGTATTACCTTTCAAAATGGAAAAATAGAACCATTAAGTCCTACAGTTGCCACGTAATCTCAGACAGCAAAGCTGAATAAACATACAGCTTCAGTCTTCAACTACTATCTGATCATGTTGTCTAGCATCATTTTATAGCTGAATAGGGTCCAGCTAGTGCATTAGCTACATATACTGCTTTTGTGGGAATCAATCCAACAACTTTTATTGTACCACTTTCTTCCTTCATAAATACAGATACACACAGTAGGAAGACCGCCACTGCTTGCTTCAGAAACATCAATGGACACAAAATTACGTGCTTCCTCATCCAAAAAAACACAGGGAAAGAATACTGTTGAAAACTTGGCCCACACTGAATTGCATACTCTCCAGGAGTGAGACTGTTCTTCACTAACAATAAACCTGCCTGTTTCCTGATTCCTCAGTCTCAAAGAAAACTACAGAGAGCAGGAGGAAAGGAAGAGAAAAGTCTAAATCTCCTTCAATTTCCAGATTACTGGAAATTAACTCCTACTAAATAGACTTCAAAAAAATCTTTCCCTGACTGCACCCTCACGAAACAATAAATTTACCAGGCAGTGCCAACTGCACACAGTACTAAGAATGCGACAGTCTTCCTTCTTATCTGCAGTGCAGTGACTCACCACAAAGTGCCGTCTTTTGAAGCAGCTGTTAGTGTAACTTAGAACCGGCATTACACGTAGCACTCTAGATAATGAAGCACTTCTCACGCTCATTTCTGAGGCCCAGATTCACACCATTTACCTTTCTCAAACAGAAATCTGTGACACAGTCTGGCCACAGCCCCTTTAGAAACAAAGGAAAATGGATGGCAATTTAGAAATCCAGCTCTTATACAGGCTGAGGAGATAACTCTCTCCTCCTCCATTGCCTACAAAAAGAATTTACAGCGGCTGAATCCTAATTCAGCTGTCATAGGTACCTGGGTGAAATCCAACCCTTAGTCTCCTCCTTGTCTTCTAAGCTTATCTCTAATTTTTATTGTAGTGTACTGGGCTTTTTCTTTTTAACTGCCTACACTGGGACTCTTCAGGAGAGAAGAGGTTCATCTCACAAAAGCTTTCCCTCATAAATTCACAAACAATAAACGCACCTCTGGAGCCTACGATGTGTCAGGCTTGTCTGTTTTTCATCAGCATTGAGTTAGTACATAAAGGAAAACCTCCAGTCCTTTGTCTGTGCATCTATTCAATTTCAACCTTTATGAAGTGGAAACTATGAGAACCCCTTGTCTAGGACAGGATGTCAATTGCCCTCCAACACTTTTTGCGTTGGGCAGCTTTGTGGGAGTTCTTAAAAATGAGGTTTAAATTAATCCTAAAATTCAGACATGCTTCTGATTACTCCTGTTTGTAACTAACTGTCAGAAGTGATGAACAGCAAACAAATTGCCAAAGTCATCTATCTGGCTACTGCAGGGAACTATTCTGAAAGTTTTTGGTCTGGAAAAGGGGGCTTTGTGAAAAATAGCCCCTTAGGCTTCTTAAAGCAGTCTTGTTGATACCGATTGAAGCAGGAAGTCTTGCTTGCAGTACAAAGATGCTTTATTAAAATGGATTCCACATTTCTGCCTGACAAGAGTCTTTTCATTATTTGATAAATCCAGATGCTTAGTTTGCAATTCCTCCTGAAATCAAGAAGCATATCTACCTGAAAGCATCTAAACATGACAGAAGACAAGACCAGCTCCTGCTTTTAACACAGTACGAAGGCAACAGACAAAATATTTAAGGATTTCCCACAAGGGAAAGAAGAGACCAGTGAGCATGTATTTAAACCTATTACCAGAAAATCTGGCCATGAAAACCAAACTCAACATGACATAAGTGTTCAAAACAGCACAGGGTACTCCGACCTCTAGCCTTTAATACAAGCGCACTGAATACTAGTTCTTTTCATTTCTACTCCCATTAATACAGCTAGCCAAGCAATTTGTCTTGAAACAATCAAATGTGCTGTGGAAAAATACCAAAACCATGCTAACAGTCCTTTTCCTTTTTAAAAATTACCATAAAATACGTTTCAGGTGAGATTAATAGGAGTAGCAAACCACTTTTATTTACTATTGATGTTGACTACTTGATTCAAGGACGTTTCATTGTATTCATCTTGGTATGGTTCTTAAAACTCACGTAATGTGCTTTTACAAGATTATTGGTTTTACCTTACATATGCACAGGAACAACTAATGCAAAAAAAAAAATGAATGTCATAGATAATGATAAGTATCAGTAGCTGATTCCCATAAGACTAATTCCATGTAATTCTGGCAAAACCCAGATGATCTTCCATGCCAGACAAGATGAATAGAAGTCGCCAAGGTGGATGCACCTCAGTTGATCATAAATATTCTATAAATAGGAAAGTCCACACGTGTATAGCGACAAAATCAGCATCATTAAATGATTAATATTAGGTAAATGACAAATACTTAAGAACTCTGTCTGCAGTAGATATTTAGCACTGATTTCCACCTATCCAGGCAGGTCATACTATCTGCCCTTAACTCACATGGTCAGTAAAGCCTGCAGATCATCATCAGCCAGTGGCAACTTAAAGGACTTGCAAATAGTCCTGCACATCTCATGGGGCAGCGCTCCACATCTACATAAACAGAAAGAGAGGGGACAAGTGTACATTAGGTATTTTCCAGATTTATTTCACATGAATGTTGCTGTGAATAGGAAAACACGTGAGGAATATTGGGGTAGAGATAAAGAAAAGAAGGTTTAATGAAATTTCACTATTACAAAGCCAAGAAATTTGAAGTACGCATGGTGGCCTGTCTACCCCGGGCTGAGGTCCTTAGTGATTCTCTGTGATTCTTTATCTGTGACATCAGAGAACAAAAAGGGCAAATGAGTCATATAAAGAATCAGCTACAAATCCTTTATTTTTCCCCTTAAATCACTATTTTTTCCTCTTTGATTTGAAATACTCTGTTTTGCCTGTGAATAGGCAAAACGTTCAGTACAGTAGCTACAATAAAAAGTCCACAAACAAAATGAGAGGCAAAAAGGCTATCCTTTTCTTGTCTACTGTCAAGTGCTGAGAGAGGCTTTAACATTACAAATAATATCCTTTGGCCACAATATATCATTCGCTCAGCAACAAACAGAAAGTAGGTAGAGCTTCCCAAATAACAGCTTAGGATAAACAGAGGAAACTTACTTCTCACGGTCATTGTATAAAAACACTGCAGACAGTTGTTCAAAATTCTCAAAGCTATTTTTCTTTAGTTGTTCTTGAGCCACTGCAAGGAGGAAGTGGAGGTCCATTTCATATTCCTCTCTCACACTGTAATAGCGCCCAAGAGTGATAATTTCATGTTCTGAAAATGCTCCATCAGTGATGCTGGCTATCAAATTTCTGTTCACAAAAACAACAGCTCACTTGAGTTTTAAGTAAAGGAGTTAAAAACAGTTAATAATCACTACATTTCAGGGGGTGAAGAAGGAATTAAAATGCATTCATCATACAATGCTGTATTTAGATCTTTAAATTTGAAATCCAGATCTGTTCAAGGAGGTATAATGAAAATTAACAAATCTTAAACTTTTGCAAGATGTCCACATTTCCTTAGTAGCTGGCTATACCTACAAAAAAATACATAATAATCCTGATTGAAGCCTTTTACCTGGAGATGCCATACCGGCATGGAATATTAGCAGAATATTTGTCATTGCATTTATCCAACAAGATCGTGAATTAACAAGGTATTATCCTGTTTTGTTCCTAATTATATTTTGCATTCTGCAGTAATTAATTATCTGTAAACACAAAGCATGCACAACAACAATTGCATAAAATATATAGAGAGAATTAACAGTGGCAGAGGAGAAGTGGGGCAGAAGATCCCAACAGAGAACACAATATTAATCAAGTGTCAAGCCACACTTCACAAAGACTTGTGAAAGCTGGCCCTGTTGGGTAGTTTTTGCTGTAATTACAGAAATTACAAGGGTTACCAAGAATGGAAGACAGGAGGCAGTAGCAAGACCGGTTTATGCTTGGACACTGTCATCGGAGGAAGACCCTATGCAGGGAAGAACTGAGATGCGCTCTCCCAAGATTGCTTGTGTTCCTCAGACAAATCAGCCCACTTCAAGAAAGAAGAAATGCTCCTGAGATCCATCTGACGGGCCAGTGCTAGCACTGAATGACTAGTCATTCCTGCTAGTATCAAGAATTTGTTGCTGGTAATAGAGCTGGAGTGATTTCTCGGTAAACTCCTGAAGGTACTTGTAGTATATCAGCAAGTGGACACAAGCTTTGGAGCTTAAGAACCAAGACTAATAATTACAGTTCATAACAATCTCCCTCTGCTTGATATTGTTCGTGGAAGGGAGGAGAAGGACTACTTTTAAAGACCACACTGTCTTTGCAGTAGGGGTTTTGTTGCCTTCAATGATTACAGAGTTCCTCATACGTCCTGGATGTCGACACAACGGAAGGAAAGAAAAAAAAAACAGTAGTAAGGTATGCAAGGAAACCTAGGAGGCTTCCTGCTCTCCTGGAAAATACTGGCCTGAACTGTAGATCACCTCAGCTGTTCTCATACTATCTGCCCTTAATTTACATGGTCAGTGAAGCTTGCAGATCATCATCAGCCAGTGGCAACTTAAAGGACTTGCAAATAGTCCTGCACTACTGTGTCCTGCACTCTTGTCAAACCTGGCTTAGTGTAACTACATGATCAGAGGGGTGGAGCACCTCTCCTGTGAATACAGGCTGAGAGAGATGGGCTTGTTCAGCAGCCTTCCAGTACCTAAAGGGAGCCTACAGGAAAGACGGGGAGGGACTCTTTTATCAGGGAGAGGAGTGATAGGAGGAAGGGTAACAGTTTTAAACTGAAAGAGGGGAGATTTAGATTAAATATTAGGAAGAAATTCTTTACTGTGAGGGTGGTGAGACACTGGAACAGGTTGCCCAGAGAAGCTGTGGATGCCCCATCCCTGGGAGTGTTCAAGGCCAGGCTGGATGGGGCTTTGAGCAGCCTGGTCTAGTGGGAGGTGTCCCTGCCCATGGCAGGGGGGCTGGAACTAGATGATCTTTAAGGTCCCTTCCAACACAAACCATTCTATGATTCTATGATACATTGGCGTTATGATCCCAAGTGTCTGCCTCTGGTGAACTCACATTCAACAGGACTTTTTTAAAACTGCAAGCATCAACATAGGCCTATGTGCTTCAGCCAAAATTAGATTAATTATATATAATATTTCTGAATAAACTGCACTAAGAATAAACTTCACCATAATTGCTGATGCAGTTAGAGATGTACCTTGTGGTACCCTTAAGGGTACTGCATCACTGTGATTATATACCAATCTTTGAAAACAAATGGAAGAAATTACTAGTGATGCACAAAGTTCTGACACAAGATTCGAACTTC
Source organism: Rissa tridactyla (assembly GCF_028500815.1). Classification (NCBI taxonomy): domain Eukaryota; kingdom Metazoa; phylum Chordata; class Aves; order Charadriiformes; family Laridae; genus Rissa; species Rissa tridactyla. The sequence continues at coordinate 97,544,289 of NC_071466.1, forward strand.
TCCCTGGAGAACAGTTAAACTCTGGAATAAATCTGATAATGGGTCTCTTAACATGCACATGTGAACTGAAAGGACAGAAACTTAGTATTCTTCCAAATTGCAAAATTTCATCAACAAACATAACATTTCACTTGCTTCCTCTCAGAAGCTTGCACAAATGAAGATACCTGTTCATAAAACATGATTGCACCTACACAGCTGTTCAAAAAAGGATGCTAAACACAGCATAGTGTCTACTTTGATTGAATTTCTCCTTTTTTCACATTAAATAAGTCAGAAAGACCCTTTATTTGCAGTGGCAGGAGATAAATGTAAGGAGAAGACAAGTTGACAATAGCAAACCTTATCTGAGATTATGCAAACTCAATGATCAAAACTCGGTCCATCTATTAATATTATCATTATCTTGTCAGTATTATTATTCCACTTACTGAATATTGCTATTTATATTGTAGCAGCATTCAAAGATCCAGTCAAAACTGGAGCCTCTTCCCTGGAGCCTGCAGTAATACTACTGCAAACACAAAGAAGAGGACAGTACTGCCTGATAAGGCTGGCACTCTAAATGCTTGGGCTGGGAAAGCTGAAAGCATGTAGATAACATCACCCATCTGAGTATTTCCACAGACTGGATTTCCACGCATGGCACAGATTTTGCCAGTGTCGGGATTTTAAAGCTCTTTTATTTTCTCAAGCCAGTTAGTGACAATAAAGTCACCAAAGCTCCCAGGTAAAATTATTGTCTGTTTGGGAATTAAAGCATATTCTAGTGATTGCTAGGGACTAATGAGCGATACCAGAGATTCACAAACAGAATTACATCTAAACTCTTCCTGACAAAAAGAAACAAGCTGCAACAATTGTTCCCACAGCTTAGTTATCTTTTGGTTTACTTTTTTTTTGTTGTTCTAGAAGAGTAAGACAGATTGCAATCTGAATTTGGTAGAGAAAGAAGGAATAATAATAAACTGCTTAAAAGAGCTATTTCTTAAACTGAATTGAAGATAGACATCTTTGTTAAACCCACATGCTTCTTTGTCTCCAACAGTGAACAGTCTTGCCAGTAGCTTATGAGAAAAAGCAGTCTGGATAGGACCATGTGATGCACAGGCATCTAAGTTTAAGTTTTGGGGTTTTTTTTCTTCTCTTTTTAACAAAGTTTTCAATAGTTTTAACAATAGCTTAGGGGATAGCTTCAGTGTACACCATGCATTTATTTCCAGGACGATGTGCCATAGATTTGTGCTCTGAAAGTAGTTGAAGTAAATTGTATAATGACAATTCCGCTTCACTACATCATACTTACAGGTGTATTTTTAAATGCAGCTCATATAAAATTACATAGGTAGAAAGGAAGAAATCTGAACAGCCAAGTTCAGAGTGCAGTAAAGCTTTAGCTGTATTTAAGATAAGAGGATTATCATGCTGGTTGAAGCTGTCACACAGATAATTGCCTGTACTAAAAATAATCATTTGTAGTTACAGTTATAATCATGAAATGCCACGACAGATTAAAAATAAACAGTGATGTACACAAGAAAATGCAGAACTGAAAGAAAAATACATATTCTGTTCTCAGAAAAGTATCTTTGACTTTTCACAGATGCAAAGAACCGCTCCTGCTTTCAGCATTAAAAATGTTTCTTTCATTCTAAAACAAAATACATAGATTTAAAAAAAAAAAAAAAAAAAGAGCGCCTTTAGATTACTGGATATCCTATAAATTAACAGAAACAAAATCACTATAAAGCACAAAAGTTAATTTTCCTTAGAGGCATGTTCTTCCTCTGGCAATGCGAACGCTTCCCAGTAGACCCTCCCTGTGGTTCCACCACAGGAGGGATGAGACCGTTAGTAGGTGCTCTGGCTGGCCAGGTGAGCACTTGAGGCCAAGAAAACATTTATGAGGTGGGCTCTGCTGCTTTCACTCTTGCTAACGGAGAGGGCTACTGCATTTTTGTTGATGAAACCAAGTGCCTTAATACCGTATAGCTAGACATATCTTACTCCATGGCACAGAACAGCACTACCCTAAATTAATCATCTGGGCTGTTCACAGCTGCACAGAATACGACTGTGATTAAATTTACATGCAACTGAGCCTCTCCTTAATAAAATAAAAATCTTTCCCTGCATAATCATCCCTTCTAAAAGTGTGCTCCACCAGTTTCGTCATGCAAACATTCTGAAGCTTTGCCCTGCTCTTATTGCATGTAAGAAGATAGTTTTGCAGATGATTATTTCATAATTTGAATTAAAACCATAATTATTTGATTTTAAACATTTATTGTGCATATAAATTAAAACCCTTTTCCAAGTGCTATAAAGTTTCTCCAGATATACATTAAGTTTCAATTTTCTACCTTTCTTACTCCAGTAATAACATTTTCCCTCTTAATGCAATTATCAATTCAAAATCTTGCTTCTGTTGAGTAAAATATCTGAGTCGACAAATATTTTGACCAAAAGCTGCCAATAACTGTGGCCTCTCTTAGTTTAAGTCCTACCTTTTAATCACTTATTTTTTATTTCTGAATACCAGCTTGTTTTCATTTCTCACTGCTTTCCCTTTGAACTGCTGGAGGAAGCTTCTGCTGATCTATACCTCTTCTGAGATATTTCAGAAGCAATTTCTACCTTGGTTAACATTCCTATAGGGATGACACTCCACGCAATATACATCTACTTATATGCTTTAGTTATTATGACGGTTCCTAAATATATACTATATTACCACTGAAAACCAAATGCTTCTAAGTAAAATTTCCTCCTCTGTTCCACATCATTAACTTTACCAGTACCCAACACAACACTGCTCAAGTATTCTGGCTATGGGATAAACTGAAATCAGCTTGCATTTGAGCACGATTTCCCCTTTCAAGTATCTCTACATTTGCCCATTGCAGTATCTGGATCATTGCCAGAATCCAGATTTCCGCTCCCCCTATCTATGCTGAAATCACTATCCCAGCATTAATTATTGCTCTCACTACTGCTTTCCAGTCTTTTTTAAAGATGCTTACCACTGCATCCTATAATTTCAATAGACCTTGGTTCCGTGAAGACTCTCTTATTTATCAATGATTCAAAACCCAAATAACACCATTTTCAGAAGGCAACTCAAACATTCCTTCTTGAATTTCAAAACTACTAATTAACTCTTTGACTCTCAGGATGGACTTTTCTTTATCTTTCAGTGTATGCTGTGTGTACTGCTAACTTGCCCTTCTTCACAACACCCTGTGCCAGCTCCATAAAAAGCAGACAGATTTTAGTTGTGCTTTTCAGATTACTTGAAACTATCACATTTCTCCTTTTTTTCTGGTGCATGGATTCACATTCTTTTTCACACACAGTCTCCAAGTAAACGCAAAACAAATGTACACCATTTGTCAGCTAACACTGTGCAGAACGCATCAAGAAACAGCCATGCTCTATACATTTTTGTGGAATGTGCCTTCATTAAATATTAAAAAACAAACTCCACTGTCTTACCTGAAAGGTTCATACTCAATCACCTTGCTACGCTCAGGGTCAGCGGCTGCAAACACCTGTCTGATCTCTCGGGAACGAGGTTCGGCTGTGTCTTTTAGTTTCTTGAGGATGATACCAATATCAGCCATGGAGAACTTAACAAAGAAAAGCAAGACATACATTAGAGGGAAAGGCACTATGCACGTACCAGTAAGAGTTGTCAAGATGCAGGGCAATGCTGAACTGCCAAGTATTATTAGTTTCCTCATTTCAAATGCATAAGTCAGCACTGTGTTAAGTTTGGAGGGAAGCTTGCTACTGAAAAAATTGCTTCCTACTGAGAATATAAAAAATTAAACAAAAATCATCAGGTCATGCACTCTCAAAAAGCTTATTCCAACTACATAAAAGGACAGACACTTTTGCTTCAAACATTGAATTGTTAAAGCAGAAGCAGAAACATTTAAAGAACAGTTCTAGTAACCTGCTTCTCATTTTATGTTGGTGCATCTCACTGAATTCTCAATTAATAAAATTCACCATGTTAAAACTAATCATTTCACTGTTGGCTCTGATGAACTGTTGAACAGATATTCTCATTCATATTGGACTGAGTGTGCTGTTTTACATACTCAGAATTAGCAACTGGAAATTTGTTAAGAACCAGTTTTTCCTGTTGTGTTAGAAGAATGCTTATTTCTTCTAACTATAGGCCCTTAAAATAAAATTAAATTTAGGTAAACAGAACTGGAGCAATTAAACTTCCACCCTACATTCAGAACATTGTGTTAGAACTCTACCAAAGATTTATTTGCTATACTCATTTTTAACATAAAACATCTATGTATTTAGTCATTAAATAAGGGTTGAGTCCAAGCATGAATAACTGACATGCCCTTATATCTGTCATGCTCTGTCTAACTTACAAAGCACAATGAACTCTCCAAACACAGTTTTTTTCCCCCCATTTCTTCCAGTAAGCAATGTTGGTTTTACTAGCAATTATTTGAAATTTGGTATGACTGGTATTAAGGACACAACAGAGATTGGGCCTCGCTCTAATTATGATGAAGTTTGTCTACAGCATTGTATCAGTTCAAAGGGATCTAGAAAAGGGTATTTAAAGTCCCTATGGCACTGCCAGAGCAGTATAAAGTGATCCAGGTTTAATAAATGTATCAGTGGTTGCAGGTAACATGGTCAGATTTAGAGAAAACTGTTGCTGCACATGCCAAAACTGCTCCAGGTACAAGCCTGGCATGCAATGCATTGCAAGGCAGTGGTGTGGAGCAGCAGGACCAAAAAGTTTTATAAATAGCAACTTTTTCAAGCCTCTCCCCAAGCTGTTATTGTTTGGGCCACAAGCACATAGCATTTTTGAAAAAACAAGGAACAGAGATTGAGAAAAGCCTGGGCAGAAGGAATCAATCACTAGAGTATTTAAAGATGGACAAAGTGTTCTGTCTATTTAAAAACCTGCTTTCTCTACATTATCAAAGCAGTTATTTTTACCTCTTTTTCTAAACTGCATATTCCAAACACCTACATAGACATCAAGTATCGGAGTAACATGGCAATAACTCTTTAACATCTTTTCCTGCTTTTCATGTAATTGCTGACATGCTGTAGTCAGAATCTAGTTTTATTTCATGGTCTGGCTTAAGTCAGAGGTTATTATGTTGAATTCAATGGAAGTAAAATCAACCTCCTTGTTTGTGCTGCAGAAGACTACAAGATTTGAACAATGGAGACTGTTCCAGAGATGCTAAATTAATTTCCACAGAGGCACAAGGAGGGATGCCTTGTTTCAAAGAGTCCTCCTCAAACCTGGATATACCGGTAGGACTGCGCACAGCACGCATATTCTGCTTTGGAAGTGAATTTATGTTTTCTAAATACATCTTTTTCCCACAAATTGTAAAAGAGACTAGAAGTCTTGAAAAATTTTGAGAATTAGATCCATAAAGTTACTTTCAGCACAAGTGGCAATCAGAATTACAAGACTCAATGATTTTTCTCTTCCTATAACTTAAAAACAATACAATAAATACAATTTCAAAACAGAAAATTTAAGCTTTCCAAATACCTCATATGGAGTCAAACAAATGTTTCAATGATAGCAAAATCAATTCCCACCTGCACTATGTCTACCCAATCAAAATTTCATCTAAATCAACATATGCCTATAGAAATGTGGTCAAAATGGCATTTTCCAGAAGAAAAACATTCCATCTGGGTTTCTTTCACCAGTTTTCAGAATACGTACTGATGTGTTCTGCTGAAAGGAAACCTCTGTCTATTCAGAAGGAAAATTATTTATTTTCTAATTTTAGAAATAACCAACAAATAGTCCTCTTAAAATTGTTTCCTTCTTCAAGCCATCTTCCAGCTCTGCTCTTCTCTAAAATTTGCTGAAGTTCTTGTGAATTGAGTATGCAATCCCTTAATGAACTGAGGCAAACAAGGTGTGCCCTTACTTCTCGAGCTCTATTCAAAGGATGTGAATAAAGCAACTACCGTTGGGAGAATAAAGCTTTTTTTGTAACAGCTGTTGTAAAATCTTAACTGTGCAAAGAACATTTCAAAGTTCACTTTAAAGAAGTATTTTTAGTGTTACTTCTTCCCATTTTGTGATTTTATTTTGATAATGTACAATCATTCAATCTGGAAAACTAAGATCTCATCTGCTTGACCCAAGATAATCAACGCAAACAGCAGTTCCAAAGAACATTTACAATCTAATGATGCGCTCTGCATTTTGGAGAATAGCAGAATTGGTTTTGATTCTACTAGAAGAAACAGTCCAGCAGTAAGAAAACATAATGTATATAGCTTTGTATTTTACCACTTAAAGCATTTAGCAGTCGTAGCATTTTACATCAACAAGCATTTTGCAGACCTTCCTCATTATTCCAGGGAAGGCAGGTGGTGCTAACTCCACGTTAATTTACTAAGAAAGCACACCTTTCTGCTATTTTCATTTGAGTGAGAACAGCACGTGTTGAATCTACCTCTGCCTCAGCAGCACAATGGCATCAAGACTCGCAGTCCCCAAGAAGGGCCTACTGGTGTCTTGGGTGTCCTGCAGGTCCACTCACTTTAGTGAGGAAGCAGACAGGGAACAATTAAAACTTGCACTAAGAACCTTCTTCCTTCTCCATCCACAAAAGGTCTGGACAAATGGGCAGAGTACCACAGCTTGATAAATCCTCCTGGATATTTTCCTTAGGCATGCTCTCAGCAAGCCTAAGCAAAAGGGCAGCTCTAGAGAAGGTCTGCTGAAGACACAATTCATGCTGCCACCCCACCATGAGCTATGAAGCATACACACTACCCCAAAGTCCTGATGTTCAAGATCACACTGTGACGAAGCAACAATCCAGAAGAGGGATCAGGATGCAGAAATGCCTTGGCTCCTGAGCTGATGCATTCTTAAGTTGCATCTCAGAGTGACTGGGTCAGAGCTGCACATAACAGAAATTTCCAAGTATACTGGCGTACATTTATTCAAATATTGCAGCACAAACTTCATCATAAAAAAAAAACCAAAAAAACCCCAAAAAACCTCCCAATAATCTACATTTCTTACCAAACCAATATAAAATCTGACAAAACGCTCTGTGGCTCTTCTGTGGTTCTCCATCCCTGTATCCTTTCTTTTTTGACCTCTGTGACAATTGCTATAGGAGAATCAATATCCTCCTATTGCATATGTTTCTGGCTTTGGCAAATGAGGGCTTCTTTACTAGCCATTTGTGTAATGACTGCTAGCATAAACTATACATCAGCAGAGGCACCCCAGCTCTCTATTTATTGTTGCTCTTCCCTCTGAAGGGAACACCAAAAGATAGTGGAATGCAGTACAAACTGTGAGCTTGAATTCCAGACTGTGATATGAATTTCTAATATTAGAAGGGAAATGTTTTGGCAGACAAATGCGTATGAACCAAAAAAATCACATCAGGGAATAAAATACCCTCATCAGTAAGACTCTAAATTGGATGTGCCCACATTCTGAATACTGTGCACTGTTCCATTCCCCACATCTCAGAGTTACCTTGCACAGACAGACTATAAAGGCTGAAACTCTTGACTGGATAGGAAGGGGGAAGAATGTCTGAGATTTACAAAATTATGAAGGTGGTGCATAAGGTGAATGGGGATTGAACTAGTGGGAGGTTGATTTATAACAGATAAAAGATACTTCCTTCTAACAACCCCTAATACAACAGGAGTGGATGCTGAGAAACAATAAGAGTGGATGCTGAGAAAGTAGAAGGGGAATGAACGGCAAAGAGTGGCCGGGCTTGCATGCACTCCCTAGCTAGCCTCTCCTAAATCCATTGCTAGACAGAGAGCGCTGGGCTGTGAACTTTGGGTGAAGAAACTAGGTATAAATAATTCTGAAAAATACACAGGTAAACTACAGTCTTTAAAGATAACAGAAAGTAACAAGAGCCTGCTTCACCTCATTTGCATGCTTCTCCATGTAGTTGAACGTGTACTCATCAGCATCCACCAAAAGAAAGTTGTGACCATGGAAACAAACTCTGGCTCCAACAAACAGATCTTGAGCCTTGAAGTACTCGGATGGCTCACTCTTAAAGAGCTCCTGCCCAGGCTTCTTAATGCGACCTCTTTCCAAGAACTTCCCACCAAGTATCCCTATGAGAATAGAATTGTAAATCATTACTTGTGGCTTTACTTGGGGGGGCAAAAAAAAAAAAACAAAAAAAAACACAGAAGAAAACCGAAAAGACACCCCAAACTAGCTGGTTTGTATTTAAATCAGTTTTCATCCTTGAGTTTCTTGTCTTATAGTATACTGTCCCCTTCCCTCTCATTGTTAAAAGAACTGCCTCTGTCGGTGTCCACAGCAACAGTTACATTGTGCATATTCTGTGACATGTCTCATTTGAATGCCTGCCAAACACCTTCCCTTTTTTTCTTTTCTTTAAAATGGGACAGAAATGTGCCTCTTCAAATCGTTCCCATAACCCTGTTGCCAGCCTTGGGACTGACCCATGAGAAACGTAAGATGCAAAGTGTAAAATGCAGGCAATTATCCTTGAACAGTTAAAGCAAAAAAGAAAAAAAAAAGAATTCACAAAATTCACAACTTAGAATAGCACAGTCCTACGAAGATCAGGAATTCTGGTGCACTGTAATTCTAACTTGTTTTTAAGGGCTTTTGAATGTAAAAAAAAAATAGGACTTGACATGACACCATCTTCCACATACTGTTCTGCCAATCCAATTTAACTGTGATCTGTTATTGCCTTTGTGAGCTGGGTATGTCACATTATCTCCTTTCACATTATAATTATCTTATTCGTGCCACTGGAAACCGCATGCAGTGCTCAAGGGTATGAAGAAACTAAAAGGAACATTTTGCTTTCCAGTAATATCTTCTGGTGCACAAGATTGCATTGCGTGTACTGAGCTTTCTAGAAAACAGGCTGTCACACGTTTAGTTTTGCCAGGATATGTGCCCTACAACAACTCTGTAGTGCCTGGGGTTCATTTCCTGTTTACATCCCAGCTTCCAAGTCAAAAGCCAAAATGTATACTTCAGTAATGTTTAATGATGTCTTACATATTAGGTAGTGATGCAAGTCCAATAAAAGGCTGATGAACAGTGTAATAAAATGCCTCTTACAGTCAAAATTATAAATGAATGTAAAACTCAAACTACTTATTAAACCAGAGTTTGAATCAGATATCTGTCTTAACTGCTTTACTAGCACCGTAAAAGCAAAAGACAAAAAATACACTATGGTCACAGTCAGGTCTAGCTTGAATAAAAAAACTATTCAAATCACTAATGTAACTCTAATCTTAACACATTCTTTTTCTCCCAGCTATTAAAACAAATATGAAATTTTTCGGTTATATAACCCTGGCAACTGTTTGTAATATTTAAACAAAAGTGGTTTCTGTAAGATTGGAATTTCGCTCTTGTCTCTATTTCCCTGCAATTGTGCACTTAGATTGGAAACTTACCGTAATACCTCTGTCCCAAAATTGTTTTTTAAATGTTACAAGTTAGTACATTTCACGTGGTATAAAGAAAAACAACCAAAAATATCTCATTAGGTTAGAGATTTCACACTGAAACCTGATGAGAAATTGTGATGGAAATCTACAAGAGCCAGGCTCAAAGCACAAAATAAACACCACAACCAAATACTCTCTTCCATTAAGATCAGATCAGACTTTGCAGGTGTTTGTACAGCTGTTGGCTTGGTCTTACACTGAGTAAAAAGGGAGTTGTGATCTTCTACGTGGGGAGCCAAAGTTCTCATGCTTTGACCCCCATCTCAACAAATGCTTCAAGATGTCCAGCCCTGTGCATTTCAGATACAGTTTCATAATGTTATGAATAGCGTGAAGTACTTTTCTGCAACCTGCAGCTTGCTGGACTGGGAAAAGTAAGAGCAACTTTATTACTTCCATCTTAGGACTGAGATTTGGAATATTTTTACTTGCCAATTGGTATCAATTCATAAAAATAAAAAGGCAAAAGTAGCCCTTTGAACCTGTGCACAGAAGGGATGGTCAAGTTGTTATTTTGGAAGCCATTTACTGTTTTAACTTATCCCCTCTCTAAGATGTGCTCAACCATACTCTTCTCCCACCCCATCCACTTCAACACTTTTCCTTCTCACTTCCTGTCCTCGCTCCCATTTTGCATACCTTACTCCTTTTTCCTAGCTGCTTTTATCTGACCTCTGCAAAGCCTTCTCATTCTTAACCTCGAAGAAACAGGTTCACTTTTCCTTCAGACATGAGTAAAATGAGCAGGGGAGAGAGAGACAGAAGCAAAAAGGAGAAGAAAGAAAAGAAGGAAGGTGGGAACAAAGAAGCTTCTGCCCAGGTTTCTTTCCAACTACTGCTCTACTCCCCCCTCCCCACCCCCCGTGAACTTCTTATCCAGCCTCTTCAAGGCTGTTCTCACTGAACTCTCCAATGGCCAGTTCTTAGCCACATCCTTCCACTTCACCTGTCCACCACCTCTGAAAGTCAGCTACTCCATCCACTTTAACATCCCAAGGAACTTAAAAACCCATTTACATACTTGCCTTTCATATGCACCTTAAAACATTTGTTATTGCTGGTATGCAAACTTGCCTATTTACTGTTTCACGTTCTGTTTGACTAGCGATGTTCAAGGGGCTCCCAGCTGCAATCCCAGCGTATATTCTCATTCCAAAATAAAAGGAAGCCAGGGAGCAATCTCTGGCCTGGCACCCATGCTGTTGAGAGCCTGACCAACTGCCCACATCCACACTGCACACTGTCTGGCTCTGGCTCTGCTCTGGGTGCTATGTGATAAATCTGGGGTCTTAACACACAGTTATTATTTTTGTGCGTTCGAAGTGTTTGAAGGCATGTGAGGGCTGTGCTGCAGTCCAACAACATAAAACTGAGGGTACATATCACAGCCCCTGGGTGTGGCAGAAGGACCTGAATTTCAGAGTGTGCAAAACCTCCTGGAATAGTGTTAGATGACTGATAAGTGTGGAGTAAGCCAAACCTGGTGCGGCCTTGTCCTTACTGCCTTGCAGGAGGAGTTTCCTGGAGCAAAGCATCCTCCAGGAGGGGCCTCGGGCTCTCTGGGGCCTTGTCTAGTTGGAATGGTGCAAAGGAGAACCAGAAGCAACCAAACAGGCAATACATATGATTGAGGTCCAAGATTCAAACGATTCCCTGGACTTCTTTAACACTGCAGCTGCCTCCTTAGCATCCCTTACGTCTCCAGACATAAAGATTGTCAATCAAACATGTCATTCACTAGTGAAGAACTGAGCTGCTCTTGATCCTCACAGCAGCATTGCATAATAAATACATACATAAGTGTACGTATCTTTAGCTGTAACAAAAGTAGCTGCATGAATTACAGTCCATTGGATGGCAGGAAGCTAGTAAAATAATGATGACAGGACACTGCTGCCATAAGCAGAGCTGAATCTTGATGTTGCACTGCAGTAAGCTAACGGGGAATGCTCATTGAAGCCTAGGCAGGTACTCTACACATTTCCAAAAACATTTCTAAGAGAATTTCTTGTATTTTAGTTGGGTGTGAGGTCCCCGTTTATGCAGTCATAATATAATTGGATACCGGCAGAAATGCCATTAGAAGTCTTTCCACTGGAAAGGCTCAGGCCTTCCCAAAAACCTACTCACGTGCATGGCACTCAAAATGACTTAGTAGCACCACTGGCACAGAAAGAGTTCTCTAGGAATAAAGAAGGGCCTAGATATTCACCACACCTTCATTTTTTATGGATGCAATGTTCATCATAGTTCTGAAAAGGATTAACATCAGAAATCATTTTCAATGTAGGCTTAAGTGTAGGGTTGCAAGAATACTTAGTCCCTAACTGTAAGCTGAGTAACTGGACCTCCGAAAGTCAACTGCTGGCTCCAGACCCTGAAGCAAAGGGGAGTTTGAGAAGAAAAGTCCTCTTTGCTCTAGTCTTCACTCTAGACAGTGAGCTGGGAGTATCAAATAGGTTAGTACCGAGCACAGTCACCATTGCAGGGTGTACCAAATATACCATACTAAAGTGCTCTGTACCAAGAAGCTGACACAGGGCAATTCAAGCAGTACCAAAAGAGCCAGTCACAAGGTTCCACAAAGAGCCTAACCTGGTAGCTAAGGAAACCTTCTATTACTCTTTTTCCCTTGTCTTTGGGAGCATACAATTTCCTGATTTTTTTCTATCATTTTCTCAGAGGCTGATGGCAGCTTTTGAGAGTCAGTCCTTTGACTGCACATGTTGAGAGGTGCCAGAGCACTTCTGGATGTTAACTGCTCTGAAACCGTTGCTACAGATGTTTTGTGGGCTTCACAGAAATTCACTAATCTCTTCTACAGGGTCATGCTTAGCCAAGGCTTCCCTATCTCTGCGAGTTACAGAATGACTTCCTGATATCCTTCCCAGTGTTGTGTCTTTCCATCCACATGCAAGAAGACACTCCAAGGAAATAAACCGATGCTTGAAAATCACAAAGCCTTTCATATCCTCAGTTGGAGGCAGTCTACAACAGACAACAGTGGTCAAAAGAATTTAACCATGACAACATTGGGTGACCATCCTCCGGCAATAGGATAAATGTGATCAAACAACTGAGAAGTAACAAAGCATTTGGCACTTAAACGCTGGTAGTCTGGGTCTTGAAATTCAGTTCAGTATTATGCACACACATATGTACAGACACTAGCACAGGGCAATCTTCACTCTTTATACGCTCAACAATACATGATTCATGATAAAATACGTTAAAAAATACCACAGCTATTTTGCTTTCATGAGCTGCTTCTGTATAATGGATGCTACATAAGTATCGGAACACCATAACACAATCTTGCAAAACAAAGAATTTACTCTTTCATTCTTGAAGTCTTACATTTCCTGTCCCTATTTATCATCAGTTACAATACAATTTCTGTATGTTATCCACAACAAAAGTAAGTGTTTAAAGGCCAATTTTGCAAATTAAAATGTTCTAATAAAACAGTTCTAATAAAAGTTCTAATGCATTAAACTTCCAGTTCCCAAAGGATATTGTGAAGTATGGTCATACAATGAACAGTGTTATTCTGAGTGATGAAGATTATAAATCACTATGACATACAACTACGCAAGACAATGCAGTAGACCTGCTGATGTAATTCCCATTGCATTTAAAAATCCAAATCCCTGCTTCAGCTAGTGCTGAGCTGGGCCACAATGTTTACTGTAAACTCTAATCAAATGAGCAGGGCAACTGGGACTGGTTGCAAGACATTACTGGATCTTACCTGTGTTTTGCTGTACCTGTTCAAAAATTGAAATGGTGTCATCACTCAGGAAATAGGAAATAATGAATTTCCGATCCTTGTCAATAGGACTATCTGTGACAAGTTTTGCAAGAAAGCGCAGAATGTTACTTTCCATTCCACTTCTAAAAAGCAAAAGAGGAGGTAAGAAATCAAAAACAGAGTATGAGAAAAGTTTTCATCACTAAGAGATGCACTCTCCTGAATTTTGTAACATACATTAATTGTGTTATTCCTGGACCAAGAAGAGAAATAGCATAAGATTCCGTACTTTGTCAAAAAACATTTTCAGCTTAAATTAACAGAACCAGCTAGAGTCAGCCAGACAGAATGGAATCATTTTCAGGGGAAAATTACTTCTCTGCCACAGGTCTGGAATGAATTTGTATTCAAATTCAGTTGCAAATCAAGCTCCCAGTTTCCTTCCAGAAAATTTATAAAGGAAGAACACACTTAGGTATGTATATTTTCAAATCAAATTCTGATTAGCAATACATACTAGGATTATCTCCACAAAATCAGGCCCATCAGATGATCTTACTGGTTGGATATTTGTTAAGTGATAGTATTTCAAATCATACACAGCACCGCTATATGCACTATCAATACATTCCCAAGCCTTTTTCTAATAGCTTTCTTCTTTTATAGAGGTGCTACAGGTGAATCTCTATCATGTGACTTTGCTTCCCCCTTAGGCTTCAACAACCACTGCCTGACAAAACATTTCATATTGGAAAGTAAAGGGTTAATGCTTTAATATTGCTACAGTAAACTACATGAAATTCAGCAGACAAAAAAAAAAAAATAAATGCCAGAAAGTCAAACAGAAAAACAAATTAGTGTTGGACTGCTGAAGCATACAAAATTCCTGACTAATTTCTGGACTAAGACTTCCATCAAACTCCCACTGAAGACAGCAGAAAGGAAGGGGGTGAGGTAGGGTCAAAAGAGAAATTTTGCTGAGTTCAGAGAAAACTGCAGTACCATGTTACTAAAACAGTCCTCATACACCTGTCCCTTAAAAGCCTGATGAGATGCATATTTTGCTGAAAAAAAATTACATCCCTACTTAACATTTATCTCCTTCACAAAAAGACATAATTAAAAAAGTTGGAATTGATTTTCACTGAAATACCTGTCTTTCTCCATGAATTTCTTGAAATCTTTTTGAGGAGGCTTGAGAAGCAGACTCATACAGGAGCACAGAGAATCCTCTTCAGAACCAAATCCAGTATAAGGAGGAAACGTTTTTTCTGGTTTTGGAGGTGGCGGAGCCTTATATGCAACTGGGGTGAAATCCTCTACAACAAAGACAGCAAGAATTATTTATTACCGTTCAGATGAAGCCATTGCATTAAGGATTTTAACTTCCAATATGAATACTTATTAGCCTATTTCTGTAACAGAGCACTGATCAAAGTCAAACCAGGATCCCTTCTATTGTTACAGCATAGAAAAAGACTTCATAGAAGCCAACAGCAAAATTATTGTTTCTTCAAGGGTTTCAGGATTTCATCTATAATCTTAAAATGTTTGACAAATATCATTAAGATACACAGGCAAAAGGAAAGACAAATATTGTTTCAAAATGGGCTAAAATAATAAATTAACAATTCTAGATTAATTTTTCAGTGTTATCCTTTGAGACAACATGATTAAGTAAATACTTGGCTTATGAGTTTCCTGCCTTCTGCTTTTTGCCAGAGGAAAATAAATACATAAATAAATAAAATTTTATTAATTATTTCAATCATACATATATGAGAAGAATTTGGTATGTTGAAGCCAATAGCTTCAGTCCACATCTCACTTTCCAGAGTTTCGGAAGCTTTGTTTTTACGCATTTTCCCCAGTTTCAAGTCTTTCCTCTTGGCGATCAATGGTCCAGACTATCACAGATACACAGCAGGAGCTCTCCTGACTCAGCAGAGACGTGTCAGGTCAGGGACCTGCACTCACTTCCCACAGGGCTTGCTCCTAAAAGCCCTGCTGCCCTGTGGTCCCCTCTTTACTCCTCTCTTGGTGAAAATCTTGCTGTATTATTTGGCTCCTTGTTGCATCCCTGTAAGGTGGCTCTTTCTCTGCGACACAGATTCCAGCTGCCAATGGGGTTCACATAAAACTTCAACAGAGTAATACAGTCTGCTGGTTAAATAAGGTTAATGGAAAATGGAAAAGGTGAGAGGAAAATTGTAACTTGTATATGGGAGAAAGTAAATAGGCAGACCTGAAGCAAAGACATAAATCATAGGAACACAGCACAATTCAGACTGAGCAGCACCTCAGGAGGTCTCTAGTGTGGTCTCCTTGCTCAGGACAGGGTCAACCCCAGCCTAGATCAGGCTGCTCAAGGCTGTGTCCAGTCGGGGCTTGGCACCTCCCAGGATGGAGCCTGCACAGCCTGCTCTGGCAGTCCGCCCCAGGAAGGAAAGTTTTTCCTGATATCCAATTCTGAGCCTCTTGTTTCCACTTATGCTTGTTGTTTCCTGCCCTCCTGCTGTGTACCCCTGTGAAGAGGGTCTCAGCAGCCTCCCCAAGGCTCTCTTGATGAGGTCTAATGAGTGCTGAGCAGAGAGTGATAGTCACTTTCCTCAATTTCTGGGCAGGCCAGGTCACAGTTGGCTCTCTTTGCTGTGGCCCCAAGCCCAGCTTGCTGGCCCCCATAACCAGCAGGGCCCTTCCCACACCAACGTGGGTGCAATGAGAAGGTCAGAGCGAACTGCGGTCCAAGTGGCGCAGCACTGCCCATGGGGAGCCGCATCACCTCCACACCTGGGAGGGCTGGAGATGCCACCCTGAGGAACAGAGAGCCAGCTGGGCTAGTAAGTGAAAGGCAAACACATGAGGCAAACTGGAAGGAAGACGGATCACAAACCACAGCCCAGGGGGCAAAGAGTGATGTAAGTGATATCTGTATAAAAGTGGATCCCATTAAATAAAAGTTTTTTCTTTAAAACTTAACTTTTCTACCCAGAACTGAGGAGAGATGAACAACCTACTTTATTCATCGCATCAAGTTTCAGCACAAATAGAGGAGAATGACAAAACTTCTGTCACTTGAGACATTTTCTGAATTGGCTTGTGATTAAAATGTTTTAAACATGGCTATATCAGAAGATGAAAGCAACATACTCTTTTAAAATCTGACTTGCCTAACAGAAGTATGAAGTTGGAAAACATAGAAAGAATCCAGATGTCCGAGTTTTTCTTTAACTTGAAAACACGATGAGATCTCCCTTGGCCTTTACCTCTTAGAAGATTACGGTCTGACTTGAAAAGCTATTACCTTTACCTGAGTCAGTCAAAAAGGGGTTTTGCAAAACCATGCCAACATTTTTTCTCCATAAAAGCTACGTGTGCCTTTTCTGTGATTCGGAAGTACAAAGGCCGAGCCCCTATGCAACAGAAAGTCCATTCCGAAATTTTCAAAGCAATCTTCGGCATGAAAGAGTATGCGTGCACGTAAGCATGCACCAGAAATCTATTCTCTAAACACTGTTCGTGAGAAAATTTCCTCCTGAGACATGTTCAGCGTGCCACGCTATAAACTTGACACGTGCCGTTCTCGTCGCGAGTAAACACGGCGTATGCAAACGCCCATATCGGGAGGCAGAAGGAAAAACCCTCAACACCCACAGGTGACGGCGTGTGCTCTGTCATTCGCCAGGCGACCACCGCGGCCACCCCGCGGGTTTCCCACCGCCAGTGGCGCAGGCGGGGGGGCAGACACGGGTGACGCCGAGCGGGCGGTTCCCGCGCTCCCGCAGCGCCACCTAGCGGCGGCGCGGCAGGGCCGCTCCCCTCCGCTCCCCCTTCTCACCGCCCGGCCCCGAGGTCCCCATCTCCGTGTTCTTCTAATTAGGGTCTCCGTGCTGTTGGTTTGGGTTTTTTTTAATTACGCAATATGTTAATCTGCGCTGATGTTTTTCTCCCTCGACGCCCGGAGGTTTGTAAGGCTGTGTTTTGGCAGAAACAAAAGCCTTCTCCTCGCACGGCTGCAAATAACATGCTTCCTTGCCAAAAAGAGTTTGGGAAGGCAGGATGTCCAGTTATGAACTCAAAAGAGAAGCTAATGTGTTTACGTGCAGGTCACAGTGCATGCACATTAACGCTCACGCACAAGGCACTGATTTAGAAATGCTAAAGCATTTCTTTTTGTACGTACTTCAGCACATATGGACGAAAATCAGATTTATAAACCAACAGGAAACCAAAAATTAAGAGGAATATTCTGTTAGGCCCAGAGAGTATATTAAATCGCTCATAACCCAAGCTTGGAGTAAATGAAGTTCAAAGAGAAGTTCAGCTCTTGGGTTCCCATCCTTTCCCTGATGTAAAATGACCTTGTTTCATTCAGACTCACCGAGCAAAACTTCCAGCCTCGTGCTGCCTACAGTTTCCAGGATTTGAAAGGAATATATATTCAGATTCTCTCCTGTGAATGACGAAACTCAGGAAGAAATTGCCATGGAGAAATACAGTTTACGAAACTAGTTAAAAACTCATTTCTGAAACTTTTGAATAGCCAGCCAGGTGCAGTAGAGCTAATAGCCAGACCCGAGCTCAAAACTCATTTCATCTTTGCTCTGCCACACACCATTAGGGTAGAATCAGACAGACAACCTGCACTTACACATAAAATACACACCTCTCAAGGTTACCACTGTTTCTTAAGAAAATTACCTCTGTCCAGTCCGAGAAAAGAATCAATGCCCTCTTCTTCCAGGCTGTACCATTTTCAATGTGAATTTACGGTGAGTAGAGGGTAAATTGAAAGTCTGGGATTACAAATTCCTACTTCCAGAAAGAACAGCACAGATATTTTCCCCATGGACAGTTTCACCCCTTACTACTGCATCAACTGATGGCCAGCAGGAGATGGGCTGGCACTGTGGTGTTTATTTCACCTAGCACATCAAACGTGTATCACATACTAGTAACTTTTTCTCATGACATCAAAACCTAAGTGAGATTTGAACAAGCACTGGGAACAGTAGGAAACAAAACAGTTCCAGCCACATCTTTAGCATATGAACAATTTGAATATGACATAGCCTTCTTGGTAAGAAAAACTAAATTCCTCAAAAATAATTTGTTGCCGCAGAGGCAGCACTAAACCATCTTGAATGAGCTTGTCTGCTTTCAGTTTCAATATACACTGTTAGATTTTGATATACATTCTAAGATTACCTTTGGCCCTCAGTCAAAGAACTGTAGGAAAGACCTCGTGTTAGATAAAAATATATCTCAAGGAAGAGTCAAGTGGTAGATATTTTGGATTAGAGTGATAACCATATTGAGTATCAGTATACAGCAGGCAGGCAAGAAATGCTGCCTTCAGAGGAGGAGGACAGACACCTCTGAGAATTACAGCCATGAGCAGGAGAGAGAAATCCCACCAGCCTTGGACAATGGAAAAGCTGGCGATAACCTGGAGGGATGACATTGTTAACATGATGTTCTCTCTACGTATGAGGAGATGTATAACAAACAGCTGAGACCTGCTTTTTGTGAGAGTCTGTTTCACAATTTAGGTAAGAAGTACAATAGGAAGGCAATACCACCATCTTCACAACTTCCACATGCAGGATTAAAGAAAATCGAGTGCTCACAGAAGTGTCCACGCAGCTAAAACATGAAAATGTTTGTTCTGATTCAAAGAAATCTCCTTTTAGAGTCTTACTTCATGATTATTCCAGTGACCTGAGGAAAAAAGGCATCTGTAAACGCACAAGTACATTTAGAAGCTGCTGCTCAGTCTCCACCATGTGTAGCGGTGAGGTTAGACGCCAGAGAGGCTCTGATGTCTGACGAGTCCAGTGAAAATTGGCAGCAGGCTTTAATGCCCCCACTGAGGGAAAAGCAAGAAGTCAGCTGTTATCCAGCAGCAGCTGCCTGGCCAAAAGCACACACGTACTGGCCAGCAGATCACCCCGCACGCTGCTCTGCCCAGGCAGCAGGTCAGAGAGGGAGCCTGAGAAATGAGGGGGTGGGAGGGCAAGGAGAGCTGGGACAGGAGAGGGATCGCAGGGTGCCGCGAAAAGGCGTAACAGGCAGGCTTGGGAGGTGCCGGGACATTGAATAAAAATCAGTAGGAAACCAGATTTTACTGGTTTTGTTCCTTCAGGAACAATCTGTTATTTAAGAAAGAACGCTTTATACTCAACTCTACACTTTATACTCAATTCTGTCCTAAGATACTGTATTTAGTGAAAACAACGAGTATCAGCTTCCCCCCACTGCACATCAGTCAGTATATTTCAAGTTTCAGCTGAGTGACCACAACACCTACATGGCTATAGAATATTTTTCTCCTTCTCTGAGGCTGCACTTGCAAGTCTGGACAGATAATATCACATATGTTAAGGCATTTTCTCTTGCATTCATAGTGCTGCTAGATGATGGTCATGTCATTAGCTTCCTATTGAAGGGCATTAGCTCTTGTTTACCCATGGAAAAGCTCTCCTTTGCTTTTCGCAAACAGTGTAAGGAGCAAAACAGGCAAAACCAACACTGGAAATATATCGGATATCATAATCATGCATTTCAAGAGAAATCTAAACTGCCCTTAATTCTCCTAAAAGGCAAATTCCATCGGCAAGCAACTTATGCTGAAACTGCAGAGTCAAACAAAAAAATGTCAGCCTCTTTAATGGCTTTGGCAGAAGAGGATAAATTGAAGGGGAGTAATGCGAAAACACAATAACAAACAGCTGGATTGATGCCGTGAGGTGCTGAGCACTGTGCCTTGATGTAAGAACTAATTTATCCATTTGCTTACTCTTACTCAAGTAAATGGTCTCCCTAGACTCAAACTGCAATTAAGTACGTTTCAGTGTTTAATTGGATGGGAGCAGAATGCCGGGCACTTTGTGGGACTGAGTCCACTGAGAGTACCTTGTATGTCCACCAGACACAAACAAAATTTGTAACTCACTAAGAATAAAAAGTGAACCCTCACCCTTTCTCTCTCAAAACCTGCTTCTAAGCCAAAAACTACCCTGATTCTACTCCTAGTCGCTTCTCCAGTTAAAAAGTCATACCTACATTTTTTCTGTCCTGATAGGGAAAACAGGAAAGAATTTCACAGCAAATTGTGAGAATCTCTTAACTCTAAGAAAGCGTGTATTTCCTATGCACAAGACAGGACGCATCAAGATGGATGTTTTTTTCATGTTAGCCAGTCTCTTCTCAGTTTCCCAAAGGTCTCGGCTAGAGCACGTGTTCGGGTGTTTCATGTTAAGGAGGTAGATAAACTGGAGAGAGCACTGAGAAAAAACAGAAAAATTATCACAGATGGAAAAGAATGGACTATGGAGAAAGAATCCTAGCAGCACTTCCCCTAGCAGCAAATGGCCCAGGAGGGCAATAGGGTGGTAAGATGGTGTGTGTTGGAATAGTGTTCAAATGAGGATACTGAGCAGTTGTTCTCCATGTCCAACAAAGGTAAGGCAGATAAAGTTACTCAGTTTACACAAACCAGCTTCAGAGTAGCTCTTAAGCAGCATTTCTAACTATGAAGTTAGGACAAGATACCTCAGGAGGGATCTCGTCTACTGGAGGATGCTGATAAAAGGCCATACAAACACCCATCAGTGACAATCTATGTATATACACTATCCTGCCTCAGAACAATGGGATTGGACTAGATCACCTATGGTCCCAATTTTCTAGAATTCTGTACATCAGCAACTTGTGATTTCTCCTAACTTGCAAAGCACCTAACTTTAACATCCAGAGACATAACCAGTAATTACCGAGCCACTGTTACAGGGAGGGGAAGAGCCTTTGTGTTTGTGTAACACTTGTTTGCATTGCTTGGTTGATACAGCATGACCAGCTGCATTTCATTTATTGCCTGCCGTGAGTAAGAAATCCCCATTCACTGTTCCAGGATATTTTGCTCAGACAGAGGATATTGCTGCCAAACAGCGGCAGCGGTCTTGGCTGAAAAAATTCTCAGGGAAGAACCCCCTGTTTTGCATCTCTGGAGTTAGACTCACTGTTATTATAGATAATACCATGGTTATTGAATATGGTTTCCTCACACGTTGGCTAGTACACAAAAAGATTTATTTTGGTACAGACATGCCAAACTATTAATAAAAAAGTCCTGAAGAGACATGTTTTGCCAATTAAGAAATTCAGTGTTGTAATGGCAGCGCTACGTCATTTAATTCCCCCAATGCAGCAGACAAGCTTTGATCCAAACATTACACTCGATCTGATCACAAGTCAAGCTGAAAGAAATAGTCTACCCAGCTATTTTGTTTCACAATGTCAGAGAAAGGCCATACTAGGATTCTTCCAACCATCTCTGAACAGTCAGACACTTAGCTATATTTATTGAATGCATAAACCGCCAGAAATTAACTAAGTTGTTTTTGCAGGAAGATGTCCATAATAGAACCATTAGCAAGTCTGACTGAGGGAATTCAGAGACAGATAAACGAAAAGTCCCTATGGTTATACATTTACAAAATGCTTTTCCATTATGGACATAGTTGCTAAATGTTTCCAGGATTCAGTGCTGAAACTTCACAGGATACATACTCTAATAGTCCACAATACACAAAACTGCATTGTAAAAATCAATAATGTGACAGACTACTACTGTTGCATCAGAAAATCTTATCGTGTGAGGATTCTGACATCCATATAAAATGAAACATAGTATAATGGAGAATAATTGAGCTCATTCTACTTACCCACTCACTACATGCTCTTTATTAATTTCTGACTGCAAACGCAGCTATTGGAATGGGAAGGGGAAGGAGAGAAGAAGAACTGGCAGTCTGTCCATATGACTATTTTGTCATTCTAGTTTTAAAATAGAGGCAGTTAGGAACAGAACATGTATGCTATGTTTTATTTTTCAATGGAGTAACGTATAAGGAAGCCCTTCTGGATCACCTGCAAAATTACTGCTTTGCTGTTAACAGCCTACAACAGATTGTTATTGCTAAAGGTTTTAACGAACATGTTTTGTCAGTAATAAAATGCAAAGACAGCTCTGTCAAACTCAGAAGTAGAAAAATGCTCATAAGGAAAGGATAATTATCACTACTTACCAATTCCGTACTTTGTCCTGTAATATTCTTTAGTGAATTCATCACAATCACAGAGTATTATCTTCCTTCCCCAAACATTAATTACTGCCCCTATTTTCAGGTCACTGTCTCTGTAAAATTCCTGATGCACTGCTCCAGTCTAATAAAAGAGGGAACAATTATATGGCAGCTCTATAAATCTCAGAATCCCACAACCTTTCTTAAAATTTAGGTCATTTAATGTGTGTGTTTTAAAATACAACCTTCACAGTCCATTTGCAAGTATGCTAAACTACCATGCTAAACTACCTCACTTTCACAAACATGGAATTTACATACAGTAATTCTCAGTAGTTTTCATTTGAGCTATTCTCCAGTGGCAACACAATTTTATAAATAACTCTGTTGTAGAGGATAACGACCACAGAAATTACAAAAACTACTATAAAGACATTCAACAGCTGGAGGCATTCAATAATATCTGACCTTACGATTGTCCAGAATGTAACGGACTCTGTTTCCTACTAACTTTCCAAACACATTAAGAACAGTGCGACTGGTGATTGTGCCTGGCTGATACAGCCCGGTGGGAGCATACTGCAAGAGAAGACACCAACTCTTAAGAAATACAGTTAACAGTGAAGAAAGAAAACTCAGTTACCTTAGAACTAGCAGGGGTTTTTACAGACTTACTGTTATTGTAATATTTTCTTGGGAGAAATTTTAGTAAATTCTAAGGTAAGATTACACTACCAAACCTAAAAGCCAGCGTATATGCCAAAAGCCAGTATGTATGCCAGAAGAAGCATTTAGAATCTTACTGTGTATCCAAGAGTAAAGCCTCTTTTTTCTTGGAAGCAAACAGAAAGCAAAGGTTAGCACATCCAAAGTAACATATCCTTGTCAATATCTGCTCTATAGGCTATTATTTTTATTGGTAATAATTATAAAAACATACAAAAGAGCGACTCAGGATTGGTCCTACTGTGATAACCACTGCACAAATACAGGGAATTCAAGTCAGCATGATTCCATTGGTAAAGTTGTTAGTATTTTTGTCTCTATTTTAGGTTTCAAAATCACAATAGAAATTTATCGCAGTAATATCAAACTTAATATGCAAACACATTATATTTTTTCTTAATTATTAACAAACTGCTGATGCAGGGTAACCAAAGTGGGTTATTTTGTCATGCCACCTTCCCTGAGACCCCATCTTTTGACTGATCTCCTCCGCTGCCCTTCTCAAAATTTCCACTGAATTCAAAGGAAGAAGCCAGCCTCTAAAATTATAACTTGCACTTCAATGGTAGAAGGGGTTTGTTAACATAGAGCCACTGCTAAATCAGCATCTCAGAACATAGGATGCACAAGGTGAGAAAAGTGCAATATTTTGCTGTTAGGTTTTTTACTATAAAATCTCACGTACATTTATGGCATCACAAATAGATTACCAGTATTAGAAGGAAAGGAGGGAAAAGACTCCCCAGTATTTTACTCCATCTTTGTGTTGATGTTATTCTGTCATCAGGATCTGTCTGGAGTGATACAGAAGTGTATCCAGCTCATTAATTTTATAATCATAATAGGTTACAGAGGACTCAAATCCCTTGAAGATTTGAGTCCTCTGACTGGACTCTTTGAGCCCACTGACTGGAAAAGGGGAAACATAATCCCCATTTTCAAAAAGGAAAGAAGGAGGAATCAGGGAACTATAGGCCAGTCAGTCTCACCTCCGTGCCTGGTAAGATTATGGAGCAGATCCTCCGGGAGGCACTGCTGAGGCAGAATAATAACGAAGAGGTGATTGGGTACAATCAACACGGCTTCACCAAGGGCAAATCGTGCCTGACAAACCTGGTGGCCTTCTATGAGAAGGTCACAACATCAATAGACAAGGGGAGAGCAACTGACGTCATTTACCTGGACCTGAGCAAAGCCTTTGACACTGTCCTACATGACGTGCTGGTCTCCAAGCTGATAAAATATGAGTTTGATGGACTGGCAATTCAGTGGATAAAAACTGGCTTGACGGCCACACCCAAAGAGTGGCTGTCAATGGGTCCATGTCCAAGTGGAGGCCAGTGACACGTGGAGTCCCTCAAGGATCAGTACTGGGACCGGTCTTGTTTAACATCTTCGTCAGCGACATGGACAGTGGCATAGAGTGCACCCTCAGCAAGTTTGCTGATGACACCAAGCTGTGTGGGGCGGCTGACAGGCTGGAGGGAAGGGATGCCATCCAGAAGGACCTTGACAGGCTGGAGAGGTTGGCCCATGCCAGCCTCATGAAGTTCAACAAGACCAAGTGCAAGGTCCTCAATCTGGGTCGGGGCAATCCCAAGAACCGATACAGTCTGGGCAGCGACTGGCTTGAGAGCAGCCCTGAAGAAAAGGACTTGGGGATGCTGGCAGATGAGAGGCTCAACATGAGCCGTCAGTGTGCACTAGCAGCCCAGAAAGCCAATCGTATCCTGGGCTGCATCAGGAGAAGCATGGCCAGCAGGTCGAGGGAGGTGATTCTCCCCCTCTACTCCACTCTCATGAGACCCCACCTGGAGTACTGCGTCCAATTCTGGAGCCCCTACTACAAGAGAGATATGGACATGCTGGAACGTGTCCAGAGAAGGGCCATGAGGATGATCAGAGGGCTGGAGCACCTCTCCTATGAGGACAGACTGAGGGAGTTGGGGTTGTTCAGTCTGCAGAAAAGAAGGCTCCGAGGAGACCTTATAGCGGCCTACCAGTATCTTAAGGGGGCCTACAAGAAAGTTGGTGAGGGACTTTTTAGGATGTCGGGTAATGGTAGGACTAGAGGGAATGGAGTAAAACTAGAGATGGGACGATTCAGACTGGACGTTAGGAAGAAGTTCTTCACCATGAGGGTGGTGAGACACTGGGACAGGTTGCCCCGAGAGGTGGTGGAAGCCCCATCCCTGGAAGTTTTTAAGGCCAGGCTGGACGGGGCTCTGAGCAACCTGATCTAGTGGGAGATGTCCCTGCCCATGGCAGGGAGGTTGGAACTAGATGATCTTTAAGGTCCCTTCCAACCTAAACCATTCTATGCTTCTATGATTTCTCTGAGAGAAGCCTTCTCAAATAAGCACCTGATTAAGTTTATTCATGTATTCCTATTGATTTTAACTAGCTTTGTATAAGGTCCCAAACCTAGGAACCCATTTTTAAGAAATCACTCTAGATTTACTACAAAGAAGTAATGTTGTGGAATACTAAAACTAGACCTTTCAAAAGGTTCCAAATACAAGTCATATAGATCAAATCTGAATTCACCGCAGTTCCACATTAGTTTATCAATCAATATTAATTAATTTTCTGGACTTCCATTACTGTAGAGCTTTATTAATACATTTACCTTAATAGACTAACATTGGAGAAAGGAAATCATTGGATATCTTTCTGCCTAAATTCTCTCTCCTTTTAATTTAATTTAAATATGACAAGCCTAAACCTATTTTTTTCCATCACTTATTAAGTTGTTATTATATAAATATGTGTACAAAACCTAAATCATGTAATTATGATTAATACTCTGATAACACTTTCACATCATTCTGGCCATCATTTCACATCACATTATTACAACCCTAATACAGGATTTTCAAAACAGGCACTTAATATTTCTTAATTAATGAAAGAATTTCAAATAAGCTATAATTTTCATTCCTCACCTTTGGAAGCTTATCTCTTCTGAGGAAAAGTGGAACTGCATCCCGGCCTGAATTTACTGGTATAATTTCTTTTATATCAATAGTATCATCAGACAAATAATAGTGTAGAACAAGTTCCCGTGGGTCATGAAACATGGATTCTGGGTCATCCCACACACAGAAAAAACGTAAAACTTGTCCATCATGCTCCAGAAATTGTTTCAAAGTGTCAATGCGCTCATAAGGGCGCAATGGCTTCATAGTTTCCAGAATCTGCAGATAAAGGAGAAATTAAGAGAAACACCTTTTTAATTATTTGCTCTTAAAAACAGGACACCAAACTGCAGGGTACTAGCTAATCATGGACTATGCTTTTAGGATTTTCAAATAACACCACACAATTACAACACATGAAACACTATTTATGTCATTACCAAAGAACTATTTACTGGGTTGCTGTGCCCCCAGAAAATACATGAAAACAATTTTGGAATGGTTTTGATCCTTGTTTTTCTTGCAATAAGGTCCTTCAGATCAGAGCACTGTTAAATTATTTATAGTACAACTCACATTTTCAACAAATTGCCCATGGTAATCAGATAACTACAACTCCAAACAGCATCACCCTGCCTGATTTACTTCCTTGAAAATTATTTTTTATAGATGATGCGGTATAAAGAATTAATCCTTTATTTTCCCTTTGGTGTTTTCTTTCCTTTAGCTTTAAAACATAGTTAATTAACTTTTGATTCATGTCATACAGTTGGCAGGTACTGGGTATGTATGTTCTCCTCTCAATATACATGCACAGGTCTGAAAAGGAATAGCAAATTTCAAACTAAAGATATATTCCAGCTGATGTGATCTATAACAAGATGCTGTCTACAGTCATGGTTGCTGCAAAACCAGTAGCACTGCATTAAATCAGATCCCAGGATAACTATCCAATCCGAGGATTGCATTTACATACTGTCAGTTACAGTCACGTATGTAAATGGTGACCTGAACAGGGTGTTTCTCCTAAGTCAAAATCCATCATATCCAAAGTGAGTTAAAGGGGCAAGACAGTCCTTCTAATCTACAAAATTCTACAAAATTGCTTCCGAAGGAGAATGGTGACAGACATCGATGAGACAATGTAAGCTGAGCTGACTGAACAGAAAGAACTGTCGACTATGGGCAGTTCATATCATTGTCTAGATTTCTATTTATACACTGATGCATCTTCTAGCCTTAACAATCTGCGAGGGGAAAGGCCCATTCTTTCAGAGCAACAAATCTTAAAATAAGGGAAGTAGAACTAAGTTTTTCCTGCCAATGTCCTTGCTAATCTGCAGCACTCTTTCCATTTCAGGCATCATCATGCTAGTATGCATGGTATTTACTATCCTAGTACTATCTTTCCTCCTTCCTGACCCTTGAAGACACAATGAGCAACCAAATACAGTCACAGAGCCAGAAAACATCATCATCCATGGGAATTCATCTCCAACAATACAGAAACATGAATCTAAAGGTCTTTCTACATTTTTCATTGGTCTCACTTTCTATCTCATCATATTCCTTCCTTTCCTTCATACTTTCATTTTCTGGCCATCTGCACTATTAGGAGTCTGGTTCAAACCCATTTAATTTTGCTCAAAGCAGTCCAGAGCAATCTTTCCTTAATAAATAAAAAAAATTACCTTCCACAAATTAGTCACAGGGAAGTGAGAGCATAAAGCAGCCAGAATTTGCTAGGTAACTTTTCTGTAATTTCTCAACTGAGAATATTAAGACATAGATTTCACTAATTTTTGGTCTTCTGATGCTCTTATTTCTCAAACGTCTTTTTCCTTTCTCCATTATCTTTAGACACACATGTGCACAATACTTGGAATGTTTTGCTTGTGGATTTTACAAAAAATAATAATAATAATGAAGCAGGTTATGCAGTACCATATATAATGCCGACACGGTCTGCCAATATCAAGACAACTCAGCATGTGTTAATACACACCCGCTACCTACAAGGCCTGAGTAAGGGAAAAGCAACCCACGGCCAGCCTGAGTCACCACTACACAGGAACAGGAGACATATTACAAATACTACTCTTCGTTGTGGGACTGCAAAAAGCCTGAAAGCATGAATGAAGTGAAACCAACATGTTGGCCTGAGAGTGCCTCAAAGACATGCAAATGGTCCTACACATCTCAGTGATAACTACTTTCCATTTTTGCTGCTGAGAGACGCAGCAGTTTTCTCAATAGGAGGATTAAGTTGAATGCAACAGACACATGGAGTGTTTGTTGCTTTCAGAGTACTAGGCTGCATCTATCACAACAGGCTGCATATCGTGGGCCAAGAGTCCTAACTGTGAGGTCAAGAAAAAAATACAGTGCCATCTGCACTCATATTAATCAAGAAAAACAGAATTGAAAGAAATTGTCATTATCTCATCTCCTACAGAAAACATCACTCCCACTATTAACTCACAGAGAAAAGACCCCAAATCCTGCAGAGAGGAATCCACATCACTTTTAGGAGCTGCAAGTGAGATTTTTGGAGATGTGTATGTGTTCCCATATACTCATAAAAGAGGGAACTGCATTGAAGTAAAACCTCACAAGTCTTAAAACTGCAGACTGCTGGGTTCTGTGTGGCAGCAGAATTTGCTTTGCATGTGCAAAGAGCTGTAAATAA
The DNA here is from genome assembly GCF_028500815.1 of Rissa tridactyla. Classification (NCBI taxonomy): domain Eukaryota; kingdom Metazoa; phylum Chordata; class Aves; order Charadriiformes; family Laridae; genus Rissa; species Rissa tridactyla. Next base: position 97,572,990 of record NC_071466.1, read on the forward strand.
CATGTGGGGTAGAGATGAAAACTGACATATGAATAGACCAAATCAAGTGAGTGAGTCTGCAGGAAGCCATGGATGTGCTTGAACCACAATTCCAATTAGATCTTTCTTTAAACACTTTAAAAGGGTTTATTATCATTAAATTAGCTCAAGCAAAATCATAAGTAGAACATACAATAGGTCCTTTTTTTTTTCTTTTCCGTTTAATACAGAAAGGTTTATTTTGTTTTTACTAATTCATTTTGTTCTGTTTCAACAGATGTGTGAACACATGAGGAGAAAATCAGTTATATTCGGGTCTTCACTATGTTAATACAATGAGCCATATAATAAAATTTTAAAAAGCAAGTTTTGTTTCGTGATTCATTATGTTGAAATAGCTACCTCTACGTACTTTCTATTTGCTATTAGAGAAATATTTTATATAATGCATATTACTCATAAAAAGGACACTTTTATGAAAATCAAGTTTTCACTGTTACTGCCTCATCTGACCTTTTGCCGCTCTTTGGTGTATGGGTCATCTGGACGATCTGCAGGAGGATTTAATCTAACTCCCATCTTCCTCAGGAAATTTTTTGTAAACTGGTCACAATCTATAATCTTGTATCTTCGGGCATAAAGGATTACTTCTATGTTGATATTGAAATGATCTATAGTATAGAACTGATCTTCATGAGGAGGTGGAAGTGGAATCCGATGCCGTCGAACAATAGTTCCTGTAAAAGAATTAGAACAAATTCATGGCGTGAATATCCTCTGCTCTAAGGATCACTTTACAGACTTGCTAATTTTCTATGCTGATATGACCAAAACAGATGAAGTCGTATGCGACAAAAACAAAAGTGTCACTCATTCAGCAAAAGAACTATTAGGTAAGAGGATCCTTTCTATTAGAAATACTTTACACTGATCATCTTCTAGAACCTCAAGTTCTAGTATTTGACTTAATACAGAAAATTAGCACCTTCTGGAGCAAACAAGAAACCACTGGAGTAACTCCCCAAGTGTTGCTGGAAATGTAACAGGTTAGTATTTTTTCAACAAGAACAGCAAAGATACTGCTCTCATTAAGATAAGAGATGTCTTTTTCACTTTTTCTGAGAAGCAAGGCAGTACTCACTAGTATCATTATTTTTTCTTTAAAAAGAAACACACAAAAAGTTGTGCAAAAAAAACATGTGGCAGGGGTGTACGGGAGGGACTAGATTTGTCTATGCTCTGAAGGGTAGAGAGCGCCACACATAGCTGAGGTTAGAGGGGAAAAAATGCCCTACCAAGGAAGAAAGTGTGATCTATCAAGCACAGAAGGAAGTGCATTCAACTGAGCTTCCTAAAGGAGCAAAATGAAAGTAGAGACGACTGAGATGAGTTGGGCTGATTGCTGGGCTGCAGTAGAGAAATGTATATATTGATCCATCTCCAAAATACAGAGCCAGGAACTCATAACCCATAGTCTAATAGGAACACTATCCAAAAGAAAAAGAAAGGGAAAATAAAAAGAATAAAGAAAAAAGATAGACATTTTAACTTTGTTAAAGTAAGTACACAATTAAGTTTTCTTCTTGATAGTCTTTAAATGAAAAGACTGTTATTCTGGAAGCATAGTATTTGTTTACATTTACCACATCAAAAGAGAAGGAATCTGCTATGGGTCTATCAGCTGAAAACTCACAAATATATTGATGAATTGGGTAATGCTTCAAAAGCACTCACTGATGATGATTAAGAGACCATCTCTCATATGGAAAGGTTGAGAGAGCTGGGTCTGTCCAGCCTGGAGCAGAGATGGCTTGGGGGGGAACCTCTTATCAATGTTTATAAATACCTGATGGGAGGGAATGAAAAAGCTGGAGACAGGCGCTTCTCCAGACAAATTAAAAAATACAAAATTCCATCTGAACACAAGAAAACACTTTTTACTGTGAGGGTGATGAAACACTGGAACAGGCTGTCCAAAAAGGCTGTAGAGTCTCCATCCTTGGAGATTCTTAAAACGCAACTGGACATGGCCCTGGGCATCTGGCTCCATCTGATCCTGTTTGAGCAGCAGGGGCTGGACTAGACAATCTTAAGATATCCCTTTCAACCTCAACAATTCTGTGGTACTATAAGTATTTTAGAAACAACTTAGAAGCTACAGCCTCAGTAGGTTAAACAAATATGTAAAACATACATTAAAGGAAGGTATGCAGCTGCATGTATGACAAGCTATGATTTATTCTGGATGAAGTTACGAGTTCATAAAGAACAGCAGATGGGCAAAGCTGGGACTAAACTCTTTTTTTCAACATTAGGAGAGAACAAAAAGGACAACAGTGAAAGTTTTGCCACATCAATACCTCAGTACAGTTCTATGAAAATACCCTGCAGAGAATAAAAAGATGGTTCAGTCTTCAACCTCAGGCTCTTTGCTGTGCTTACCAACCCAGATACCTCTGTAGCACCAGCTTTATAATCTGGATATCCACTGGTTCAGACCAGACAGAAACCACCAACCCATACTATTATAATTCCTTGCTACCATAGGTGCCCAACAAATTTAAAATTACAGTAATTACAAAAGATGCAATTTTAAGACAACTACAGTAAACACACAAAAATTCCGAAACTAAAAATAGTTCCAGTACTAGCCTACTACTACAATAATAGTTTACTAGACACAATTATCTAAAAGGTCTGTCTCATTATCTCTCACTACAGAGCTGGATCTCCTTCCAGTGCCCTTCAGCTGTGCATCTGGTAGTGCTTCCCACTGAGTCCCATTTGATGATTTTCCAGCACTGCTATTTTGTTTTGGGGGTAGGTGGGCGTGGAGGAGTGCTCGGGGAGAGTGGGGATGAAGAGAAGCAGAGGAGGAGAGAGAAAGATATTGCTGTCTGGTTTGGTGTTTGAATGGCCTTATTTCTGAGTTAGTCCATGGAAATTCATTATTGTTCACATTATTTCCCTAGGGACTAATCTGTATGCAATAACTTCCACTACTACATTATCTTGGGTTGGTTGTTAAATTCTAACTCCTACAATGAAAACACACCCTTAATTTTTCAGGGGAATAAGGCAACAAAGCAGATTCACTCCACGCTCCCATATTTAAGACCCATTCAGCATCCTGGTGTTTCACATGTACCAAATCTGACATTCTCGTTACTGACCTTTGACTGTAAAATAAATTTGAACCTCTATCTGCTTAAACACACATGTATTTAAGATGCATCCTCATGGAGATATTAGTTAGAAAACATGATAATTAGCACATTTTAAAATGATGCAAAACTGTATTGCATTACCATTAGCAAAACCACATACTTTAAAATATGTCACCTGATTTTGGCTAATCCTTTGGTTACTCCTACAAAAATCAACAAATAATGTGTTAAGTCAGAACAGTCTTCCGCATAAATTCTAATTCACAGAATAAATTCTCTGTGATTCTGTGATAAATGCAGAACAATGCAAATCCTGTTGAATCATCATTTTAGTAAAAATATAATGGTTGACAATTTTGTAATATGAGGTGTTTTCCAAAGGTATATTCACCTCAGAACTGGTGAATAAGCCTTCAGCTAGTTTTTCATATCAGTTTTCAAAGTATAATACACATACCCATTTTGTTGTGAGGGATAAGAATTTCTTTCCTAATGGAAAATGTCTTGTAAAGATAATATCTGTGCCAATCCTTTGCTTTTATTAGGTATCACTGTGCCTGATCTACACGTGTAGAGGAGACATTTTATATCGTTGAATTTCAAATTCAATAAAACCTGATCAGTTGAGGTTAGTACTCAGCATTTTTTAAATTGTCCTTCCTTCTAGAAAATAATTACGTTTCTACTTTTAGAAATTTGCTACAAGTTGCCATAGGAGGATCTGGGCATGTGCAACACTCAGGCTGCTCAGCACAGATGGCTATTCTTCATGTTTCTTTTGTCGGTTTATTGAACAGGCTATCCTACCGCACCACCACCAATATTTTAAACATTTGCATCTGGTCAGGCTAAAGCTCTCTACTGTGCTCTTATAAAGGGAGTTGGGGTACTGCTTTTCTCTAACAGTGCTGATGGCATCGCATGCCCACACCATAATTTGTAGCATATCTTCTCTCAGGGCTTCTGATTATTTGGGAGCTACAGCAGCAGCTTAAGGAGACCTTAAGAGTAGTGAAGGCCTTTTGACTATGGGGCAGCTCATGAAGCTGGGCAGCAAATGATTTGGTCTCTGCTGCTATGCTGCTCTGCCAAAGAAATAAAGTGGTACCGAGAATTGCCTCAGCACAGCTTTCCGACTCCCTCTGCACTACTCAAGAGTGCATCAGAGAAAGGAGAGGAATGGGTAACACCTGGAGTTTGTACACTCTTTGACTGCTTGCACAGAAAGGAGGAGAAACAACCACTACTATTTCTGCAACTCAAACAGTTCATCCCAATAAACAAGGGGGCTTCTTACATTCACTTATTCGCTCATCTCAGAACATAGCAAGGTCACGATTTGGCTGCTATCAAGTATGGCAAAATCACAATTATTTCAAGGCCTCAGGGGAGGTCTTAAACTCTTAGATAATCGGTTATACTGGAGGAGCTGACTTCAGCTTCGCTTTCCTGCTTGTACTTTCCTCTTCAGCCAGCCGGCCTTGGGAACCCGGCCAGCAGGCAGCTCCACTCTCTTCTTCAGCTGGCTGACCTTGGGGAAACCAGCCAGCTGCTCCACTCCACTCTGGTTTGCAGGGCCTGGATTGCACTGGAAGCTACAGTCAACCCCATGGGACAGAAATGACCTTTTGATAAGACAGTATCAGCCAGCCACAGTCCTGTTAACTGGGAATTAGATCTACAAAACGCTTGCACTGCCATATCTAGCCTCGCTCTCTATGGGAGAATTTCTTTTTATATGGGAAAAATCATGAGCATTCTGGCTCTGGAAGAACACAGTGAAGTTTGTTATGTGGTCAAGTTTACTGTCCTTCTCTTCACTCTGTACTCCCTTATCTGTAGTTAGTTTTTGTGCACTGTGATTGTCCTGGTATTTTTTGCTTTGATTCTGGTTTCTCAGTTTCAGGTTGGTCTCTGCACTCATTTGTGCTTGGCATTGAATTTCTCTGTTTGTATAGATTTCTTCTAATGCTTTTAATATTTTCCAAAGTTCAAACTATAGGAAGGCAGTTTCCAAAATTAAATGAAGTTTAGATTTCAGTTATTTGATAGCAACCTTATCTGTCCAAATTCATGTCCAAGTACAGCACCCGATTCCATAATGTACTTTTTTAAAAAAGTCACTGAAATACATTTCCCACAGATCATTTACTGTGTCCCTCTGAGATTTTGATCAATGGTAAAAGCACATTTTGTGGCTTTTTTTTTTCCTGAAGACAATTTGGTTTAGTTTTGTAAAATCATAATCCAAGTTAGAAATTCTTCTTTGACAGCTGTTCCTTCACCAAATCCTCCTGCAGTCCATAAGCCTCTCCAGGTTTTTTTCTGCAAAGCCACAACGGCTACCCACAGTGGAGAGTACAGTAGGAAACTACTACATTTCTCTGATCCCACCATGCCCACGGACACCCATTCAGACCATCAAGCTCTCATTTGTGGGTTATGGCACAAGCACTGGTAATCCCGTGGCCTCAAGGTATTAACCAGGCAAGCAAAGAAGATCTACCTTTGATCTACCCTACCACCTGCCTTTGATCCACCCCACCACTGCTATATCTACTCTGCAAGACGACTCCTGAGAACAGCCATTTGAGCTGTCTACTTTACGTCTTTTCTGCTGGGGTAAACATCCAAGCTAAGGTCACCACCACCTTCTGCCTTCAACAGTTCAATTCCACTTTTTCCATCGCGGTTTTTTGCCGTTTATCTTTTACACAACCCCCTTCCTGCCACTGCAGCTCTCCAACTATTCACGCAAACTAAGCCTATCCTGCTCCCGATGTTCCCACACTTCTTTCCTCACCTGCATCCCCATACCTGTGTTCTTTTGTTCAGTGAAGTTTGCCTTTCAACAACCCAAGATCTCCTTCAGCTGAACTCTCCTCCACAAACCCCTAGCCTTTTCATTAACTGAAACATTTTATTTCAGCAGATGTGCAGCAGACAGCATTATGGTTAAGATTCTGAACTTCAATTCAGTTCAGTTCCTCGTATTGTTAATGACCTTTTCTGCATGATCATGGGCAAGATTTTCATTCCTTTGTGCTTCAGTTTACCAGCTTCACAATGCAGACAGTTACACTTCTGTTGTTCTCAGGCTTACAAATTCCCAGTCAGGACAGGGAATCTGAATAATGTAAGAGATACATATAATTACAATAAAAGAGGCCATGAGCCAGATTTTAATTGACAACAGAATAAGACTAGCAATTAATGGTTTGGGATTTCTTTTTAAGAAACGCTGGTTTTGCATGTATTCAACAACAAGTATTTAATGCCTTTAACATAACAACTTTGTGATTGTTCTTCAGTTATGGAGGATGAAGTCACTGCCCAAGTGCATGTGAGTAAAGAATCCTCTGATAGGCATCTCCACCACCTTTCTCCTTCTACATCATATTAATCTCTAGGATAATGAGAGTATTTATGTAGATGTTTATGATAAAGTATAGGCCCCAGATCTTCTCATCAACTGTGAAGCCTAAACACATCCCAAATAGTCCTTGGGCCTTTCAGTCTACAGTATCTCTTCCTTCTTAAGCACAATCAATATACAGAGCTTCCTCACCAGCCCAGGTACCAGCAACAAATAAATGAAATGCACTTTTGAGATCCTGGAACATTACTTTTTAATCCATCAGTTTAATATGCTGTGTATACTCATTTATCCCACATAAAGTACTCATACAAAGCTGTAAAGGCCTTCAAAACATCCTTGCATGGAAGACTGAGAAAATTCTTGTTTCTCTCTAACACGACCCAGTTAATTTTAGATCCAGTACCAAAGGTGACTCCAAAACACAAGATCCAGCCAAAGAAACAGGGAGAAATTGTAGCCTTCCTGTCACCACAGGATCATGACTAGACTGCCAGGAACATTAGGCCTGAAGGGTCACAACCCATACAACAAAGACAATGAAAATGACTCATTGCTATAGCTAGATTCAAAGGAATCAGCTTTGAACTTGCTTTATCCTGCTCTAACAAACCTGGCTTCCACCTTCCTTCTCAAAGACGTCGCCTCTGCCTCTCAGGTTAACTGTACTTCCTTTGTCAACAGTCATTTGTTCTAAGCCACAAAATCCAGAAACAGACGGTCCCACTCCCGTGACACACAAGTCAAGGAAAATCTAAACCAAATGATGTCTCTGGCTTCATGCATATGACTGCAGGGAGGGGATAAGTAACTTGGAAGTTCCCAAGAAAAGAGATCCAGCATGCTTTTCTTCAGGTCTTGAAAAAGCACTTGTCCAGGTAGGAGTAGGATGAGGTTCCTTCAGGTTCCTCTGAAGAGGAGTTCCTCTCCTGCTGAAGAGCCAATAAGATTTCTGGCAATAAGAAACACTCAACAAAGGGAAAGCAGGGCCTGAAGTACTGGTTTGAGAAAAGATTCCCAGGTAATTTTATCCCAGGTCTAGCAGTAATAACACACATCATAACACTTTTAAATATTATCCTGCTCTGTAGACAGAGAAATTGATAGCATCTGCTCATCTTGGAAAACAATACGGTAGTTAAAAGGTTAACTTCTTTTTGAAAATTGCTGTGCTAAGATCCACCAGAACGTACAAAATATCTTTGGGGATTGGGAGGTGCAGTCATCCCAAGACGTCCTGCTTATCTGGACTATATCCCTTGAAAACTTTTTTAATTCTGGCAATGACCCATAAAAACCAAGAAGCAGCAGCTGTGCTCCCCTTCTGCAACAGGATGTTGACCACTACATCATGTTTTCTTAATGTAAACCAAGTCCATTAATACTCCAGTAAATCAGCTCAGTAAACCCTCCTCCAAAAGTCCTCAGGCTGGCCCAAGTGCAGTAATGTGACACTGAGGCAAGGCAGCTTCTTAACTTAAAGGTGTCAAGGAAAAATTACTGTGCCAAGGGCACTTAATCATAAAAGAACCAACCGCCAGAGGCACAAAAAGCACCCTCCTTCAACAATGGCAGAGATACTGCAGCAGCTAATGAACAACTACAAAGCTGCAGCTAAAGAACTTACTGTCAGCGCCAAGATGGGAGGAACCAGGCTCAGGAATGGAGATCTAGAACACAAATTGTTTTTGCAGAAGTGACACGACACTGATAATAGACCCGCTATCATATGATTTCAAACAGCTGTATTAGAGAAAAAATTGTACGCATGAGTGCAGGAGGGCTTTCTGCCTTACAAAACCTACATCCTCAGAAACAAAGTCAATAAAAAAGTTCACATTACGATCCATAACAAGAAAAGGCAATTATAGCTCTTCACTTACAGCCCATTTTAACTATAAGAAGTCATGTTATGTATCCATTAGAATGGACCAAGACTGTACCGAAAAAGATATAAATGGCAAAAAAAAGAGTGCTATTAAAACCAGATACCTTGAGTTATGCCACTGTTTTTCACTTGAGGTTCAATCACTTGAATTGTATCATCCTCAAGGTAGAAGTATATTTTACAATGTCTGATTCTATACAGCTCTTGATTTTTGTCAGGCACTTCTTCCTCAAAATAGGCATCAAAAGACAATACCTATTAAAAACAATAAATAAACATAAGGCAGCAAAATCTTCAATGCTTTTGCAAAATAGGTCAATAAAATAAACTCGTATAGATTATAAGTAACTAAATGTATGGATTTCAGAAGGTAGATTTATTTCTCACAAATGTAAGAATAGAAATCAACATAAAATCAAATAAATTTAAAGTTCTTTGCTTGGCATTTTTATTATCACAACATCTAAGCAGAGATAAAGAAGGAAATCAAACACAAAACTATCAGCAGGCTGCTTGGAAAATCTTCTGAACAAAGCACTTCTGATAGCACAAAGAGCTACCGAGGTCCTGAAGCAAATTTTAGACTTCAATGAATTGCTGGAAAATAAAGTGCATTATGACAGTAATGGCTTTACCATTGAGGTAAATGGAAAGGAGAGTTCTTTTAAGCAGATCCTGCAAGCTGTCTAATGCATGGTACTGAAGATTATCACAGAGAAATGATGTTTCTCAGGAGTCATTTAGAGCTGTGCAATATTGGCATTTCAAAACTTACCTGGTTCTGCAATTCAGCAAGTGGGGAAATCTCAGCGAGCTTACCAACTGGTCTTCACGGTCTCTTGCAATAGCAATAATGCAAGAAAAAAACCCCTTCATAGGTGAGGTGCTCAGTGACCTTTATGTCTGGAGATCCCAACTCAAACTCGGGAAACCATTACACAGTTTTGCACTTCTTGGTATCATTTATGGTGTTTAATCACCAAGACCAACTTTAAGGGAACATGCAAGAAGTACCTACTTAGTAACGCATTATCTATCAGAATGCTTGCTGTGGTAAGTATATGCAAAGAGGCAATAATTAAAACAAGGTTTCCGCCTTGCCCCCCCAACACATTTGGGTCAAATAGGTGCTAATCCATACTTCATTTTTTGCAATGATTCTATTTAATATATTCAATTACCTTTATTCTTGAATCATTAGACAAACTGGAGCATTGGAAAAAAGACAAGTTAGCTGTTCACTATGTTTCAGTGAGCATCTGGCAGACCATGGCTTGAAAATGCTTGAAATGTAGTGAGCTAGCCAAGATCCCTATATGACACAGAACAGGCCGGTTAATAGTCTGTATTCCTTTGGCACGTGCCTTTGAGAATCTCAAAGTACTTCCATGTACCACCCCAATAAACAAACACAACCTCTTTTTTCTCCACCTGGGGAGAGAGAGCTCACGTCTTGCTCGGGAAGACACAAGAATAGCCGCACTGTGTCCTAGTCAGGCAGGGTAACAGCAAGATGAGAAAAACTCTGTTTCCACAAACTAATTCAAAGGCTAAGATCCCACTGATTGGGATGCATCAAACAATATGACAGATACATTTTTGGCATCAACTCTCCTGCAGTGTGAGCTGCCACCATTACAGAAATAAAATTTAAATTATAATCAAACAATGTAACTGTTACCTGTTAAATCTGACAGCATTAGATCTTCACACAAAAGAATCTAGACACTATATGTTTAAGTAGTACAACATGCAAGTTTCTGAACAACCAACAGATGAAATAGTTGAAAATAAATAAAAATGCATTCTGGACATATATAATTTTTAACTGTGGATTTCACCGTTTCATATATCAAACACAAAAACACTGGATAAAACATCTTACATACACCAGAGCCAACACAAACAACTCTATCATCCTTTAACATCTCTTCTTCCTTCTATTTGTCTAAACATTGTTGGTGTATAGTGCTATTTTGGATGACCCAGGTATCCTTCCTGACCTCCAGTTACTATTGTGTATATCTCTTGAATACTCCAGGGGACTTAAAAGGCACTGTGGTGGAACCACTATATTCCAGTCTGAACATCCTGGGGTTCAGCTGACAAGGAGCTGAATTTTGTTCCTTGCCCAGCTGCTGATAAGCCATGCAACCATTGGAAACTTCCCTAGATGCTGTACCCTCTTCTCCCTATTCTGCTAGTCCCACTAGAGTATGGTTTTTTGACAAACATATTGTTCAAGTGCCCTATTTGATTACTAATTGTTCTTAATTTTGTCAATGACCTTTTCTGACAATGGTTGTCTCATGAGACACCAGCCAGGTGAAACAGTCTGTTTGCACAGACCTCCAAGCACAACCAGGTTCTAAATACACTGTATTTATTACTTTCACTGAGCATACACGTATGTCCTGGTTTACTTCATTCGAGGAGTTTGTGCACGTTCTTTTGCACTTAAACTTTATTCTCTTTATACCCTTATCAACATGCTAGTGTATGAAATAATATGCAGCAGCCAACTGCAGTTTTGCAGATCAAAACAGATGATTCAGGAAGGGTGAGGAGAAGAAGGAACAGAAAAGAAGATGACTTACTTTTCATTTTAATGCAAAGTTAATCTTAAAAATACTTGAAATGTAACGCTTCCTAACTCACGTCTCATCTGCAGTACATTGCTATGTGCAACGTTTCTATCCCACTCTAAAAAATTAAATGTTACCTACGAAAACCAAAACTAACAAATATTGACTAAACTCTGGCATTTTCTAAAGTCGGCATAAGGTTTCCCTGGCACCTGTGGTAGTCAAATTATAACCATAATTTCAAGCCCAGGAGGCTTTGCGTGTGGACTTTATCGTAGAAGAAATTAAATTTACATCTGCTTCCTATTAGGCATATGAAATTGCAAAAACTATTTCTTACTTAATAATGAAGTTTTATGCCTGGTTTACTATGGTACCTGCTGAAAGGTAGAAACCATAGAAAAATCGTAACAAAGCAGGCTACATTTAAAAAGATAAACACCTGCTCAAAGCATTTTTCATGTAGTCCATTTTGCTGAGTCACAAACTGCAGCGCTGGAGGACGTAGCTGCATTCTAGGCTCCTAACTGGGGAAGCTAAATTAGCTGGGTAGCTACCCCTTAGCTGTCTGCAATTAATACAAACACATGAGCCCTCCAGAGGCCAATTCCGAATCTGCAAACTCCTCCCCCGTATTGCCCTGTGGAGGAATACACTGATAAGAGAAGGAATGTCGAAAGGCTAGCTAGTTCATCTCATAAACCACGTTCTGTGGCAGGTCCCCACTGCGTCCTACCTAATCCCTTTATTTCATAAACTTGGGTCCAAGTTTAACTTGGCTAACTTAGCCTAACAAGTTTAACAGGGCTAACTAACTTATGTATGGCCCTGAGAAGCCAAAGCATACCTCCCCACTGAAAGAAGGGTGCAGATAAAGAAAGCGCAGGACTGGCTGAAGCCTTAACGCTTTGGCACATTAGACGAATTCATACTTGAGCACATTGCTGAAAAATATGTGAGCAATACTAAGGACTTCAGAGATAATGCTAACCTAAGTCACGTGTATCTGTTCAAGCCTTACATTTTGTAGTAGTTCTGGTCTGTCAAAGAGACAAATGCATAATTGTACTGCAATTACCTGCATGGCTTTTCTTTTAAAGGAAAAATTATGAGATTAGCTATTCTTTCCACTATTTAAATACTGTAATCATTTAGTCATGCAACATTTCTGCGATCTGCTAAATGATTTCTTTTTCTGGACCATTTTTCTTCTCTGATTGTAGGCTTTTTGCTTTAGAAATAAAACATCACTAAGTAGAACTTAATGTAAATTTAAACATAGAAAGTAATAACAGTGTGCTACAAAATTCATATCATCACAGATTACAGTTATTTGATAACTCTCTAACTTTAAAGGTGTCGCTACGTTCTTACAAAATAAAAAAAAATACTAATTTTAAATTCCTGTGTCTGTAATGGACATGATCTAGCTATATTACACGTGAACAGGTCACACAAAAGTCAACAGGACTTTGAGCAAGCAAACGTGATAGCATAAGTGAATTCCAAGCCTATAGCACTCCACTGTGGTTAATGGTTCCCGAGTGCCCACGCACATTTTCTCCTGGACTGGGGCTCACCTTACATTCATTCTTAACATGTTGCCTTTACTGACACCATTTTCACTAAAAAGAAATATATCAACCACTCCCTTATTTTTATTATATTCAGTAGGAGATGTATCTCAATACATGAATATTTTTATATGTTGCTGTATGGCATGATATATGTTTATATTAATTGTCTAATATACCAATATGATGGAAAAACAGATGTTACCACTCTTTTTGTCTACCTAGGAGCTTTTTTTTTGTGTACACAAAATAATCTTCTGAGGTATTTGGCTAACTGAGTTTCACCTTTACACCATCTTTGCCATATTGTAGCTATTCATAAAAAACCATACAAATACAGATTTCTACGTACCTGCTTGTCAAATGCTACCCAAGCAGGAGCATCACTTCCCATCCCTTTAGGAAACACACTGTATTCAGGTTTCAGCTTCTGACCAGGTAACGGTTCACCTCCTATTCCAGGCTTATCTTCTGCAACCAGCATAGCAACATTATTGCAGAAACCCCAGTGCTGTGACTTATGGAACTTTTCTTTACCCATCTGTCAAAAGTTTGGAAGAAAAAGAGAAAAAAAACATCTGTGTGTTTGTTTTTAAATCCATAAGAGTTAACTCTCTAGGCAAGGGGGATTAATCGTGTAACAGTTTCTCTATAATTACTTTTAACAGAGTCTAAAAACCTGTAACAACTGGAATGCTGCAAGTGAAGCATCATATTTCAGTGGTCGATTTGCCAGCCTTATAGATGAAAATGGAAAAATATTCCAGTAATTTACCCAGGCTGAGAGACAGGGTGATACTGGCCGTTTCCCTCACCCTCCTTCCCTGCAACAAGAATTGAGGCGTGTGGTAGAAAGAAGCAAGTCACCCATGAGAACTGTTGCAAAAGGTAGAGGGGAAAAGCCTATTCTATAGATCGCCAGAGGACAAATGGAAATGGTTCAGGAGTACAGAGAGAACAGCCTGCTCTCATTACTTATGTCAAAGATCTTATTTACACTTGTGTCCCCGAGTGCAAAATAAATAGCTCTGTACTAGTGAATACACTTGAATTTTGGAAGATTGGATCCAAATCAAAAGACAGAATATTCATTCTATCTGGGCTTATTCCAAAAAAAGGTCTCTGAAGTTATTTCTTTATATTATTACTATTTTTTCAGGCAATTAAGGATGGAGAGCTTAAAAAAATATGCACAACCAACTGCAAAGAAACCCATCTTGCCTACTTGCATTTCTTGGCTGGGGCTGGAGCCAATCTTGAAGTGATGCAGAAAAGCCTCTGGCCTCACATGACTATCAGTCCTGCCTGTGGAAACGTCCCTCCTGATGAGCTGCTTTGCTGGCCAGTTCCCTCAAACGGAGGCAACTGGTGTGATCTGCACTGGGGCAGCAATCCTCTCACAACCCCACACATCAGTCACACAAGAGAGGACACAGAAATAGGAAAAGTCAAGAGAAAGCTCCACTAACCCCTCCTCCCATGAGCAGCAGTTCTGACTCATTAGCTTCTCTGGCTCTGCTATCCCTCCCTTCCTCACTCTCTCAAATCCTTGGAACACCTTGCCTGGGAAGGTGGAGAAGGGCCACTGGGTAATTGCACCCCAGCACACCTGGCAAGGGGAGACAGAGACTATGGCAGCTGTGCCCTCCTTCAGCCTGGGACTGGGTGAACGTGAGGGAAGCTGTGGCTGAAGAGGGAGGAACTGATGTTATGGGTGAGCAAGAGAAGGCCCTGGGTAGAGGAAAAGACTGGACAGCAAAATTTTCATACTAGCACCAGAGCAGGTATGTCAGCAAAGTAGCAGAGGGCCAAAATTACCTCTCATTTGGAAGACTGAGCGACATTAATTATCACACGCACATATATTTAAACCAGTACTCCCCCCAAAGTTGTACACAATTCTAAGTTACTATCAGGAATCAAAAAATGGCCAAGAAAAACAACAACGAAAAGGAACAGATCATTGTTTTTCATCATGGCAACACTGAAGTGCTCCAAGATTATGTAATACGCTCAGCACAGCAGTTCTGGGAACAAGTGTGCAATCAGTGAAGCAGCAAAACCTGAAAGTAACCGAGTAGTTATTTCATTCTGCCGATATGAAAGTGAGGAATTGGACAGGCAGCTACCCAGCCTCATGGCTCATAACATTCAACATGCACATAGGCAAGTTCCTGCACACTGAAAGTTACAATCCGAACCATTCGCCCGCCTTGCAGTGCTCTAAATCCAATGACACAGGATGGAGAGCTGCCCTTGACATGAACAGCTCAGTCACTACCTTAGCTTAACCTTTGCTTAAAATCCTTTTGAATGCCACTTGTGTTCTTTTGCAAGGACAGTGGTATGAAAAATAATAACTTACTATTTTTACGAATTATTATTTTTCATACCATAATAATCAATGGCCATACCTTGCTTAGGTTAACAAAAGCTGGGCTGGCCAGCATCCTTTGAAACAGTCATTGCAAAATGAGCTAAGGTTCATATACTGGGGACAGTAATGATTGGGAGTATGGTAGCACTTCCCCAAAGAAGATATTTAAAAGGTAAGCAATGTTTTGAAAAGAAGTAAATAAAAGGGCACATGGCAAGCGTCATAGTTTAAAGAATAATACAAAGGAAAATAAAAAGTACTCCTGAACCATATGTTTATAACTCAAGAACAAAGGTTACTGAATAAAAGAGAAAATCGATAAAAGGAAATACTGAAATACTTGTGTAATGATTAATTAATCCACAGGCCTCTCTGCCACACAGCATTGCTCAAGCCAGGAATTTGACAAGATTAAAAAAAGAGATGCATATTTGCAGGAATAATGCCCCAAATAAAATATTTTATATCAGCACATTTTTTTGAGCTGTGACAAAAAATTTCACACTGTGGTGCACAGCAGTGTAAGCACTGACGTTCAGGCATTAAGAGCAGATCTTCATTTGGTCATCCCACCCTTCCCTGAAGAAGTGAACACAGGTACTCTCCTGGCATGGGACACTGAAACAGACGGTCACTGACGGGGTCTGGCACACACTTTGTAATACATCTGCACTTGGGATGGTTTTCTCCCTCTCCTTTGGGCACTACTGAGCCGCCCTTTCTTCTTCTATTGTTTTTTTTTAATAATTTCTTTCCTCGGTAGGCTGGTAAAGGGTTGCAGAGAAGGCAAAATGGGAGGGAGCTTTCTGCATTTATCAGTTCAAATCTGGAATAACTACAGTCAAGCTGAGCTTTAAAAGGGAAATTTCTAGGCAGAAACATCTGATTTATACTGAAGGTGCAACAGAACAGATCCACTTTTTGTCATGGCAAGTATTTAATTATTTTCCCCTTATTACCAAAGCATGAGTTAGGGAGAAAGGCATAGTTATCAAAGCACAGTGAGGGTGGCAGTTTTCCTGAGCAAAGGAAAGCTTTTCATGTCCTCAAAGCTTCTTCTAGAAGCATTTGCTGTCCATCTGTTTCTGGGTTTTGGTGAGCTACCGTGCGGTAAAGTGTTCATCCAACAATCCAGGTTTGCCTCTACTGGAAATTTCCCAGAATTTAGGGATGAAATCGCAACACCGTTCACAATTTGATATGAAAAATACACAGCCCAACAGCTGCAACTCTGTTAAGAATCTTTTATGGCATTCTTCTTCGACAGAAAGACTATTTTAGATTCCTAATCACAGAATTACTTATAAGCCCCTTCTCCATGAAAAGCACATAAATCCATATGTAAAATAATCTCTTCTAAAGGTCTGTACAGCTATTTCTTAAAAAAAACAAAACAAAACAACAACAACAAAAAGGAAGTTTAAGAAAAAAGAGTAATTGCAATTGAAGATCACAAAAGATAAAAATGAGATTTGGGAATGTCATTCATGGCTAATGAAGTCAGACCACATCCAGCCTAAAATAGTGATAGAACATCATGTTACCGCCACAGTAATATTAAATGGCTTCTAAAAGAGATCTGTGAGAGTGCAGGGAAAGAGCTTTACTGTGTCTTCTGTGCTAACGCAGCTAAGCTGAGCAGGCTGTAGATCTGCTGAACAAAGCTGGCCATTTTCTGTGCGGTGAGCCTGAAATAAATATTGAGGATACACTCGATAGTGACTAATGCAAAGGTCAGGATTCTCTGACTGCAGCTATTGGCTTTGCAAGCTCAGCCACTGCACTCCTTGGGGAACACTGCCTCGTGCTCTCTCCATCTTGCTCTTTAATACCCTGGTACAGGGTCACAGAAAACTCATCAGGGAGCTGCACATTTCAGACTAACCAAACACAACTGGAAATCTCTCCCCACAGTGGCTGGAGTGATGAGGGAACCCTGCGACACATGCGCTCTCAGGAGCTACATGTTTTTAACCAAGTCCACAGGGAGTTATGGCAGGAACGGCTGGTAGCAGTCCGGTTCTCTTCCCTGTATCCATTTTTAATTCCCACCTTGAGAACAGCAGCTGCACTGTGGAGGTCCTGCTCAAATCCTGTATCAGGATGAACTGTGATGTTTCTGAACTACTCTGATACACTCTCCTGGTTGCTTCAGCTAAGCAATGGAAATAAATGCAAATGCTTCACACTGTGCCAGTCAAATTCATGTAATCTCCTGCCCTGTGGAAAGCGCAAGTCACCACCAGACAGAGATGAGACAGCAGAAGTTCCTGCAGTACTTTTAAGTAGAATCTCTCACAAAGTTAGCACTCACTGCTTAGTGAAAAGCCATATTTGAGCTACCGATTTTCAAACCTTTATCATCCCCGGCTTTCTGCTGAGGTTTCAGTATCTTCAGAGGTTAAGTGGTACTGTAAAAGGAGGATTACCTTAAGACATTGTTCCCAGCAACTGCGGTGCCCCTCTAACACACCCCAGAACTAGGGGCACCAACACTAACAGCCTGCATCGGTACAGGACAGACATGGCCCTGTTTGAGTGGGTCCAGAGGAGGGCCACAATAATGATGAGAGGGCTGGAGCACCTCTCCTATGAGGACACGCTGAGAGAGTTGGGGTTGTTTAGCTTGGAGAAGGCTCTGGTAAGACCTTATAGCAGCCTTTCAATACTTAAAGGGGGCTTATAAGAAAGATGGGGAAATACTTTTTATCAGGGCCTGCTGTGATAGGACAAGGGGTAATGGTTTTAAACTAAAAGATTCAGACCAAATATAAGGAAGTAATTTTTTACATTGAGGTTGCCCAGAGTGGTGGTGGAGGCCCATCCCTGGAAACACTCAAGATCAGGCTGGACAGGGCTCTGAGCAACGTGATCTAGTTGAAGATGTCCCTGCTCACTGCAAGGAGGGGTTGGACTAGATGACCTTTAAAAGTGCCTTCCAATCCAAACCATTCTATTATTTTATGATTGTATTAGCTTGCTCTTACTGCCTGGGCTGTTACAGCCTGAGAGAAGACAACAGATGGATATAAAGTACAGGGTCCAAAATGCAACTCTGACGGGCAGCTACAGGAAGATTCAGGTTTGGGGGTTATGAACAGACAGAGACCTGGGGGAGTGGGGCTGAAGGGCAGGAGGTGGCGGAAGGGGTTCAGGAAAGAAGGCCAGGGCAAGGAGAAAGGAAGGCACAGCAGGCAGGCTTACTTATAAAGAGGTTGGCAAGCACTCCGTCAAAAAAAACTAATGTCCCATTTTGGCACCAATGATTACAGAGCAGTAATCTGTATAAAATACAGATTACTCAAGCCAGGAAAAACAAGAGACAGCAACAGTAGCACAGCTGAGGGCAATTCCAAACTCCTGCTATAAACAAGGAAGACAGGGAATTTGTGCTGCGCCACTAAAGTTTGCAACAGAAACTGATATTCTTAAGGATGTAATTTCACCCGGAGATCTATAAACTCATTGTCCGATTCTCTGAGAAATGCCATGCAGAATTGTTGCACAAAATTTTCTCTCTGAGAGGGATTTCAAACCTCAGGCACAGAAATACACCGGTCAGCTAGCACCTGGTAAATCTGACCCACACAAATATGCAGTCCTCTCCATTAGCTGCTGATATAAGGCAAGAACATCAATCTGGTATCAGAAGGGGCAGTTGCCTTGGACAATGGGAGATGGACCAGTAACACTAACAAAGGAAGTAACGATGCTGTTTCATTGCAATCAGTGTCATTCCTAACACAGTACAGACTCCAAATGCACAAACTTTTTCCTGAAGTAATAGAGTAAACCTATTATATGCTAAATTTCCACATATGCAAGATTAAACACAGTTATCAAGACTTGTGATCCTCTGTCCTGACAAACAGGTGACACACATACAACTTGTATGGACAAAGCTGAAAGTCTCGCTATTGCACAATTTCAGTATCGATTGGGCTCTGCAGACAGAAGTTACAGTATGTAGGTCTCTCCACAGCTCTTAAACACTGACTTCAGTGGCAGGAACAAAAGAGAAGAGGAATTCTCCTTTTCAAAGGCACGCAACAGATAGTGAAGTTTTCAAACAGGTAACCTAGGAGTTACTGTTTGTGAAAATAAAGTAATGAATAAACTCTTGAATCCAACAGGATGGTAAATGATGTGTGAGTACCACATTCTGCCACTGCCAGGCAGACAAGGGCATTTCTCTAAGGCTGTCAGGACAGAGGAGCACCAGCCTTGCAGAGGGCAGAAGCACTCCCAGCACAGATTCCAGCCTCCCCAGCCTCAGCAAAGGGGAAAAGTCCTGACTTCTCCCCATTAGCCAGGCCCCTGAAGAGAGGGCCCTCATAAGTGGGCAGGAGATGAGCTAATCTGTGCGCAAAATACCAGCCTGCTCTACCCTTAGATCTCCTGATCACCCACATGTGAACATGACAGGAACTGCTGATGAGCAGCTTATCTTTGGACTTCTGTTCAAGGAACAGGAGTTTTAAAGGAGGTGAAGGGGCTTTATTCAATGGGTGGAGTTGTGTGTACACAAACTACTATAATTTTGAATTTAAAGAGATTTGAAAAAATATGGGTCGTTCCTTTTACTCTCTTTGTAGACGGAAAATATTTTATGCTCCTGATGCCTTCTGTTAGTCATCATTCTTCTCCACCCCATCAAACCAAACTTCAAATATGGCACTGCTTGTGCTATGCCTACCCCTGCTCCTCATTCAGCGCAAAGGAAACATTACCTTACATTACCATAAGAACGACCTCTGCTGTTTTAAAAGTGCCTGTTGCCTCCCTGTGCTTCCCTCCAGTCTCATTAGCTGTGATGCCCGAGCAGCAAGATTTTGTCCCAGACACAGGACTGCAGCGGCAGCATCACTCTCAGGGAATGCTACTGAATCGGGCACCAGTCGGTTACAGTTAAGGGAGGGAAAAACGGCAAAAACCAGCCAGCAGCTGCTGCGTTTCGTAGTGCCGGCACCAGGGGCGGTTGCGAGCTGCCTGGCCTCAGTGCTGTTGCTCCTGGATGTTTCCGCTCCTGGCTGGAGCGGAAATAAGCGTCCCTGGTAGAGCTAGCTAGAATCAATAATAATCATAACAGAGAAGTAATAGAAGGCCTAGTGGCTCTTAGATCCAGAGACCTAAGCGGTGCGGAAGGATTTCTTCCTTCCTTCCCATTTGTCAGCGCAGCCCCTGCTGCTCTCAAGTTAGACTCTGCATCCGTAACCATCTTAAAGCTCGGATTTTCTGGAGACAGTCCAGCTGCCTTATTAAACACATCCAAGGTAGACAAAACGCCTATGTACTCCTCTTCCACTGCCTTTCGTGGGCCTATATATGAA
The DNA here is from genome assembly GCF_028500815.1 of Rissa tridactyla. Lineage (NCBI taxonomy): Eukaryota > Metazoa > Chordata > Aves > Charadriiformes > Laridae > Rissa > Rissa tridactyla. The sequence goes on from NC_071466.1 coordinate 97,593,266, forward strand.
GCAGGTGGAAGCATTAGGGGCAGAGAAAAGAGGATTGTAGCAGTAGCTTGAACAGTGGTAAGAGTGGAATTTATACCCATAATTATAAACCAAGGGCTGACAGGAACAGCAATCCCCTGTCCCCTGCTTGTCCTTCTTCAGGGCATGCTTTGCTACTGTTGTTTCTGTGCAGTAAGAGGCGTTGATGGCAATGCTCAGAGTACTAACATGTGAAAATACATTTTTCCTTTTCAATTTATCTATAGCAGTGACACTTTTTTCCTTTAAATATGCTCCTCTTGGCCTCTCACTTGTGGAACTAGATGAAAATAAAATTAAATCTAATAACCAACAATAAGCGGAGATCAGAAATGCTTTTCAAGAAAGGTGAGTTATCAATATTACCTTGACTATCTCAAGGACTGTCAAAAAGAGCAATTTGGAGCCCTGACAATGGTATAACCACAGTTATACAATGTTATACACAGTTTTACAATGCTGTCTTGTGGCAATCGTGACTTGGTTTTCGCACCTTTAGTTTTCATCAGACATATATGCACTATATGTACTTCAGCACGCGATGTTCCGGAAACAATTCACTCCATCATACTCCAAAACCAATAATCCCTATCAATTAAGTTAAATTAAAATTTGGGGAACAATAAAATCTCAGATAACACTTCCACCCAGCAGATACCAATGGTATACACCTATTTCAATGTTGCCGATATGCCCACTCAGCAGCTACCTGAAGCATTATATACACAACCAACCCTTTACAAATTTGAATTCAGCAAGAGTCTGAGTGTTCACCACCAGACCCCCCTTTTTTTGTTGTTTTTCCTTCTAAAACAATGGCATGCAGCCTGCTGTTTGTAGGGATGAAGTTGCCTGAGAGATACTCACTGCTTGTACACTGGATTTTTGCTGTAAGAGGTCCTGTGTGCTCATACCTGTGCAATGCTGACACACCAAGTGAGGCTGGGGAGTTCACATATTTCTGTACAATTTCATGTTGCCTGTACCAGCACCTAGGCAGCTACAGTTGCCCCTATTTGTCTTGGTTTTTTAGAGAGCTGCCAGAGGTTTTACACTGGACCACTCACTCTCAATGCAAACTAATTCATAGCTCATAAAGTGGGCTCCCAGATATGCTACCAGTGTGGACAAGTCTAATATTGAAGGGGTACTGATGCTTGTGGTATCACTGGCATTAACACATGTGTCTTGACAAATCATTTGCAAATTGTCCCTGAAATACATTTGCATCACCTACACTCTCCCTCATAGGGTGGACCGGACTCAGGAGCTAGCAAAGCACCCCATCAGTCAGGCTGCAGAAACGAGGGCTCTAACGGCCACATGTTCATCATGAAAACAACAGATTCCCTTCCAGATATTTTAAATTAAGAAAGTCTACACTGTTTCATCTGCCTCCTGAAGGCACCAGCTACAGTGCCATGCCCAAATCCTCCCTTACCTCCTGCACCATTTCACAGTACAGATTGTATTCATCAATTTTCTAGCCGTCCTTGATGAACAAGTTTGAAGCCATGATGGCAGCCTCCTCTTTTGTTTGGTCTTGCAGCTCATGATAAAAATACCATCTTATATATTCAGACTGCCATCGGTATTCAATAGTACTGGCAACTCTGAAAAAAACATTAGCATCGCTAGCGTTCCCCACCACCACCTCTGCAAAGACTCTGGTTTATTTAATGGGTACCTGGCTCTCCCCGTTTGGCTTTGCTAGATACTCAACAAGAGCTCAAACTGCCCCACAGTAGCTGCCAGACCCCTCAGTCCCGACCTAGCTGCAAAGCATTCCCCCTCACAAGGTAAAACCGGAGGAGGTTTGCAAACATACCACCACCTCACTTTCCCCCTGCCGGGTAAGGAGTGGAGGCGGGGGGAGAGGGGGAAGGCCTCGCCGTGGCACCGGCGCTTGCTCCCCACCCCCGGGGCCGCCTCCTCAGGGAGGGCCTGCGCCTCACCCCCTCCTGCCGGCCCCACCGACAACCAAACCGCGTCTTGTTCCGCCTTGGCCCCCCCCAGGCCGGCCCTGTGGCGGCCGCCTCGCCGCCGGCCTGGCCTGGCCTGGCCTGAAGGGGGCGGCCGGGCCAACCGACGCCGGCACCGCCCCGGAGGCAGCCCCGGCACCAGAGCAGGGAGCGACAGAAGCGTCCCCTCCGCTGTCACTCACGTTCGGGTCGCGGGAGACCCCGGGCAGGAGCGGCAGCGCCATGGCCGCCCCGTCCCGCCGCCAGCCCCGCACCACGCCGCTCCCGGCCCGCCCGGCGCCGCTGGGGGCGCCGTTGCCTGGAGACCGGCCGGTGACGTCAGGCGAGGGGCGGCCGGGGCGAGCGGGGCGCTGCCGGCCTGGGCACCCCCCGCGGCGGCCGGTGCGGCCCGCTGGGACCGGGGACGGGAGCAGGAGCGCCGGGCGCCACAGGCTCAACCCCTCCCCGCTCCCGCCGGCCCCGCCGACGGTTCCTGCGGTGTCACAGCCCGCCCGGGCGGTACCGGAGGGGGGCAGGTCCTGGCTTTCGTCCACGGGAGCCCCGCGGGGAGTGCGGGCCCAGAGGCGGCGGCGCGTCGGGGTTTGCGGCCTTTGGGACCGAAGTAGAACTAAACACGAATCCATTTATTTAGGGTTTTTTCAGGCTTCATTGCCGTGTTCTTCACAAATCTTCCCAAATTTACCTCGGGCCCAAAGCCTTGCGTAGCCCCCTCCCTCCCCGCCCGGCCTCCCTCCCTCCTGCTGGGGTGAAGCAGCCTCTTAACATGGTTCCGCCCCCAGAAAACATAACCCTGGATCAGGAGCCACGGACAGGGGCAAATCCCGCCGCTTTTGCCGTTTCCTTCAGGAATTAATGTTTTTCCTATTGCAACTTTTTGAGAACGGCACAGTTTACTTCGGCGCCCTGGCAGGCTCCGGGGAGCAAGGGGGGTGGGATGCTTTTACATCTTTTTGTTTGTTTTTTTGTTGTTGTTTTTTTGTTTTGTTTTCTTTTGGGTTTTTTTTTTGCGTTTTAGTCCACAGGGATGGTGAAACTAGGTCAGTGGGTTTCCACTTTCTGGTTTCCCAGTGCTGTATTATGCACCTGCATTTGCATTTAGTGTGGAAAGGTAAACATTTAAAATGTATTTTAATTGAAAATAAAAGGAACCATCATTTTAATCACATTCATTTCATACAGTGGGTGGTATTACGCTCAAATTTAAATTTCAAACAGAAAATGCGCTGAGTTTCTCACGGATGACTTAGGGGGGGAAGGGTTGTTTCTTTCTTTAATGGAAGTAACATTTTCCTTGTTAATAAGGAAGGATGCATTCCAGATCGCCTCCAAAGCCTGTTCCAGAGAACAGCAACCATGCTACATTATGTTCCTCCATTTTACATAAAGCTGTTCATGAATATGTTTTTTTAATTAGGACTGCTTTTACAGAAAAATGAGTTTATGGATAAAATAGTTAGCTGAAACCCAAATATTTCAATTCTGATATGCCATCACGCTCTCTCAGAGGAGCTGTACTTCAGTTGCTTAATGTCCTTATTCTCATAGGTGGAGTGGATCTCTCCTGCCATATTTCATACTCTGTGATGCATCAGGCCATGAAATTCCCCTAACGTATCATCTCTCCTCCCTGAAGCAGAGGCTGGTGGAGCAGCATGGGCGATGTGCTTAGTCTGAGTGAGTCTGGGAGGCGCTCCCCGTGTGGCTCCCGCAGAGCGCTTGTGCAGCATTCGCTCTCTGAATTGGTATTGGGCCAAAATTGTCTGGTTTCAAGAACTGTGATTTCAGTGAAAATGCTTTCATTTTTTGTTTTTTGCAAAAAGTTTGAAAAAGGGAAGGGAAGGGAAGGGAAGGGAAGGGAAGGGAAGGGAAGGGAAGGGAAGGGAAGGGAAGGGAAGGGAAGGGAAGGGAAGGGATGCAAATTCTGAAAGGATCGTTACAGGGCGTGCAACACTGCCATACTTCAGCAGTGAAGCTCTTCAGCATTGCCCGTTGTTCTTTGCATGTTCACGTAATCCCCCGATACCCTTTCAATATGTCCTTATGTACCTGAAAAATGTTGCACGGGAGGCAGCTGGCATGCTCATAAAACATACCTTTCAGTTTTGGCAGCTGTCATTAGAGAGTGAGGATCTTCAGAGAGTGGATCCAAAGCATTTTATAATGTGTATGTGCCAGTATGTCTCTCTGAGATTATTGAACCAGCCTAGCTGCAACTTTGTGCAGAATCCCCATAGGTCCCTTACAACTAATGGCACAACTTCTTATTTGGGATAGTAACCATTGTCAAAACACAATAATGAAAAGGTAGTGTCTCTTTTCACTTCATTTTTCATCCAGAATTGGTATCTCCCGTTTAGTTTTTGTGGTTCATTAGATATCAGGGAGGATAAAATGTCTTAATACTCTTCTGATATCAAAAATAAACTGTTGCTCCAACAGGCAGTAGGGGCAGAGGCTCTATGGCTTCTTTCGGAAGGTTAGTGAAGTGCACGGCATCAGTAGAGAGTCCAACGCATTTCCAGCAGAAAATCCCATGAATGGTCCCTAATCTTCGGGTCAAATCTTTCTGCATAGGGTTACCTTCTGCCTCACCCAGTAAAGAAGCCGCAGGGAGCTGTGGAGAAGGGGAGCATCTTCCTTGTACACCAAAAGCACAGTTGCAATGTGATGTTTTATATGAGTTTTCAATCTTTTTTTGCTTTCAAAAGTGAAAAGAAAAAAAAAAAGGAGTGTATTCTACTTTGGAACAGAATTGTTTCTTTCTACATTACCTTCTCTTTGGGGTTTCTCTCCAATGTTTATCTTTTTTGTTCCTTGCTATATTCACTCAAGAATATAGACCAAGTGAAAACAAATTAATGCCTTTTCTGGGAAAAATAAAAGTACTACAGGAAAACCATTTTTGATAAAAGCTTTTTATTAAATGAAGATTGTTAATGACAACAAAAGCAAGCAGTTGGCAGTAAATTAACTATATTCTGACAGTACTCTACGGATAATAGTGGTGAATGTACGTAAGGCTGCATTAGTTGTACAGTTCAAAGGAGGAAGAAAGCAGGAGAGAAGCTAAAGCTGGGGGAAACATGGAAAAATACTGTTTTTGTGATAAAATGACAGAGATTCTAGTTTCTTTGTATTGGGATTGAGTTTTACTAGCAAACTTGAAATCAGTAAAGGTATTCAAATTGTAAACTTCTGAGCAACCCAAAACTTTCCAGAAAAGGCTTAATTTTTAAAAAATACTGGTTTTTACTCTGACCAAATGCTGTTGGCTCCAGGCTCTTGTTAGTCTGTTTGTCTGAGTGGAAGACCAGATCTCCCACTTCCAAGTTGTGTTAGTTTAGAATAGGAAAGCTTGGAAAGAAGAGGAGACCGGGGAAGTTTGACTGAAATCAGCATAATTTGGTGTTACTTCACTGTCAATACATGTCCCTGCTTCCGTCATACCTGTTACTTCATCCTCTTTCTGGGACTGGTTTTACAGGCCACGTTAAGGCTGGGATGTCCAAAATTAAATTGTTCCCTGGCTGCCTAGTTTAAAGTGAATTATAGCCCTATGTGGATCATCACACGAGCACACTAAAAGTTGAACATATGACCTACATACACCTAATTAGGTACCAGAAATTAAGAATGGACAATTATTACCTATTAATACCTTCGTCCTTAGGCCTGTCTTAGAAAAATATCAAATGCTGTAACAGTCATCTCAGAAATCACATAGGGGATAGGATAAGAGGAATCAAACACATACACACACACACAGAGCCACAGCCCTACCTGTAACTAATGTAGGGGGAAAAAAGAGCAAATCCTGACATGGCTGTTCGTTGTGGTGCAGTGTGTGTCAACCGATACCATCAATGAACGATCCTTAGAAATATCGATTCCTTATGTTTTCCCATGTCTTTTATTACCTCATTCATTTTGTTTTCCCCGGTCAATGAACGTGTAGCATAGGAAGATACTTATTCAGTGGCCAGAAAACAATGCTCAGAAGTCAATTTTTGGCTGCAGCTGTGGAGTGCTCCAGACAACCCACACAGGGAAAATCAGGCATTTTTGCAGCACATTATTGCTGCAGCTGCCCACTGTCCCAAGAAGGCAAGGTATTAAGCATGGGTTTCCACAGCTCATGGTCTGTAGCCTTTTTCTCCCAGTGATGCTGTGGAGGACAGGAGAACAGAAAAGCAGTTGCATCCAGCCTGGTCTCACTGGAAGGTTTCCTTAGTCGGAATGACCTTTCCATGGCTAATTGCTCCAATTCAGCATGTCCTAATAAGGCACTTTTGCACGAATCACCTTGCTCAGATCTACCATGCCCTTTGGGGAGGCGTTGGGCAGGGAGAAGGGTGGGAGCTGTCGTACCCCCGTTGGTGCGACCTCCCTGGTGCAGCCTGCGTGCTAGAGGCGGTGTTTCCTCCCCTTCCATCCCCACCCCATCACACCATCTCCCAAATTCATCAGCCTCTGGAAACTTGACGGAAGAAGTCTGCTATCCCACGAAACAAGCTCGGTGGGCGTGTTTCACTTTGCCGGGCCTGTTCAAAGCATTTTGAAGTTCCTACTCATCTGATACCCAGCTCTTTTACATAAGGTGGGAGCTTTCCAGGGGTGTTTGCAATCAGCCTGACTTCCCTGTTGTTGAAGTCGGGGAGAGTATGAGGGGCCGCTTTCCCCCCTTCTGAAAGTACACATAAAAGGAATATTCTGGGCCTGGTAAATACCTTTGTGTTGCCCCCGCTGCATATATTCAGCGAGATCTGCAGTACAGACTAGCTGTTCGGTTCCTCTTCACCCTCCTTACGTGGGCTGATTTGAGATGCAGCCACATTGGTAAAATGAACCTGACAGAAAAGCCTCTAATTTAATTCAGAAGCAGAATGCAGATTTATTTTTTTTGTGCAATTAAACCATAGGCACGTGTCCACATCACGCAGTAGTTGCTGGGAAGAGTAGGAAAAACCCATGATAAGTAACACATCGAACAAAGGGACAGCAGGAAAGTATGAAAACAGCACTCGGCAGCAACATAACCATTCGTCAAAATGGAGTCGAGGCCTCCAAGTTATGTCGTCGCCTGCACAAAGAGCAAAGCACGCATTCCTCCCTCCAGACAGCATCTATTTCAGAATGAAGACAAATCACCTGGGAACGCAAAGCCCCGGTGGTAGGGGGCCACAGTGACTGTCTAACTGCAGCAGCCACCCCCAGCCAGCCCCATGAACGTCAGGGAAATGCCGCTGTCGCCTCAACCGCAGCATCCAGACACCTGACGACAGTGTCAGACACTGCAGAACTCACACAGGTCGCACTCACGGCCACAATAAAGAAGGGAGGCAGCTATTTCCCTCCTGACTGTATTTGGGTTTCCTTCCTCTACTCCTGACCTGTTTGGGATGTCAATGGGGCTGAATCCATCCACATCACAAACATTTCCTGACTTTCCTCTTTTTGCTCTCACACCGCCTTGCTGACAAGAAAAATGAAGGGTTTGGCTCAGCAGAAGTGTCAATACACACCTCTCCGTCTTTCCACCAGCGGTGTAACTTGTCTGTAGCCAGCATCTCCGTGCCCATTGTCAAAGCTCTCCCATCCAGCCAAGGAGGCACCGCAAGGCACTCAAAAACCCCCAGCGCTGGCTCTGTTCAGCCAGACTTACCAGTCTGCTTCCTTCTGCCTAGGAAAATTCTGTCGGCATTTCTCCAAGTCTTGCGAGTTGCCTTGAGGACACGCCATCGGTTGAGGCTGCATGACTGATCAATTCCTCCCTCTCCTCCCATCCTCCATTTTCCAGCTTAATCTTTTCAGCTGATGGATAAAACAACAACAACAAAAAAACCCAACAGTTTTTAAAATTCCCATGGCAATAAATAGGTAGATAGATTACAGTCAATTACCAGAAACTGCTATTGATCAAGGCTGGTTTAGAAGTATACTTGCTTTCTGCAGTCAAGCTTACAATACAGTTTCCCCTGCATTCAGCATCTATTTCAATTAAAATGAGAGGGGAGGAAATGCCACTTATTTTAAATAAAAAGCTTTCAAGCTATTCTTGCTTTGAGGATCTAGGACAGATCAAAGCTGCTTTGAGAACTCATCCATTCTGCTTCGAATATGATAGCGCATTGTCCATAGAAAAAAATAAGGCGGTGTAAGATATCAAAGCAGCAAGCACATTTGGGGTTTCCAAGCAGTGGTCTCAAAACTGGTGAAGCCTGCCAGACAGTAATCCCCTCCGTTACAGAGACCAAGACATTGGCAATTGTGGGCACCGCACCAGAAATTGTTTCTTAAAGTAATCAAGCCTCTGCCTTAATGATAGTGAGGTCGTCTGTATGGATCAGAAGCCTTGGTCAATACCAGCTTCTCAAAACTGACTGAAATAGTCAATTATGAATAAGTTAGGAATTGAGGTTTACCCCAAAACTAATTCCTTTGCTGATTAGGACTTTATTCTAACTTCCAGCCTAAAAGCATTCATGGGAAACATATCCTTTTAATCCTTGTTTTGGCATTGTCCTCTGAATAATGTGTCTCTTTTTTGCCGCTCGATGCCTACTCCTTACGTAATGGCAGATAGCAATCTCATCTCCTTTCAGCTTTTCGCCAAGTTTAGCGAACCAGACTTTTTGGCACTCCGCTCGTGTGATAGTTCATCTTTCTTCTGAACACCCAGGTCTGCTTCTCTGTCTGCCTGTTCCAGGCTGAGTGCATCTTCCTTGAATAAAGGTAGCTATTCACAATAACCTAAACGAAGTCTCAGCAAGGTGCTGCGCTGTTCCAGTCCCTCTCATCTCTGCTGTCACTCTGCTGCATCCTCTCAATGTTTCTTTCTCCTATCTTTCCGCTTCCTTGGGTTTGCGCTTCCTCCTACCACTTATTCCCACTTATACTGCTTTTGGTCCTGCTTCTTTTCTTCACTGCTGCTTTTCTCATCGAAGGCCAAAATAAGTGAGAGAAGTGTCGGGTCCCCCTTTGCAAACCTGTTGATTGAACGTGCTGAAGAATAAGCGGTCTGTGGGGAACAAGATTGATTGGGCTGTTAGCTTGAACGTCTGGTTCAGCCTGTTGAGTCTCTGAGCACAATTCCTTACTGCACAGCTCCACCGCTGCTCTTCCTCTCTCTAAATGCACTTTGAAGGGCTTTTGTATCAGTGTGTGAGGAACACGGGTAGGACCTAATTTAGGGGATGCAGATAGGAAGCAGACTTCCCTATCTATCAGAGGTGGTTTCATGCCCTTAAAATGTATTTTTCAAAGCAACCGGTCCTGATGCTGCATGGCTAACTTGTCTTCCCTCTGTTGAAATTAGAGCTGCTGTCCTGTTGGGGTTTTGTCTGCTTGTTTGGAGGTAACCCATGTTAGCACAGAGAGAAATATCTTGTCTTAAAGTTCAGTCGAACTTCTGATTAAACTCTGTTCTTTTTATGAAGGAGGGACCTACTCTTATTTGATATGGTTCTACCTTAAAGATGGGGCAAACTCCAGATCTTGCTAATGAAAAGGATAAAGGAGGTTTAAATGAGAGATGAAACCCTTCTGTCATGCTAGGGCATGAAATTAGCTGGTTGCTAGCACGTTCCACACCGCAGTGGGGCCGTATTTATTTTTGTGTGCTAAAGGCAGGGATAGTTACCAAATAAATAAATGAGTTGAGGTTGGATCCTTAAAGGAATTTCAAGTGGAACAAAAACTAAAGTGAAAGTAGAGACTTTAGCAACCTCGACAGTGTCCCTTTAAATTACACTTAATAAATACCATGGAGCTGAAGTGTTCTGTGGTTATGCATATATTTGTAACAAACGGTTGCACAAATATTTGGCTCCTAACAATGAACTAAATGGTATGACATTTGCCTGGGAAAATTAATTACTTTAACATGTGTTGTATAAAATATGAGATAAGCATGTAATGTATGTGTATACTGTGGAGTGTTGCTGAGTGACTAAGTTATTACCAAAGGAAATTTATGAGAAATAAACAAGAAATACTCAGAGATGCTGTAAATGTCATGTTATGCTCAAGGGCCTTTTGCGGCTGAATAATTTTTATGTGGATGAGGAGGACAGGATCATGCAGCGAAAAGTCAAGATGGAACGAGTTAATCTTTGTATTCGCACGCAATTTTATTGGTATTTGATGTTGCTATGATGTTTCTGTTTCAGATTGTATGGTCAGTTCATAATGAAGAGGACAAGATCAAATCAGACTAAACTCAGTGATCCAGCACGGTCTCAGCACCAAATTTTAAACTGTTTATGTTCAAGAAGAAAAGCTGCCTATTAAAGAAAGGGGGAATAAGCCGGTTTTGATAGTCAAATCATGGCTGCTGGGTTGGGCAAAATCTTACTGCCTAATTTATGTGACATCTTGGAAGGATGAAGTAATCTCCTTTAGAGGTCTTGCCTGTGAAGAGGCGCTTCTCTGTGCAACTGTCACGTCTCGCAAGCAGGGAAGGTTCAGCGACTGCCAGAGCTCTGCCCTCCCCTCCCGTTAGGATGCTCCACAGGCCCTCCATGAGACTGCGTACATGAGGAAGAAATGGAGAGCAGTGAACTGGAGAAACATGAACTGGCGAGGGAAAAGCAGATACGTACATTTCTTCTCAGACAAAAAGTGTAGAGCGCGATGGGCCTGATCTCTAAATAGTAGCAGGAAATAATGCGGTAAAAAAATCACATCCATTACACTCGTCTCCTTTCCCCTAAGAAACTCCGATAGATGAGGGTCTTTTGTGAGCAGCTAGCAGAATCATTTAAAAAACCCAGGGCTGACTGGTTTGAGGGGGGTGTCTTTAACTACTCCAACAGTTATGAAGAATGTGCTAAACTAGGGCACAGCCTGCTTGGCGAGCATGTCGCCGGCGTTTTGTCATGCAGCAGTACAGAAAGCAGCTTCCCAGGTGGCCATCCTGGAGTCGGTTCCTACCGCAGGAGAGGAACCACTGAGGAGTGTGAAGGTGAAGGACAATGTTGGTGAGAGAGTTTTAGGATTTGTAAGCCTCAGGGAACGAAGGAAGGATAACAGAAACCTGAAGGCAATGGACTGGAAGGCAGTAGACTTTAACGAGCACAGAGGATATTAGCAGGTAAATTCCTCTGGGAATCAAATCTGTGGAAGAAAAAAGCTCCAGAAAGAGCTGATGGTTCATTAAAAAAAACCCGAACACACACAAAAACAAACAAAAAAAACCCAAAACAAAAGACAGTAGGAGCAGAATCACGAAATATCCAAGCACGTAGAAAGGATTGAAAATGCAGTAGGAGATATCTGTGAAATCACAAGCTCTTCGATGATCTCAAGTGCAAGAAGAGAGTGTACAGAACATAGAAACTAGGTCAAATATCTAAAAATGAATGTTAAAAAAAACTCAGCATGAGCATACTGAGACAAAATCAGAAATTCTAAAGCACAAAATAAAATACTTCTATTCTTTGCTTATACTAATAAGCCATTTTAAGGGCATTTTTGATAATAACAGAAAGGGAAACCAAGGGAAAATAGGCAGATGATCCTGAGAGGCTCAGAGATCTTAGTGCCCTTTTTGAAGAAGACTAGAAGAGGACAAACATAGTGCTTCTGTTAAAAGTGGGGCAGGGAATCGTGGAGCCAGGGAATTGGAAATAATCACCATCCCTGTAACACCTCAGAAAAGAATAAAACAAACAACCAGGTGATTTATAATCCCATGAAATTTAAAAATGAGATGCAGCTTGACATGATTTGCATTTTTTCCAAATCCACCAAATTGCCTTTTATGGCAAAAAAACAGGCATTGTAGGTAGGAGAAAAGCAATACGGGCCACGCACAAGGTTGTGTGTGTGTTTGTATGTGTTTGTGAGCGCGTGTGCTGGGGGTGAGGGGGAACCTGGCCAGGCTTACCACAAATACACGGGGTGGGGGCTTTCAAACAGAGGCCAAATGTGAGATCCCTCTGGTTCCTGCTACCAGTGCTCATGCAGCTGCCTACGCTGCAGGCTGTGCGGACTGTAATAGCTGTAAAATGCAGGGAGCACCCGAGCTGAAAGAAGCTGAGAGAGAGACGTGAGCGGTGGGTGAGCTCCTGCAGTGCTCGTGCAGCTGAGAGCAGTTCGGGCCCTTTGAAAAAAGAGGATGAACAGCAAGGAGGGGAGGACGCAGGGAGCGCTTGGAGACTGGTGGGGCCATTTGCTGCGTAGCTTTGAGCATCCTGTTCTTCTCAGACGAATGGCAGGAAAAGGAGAAGACCCCCAAAGCCTTGCAGGTAAGGAGGAGCCAGTCTTCCCAGTGGTGACAGCATCTGGCTGTGCTTCTGCATCCTGGGTGCTTGGGCCAATGCCTTAAGGAGAGCACCAAATGTGAGGAAAGACGCTGCATGTAAGAAAGGCCAATGCGCAAAATATCTCTCTGGAGCTGTGATTCTGTATCTGTGTTTAATGGCCATAGTGGATAAGACTAGACAAAAAGTAATCGAGTTAGAACAGAGAAATACTGTAGTGTTGGGGATGGCGTAGAGGAGTGTCTCACCCCCACTGAGCAGAGCACCCTCATCTTCCAGTGTTCGTAATAACAGGTCAGACAGATTTCTGCTAGGTGTGGCTTAGGTACAGCTGATCCATCCCAGGGTCAGCGGGGTGCTGTCAAAGAGTTTGTGTAGTCTTCTTTGGCAGTGTTTTTCACCCAGGATATGGTGAAGTGTATCTGCAGTAACGGCCTGGCAGGAGTCCCACTGGAAAGGTGAGGGAATGGGTGGCCTTTCACTCACGGCAATCTGGCTCATCGTTTGCTCTGAGGTGCACGTTCAGGGTTGTCCCTGTGGTGTCTTTTCCTTCTGCAACTGTATACTCACTCGGAAACAGTTGAGGAGATCACAAGGCCAATCCAGCGGGTGGGATATTTTGTCTCCAGGGTCAGCTGTGCCAGACACCTCAGGGGGAAATGCAGAAGCCTTGTGAGTGGGTAACCAGTGAATAAACTGCTCGTTGGTGGAAGAAGGGCAAATATGAGAATCCAGTTTCTACATTAACACGTGAAGTCGTATCCTGAAGCACAGCTACCCAAGCCCTGAGACTGGCGGCGTTTTAACCCTGAATAGCATAGCTGTTGATAATCTCGTCAGTTGTGGAGCGGATGACATTTTTTTAATCCTGCAAGGCTTTCAAGGCAACGAAGCCTCACCCCCTCAATTCAGTAGAACAGCCTTCCTCTCTCATCCTCTGCCTCTCAGTGTCACTGATGGCTTTTGCTCTCTGATTACGAAAAAGTTGGGAGAAGTGCCAGGTCTACCTGCTCATGACTTCCTTAGCTTGTATACTTCTGAATGCTCCCTGCGTAAATCAAACAGCTTCCTCAATCTTAATTTGTTTTTTCCCCGACTTCCCTAACAATTTTCATTAACTGTGCCTTACATTTCCGTGTGTCTTGATAGAGAAAGGGCTAACATTAGCATCTGTTTTAATGGAGAAAAACAGACTATTCTGAAGGATGGCAGAGAACAGTAACCTACTGCAAGGTGCTTGAAACGCCTCCTAAGAGAAAGCCAAAAGCTCGCTCTCATCTGCAGAGGGATCTTAGGGAGAGTAAGCTCCTTAAGCTAAATTATCTCTTCTGAGTAGGGCTCTGTAGAGCATTAGGCTGACCAGAACCAAATGCAGTGTTCAAGGCAAATAACTAAATCTTAATGGCACTGTAGTGGCATAATATTGGATATATTTCCTGTCCCATTGCTTATGTACCCCAACATCTTGTTTGTGATTTGACTACTGGTTTGCACTGAACTTCCAGGTGAATGTCTCAGTCTTTCCCTGACTTTGTTGTCTGTGATTCAGGACCAAGCGCTGTGCGGAGCGTTTCAGGCTACTCCATCCGCGGGACATGACTTTGCATTAATAAGCACCAACAGCTTTATCATCCCACTGCCCACATGCTCAGGCTGGACAAAACTTTTGCAAATTCTTTTCCCTCCATTGTCTCAGCCTAACCTAAATAACTTTGTGTCACCTTCAAAGGTTGCTCCCCCACCTCTTTTATAGATCACAAAGAGGTACTGCAAATGCCACTCGTCATGTTATACAATCCTCTGGCATATTAATATTAATACAGGATCTAAAAAAAAAAATATTTAAAAAACGTTTCCATTACAAAGACAGGAGATGCCAGAATTAAAGCTTCTTATGGAATTTTGATCTAAATCCCTCTGTACAGCAATATAGGGTTTAGTCATGGGTATATAGAGGATTATTTAGAGGACCCCTTCTCATTTAAGAGGTAGTATAGATTCTGGACTAGAGGGACTATTTTCCTGACCAAGGATGCAGTCTCTGGGTAAATGTACTATTATTACGTGGGCACAGAGAAAATGCCGCACCAGTTCTGATCAGACAACATAAAAGCGACTTTGAGATGCAGTAGAATGTTCTCGCCTGGACCTTATTTTTTTTCTAATTGGTATAAAGAAGAGGGGAGAGAGGCCATCTTTCTAAGACCTATACATTTAGGTCATTTTGGATGAGTGAAACTGCCTTCTTCTTTAATAAAGTAGGAACATGTTTTATTCTGTGCCTGCTTCATCATAGTTATGGTGGAAAAGTACATTTGGAAATGTAAAGATTTGTGGTGCTTGGAAGCCATCACAGCTAAGCTATGATGATCAGCCCAGATACCGGACAGTTTTTAGTAATTTACAAGAACACAATTCATACAGATTAGTAAATTAAAATATGCGTTCTATGTGAAGCAAATTACTTTATAAATATATGTTTTCTTAGAAATTGACTCTTATTTTTTGATTGTCGGCTGGTCAAGGAAAACAAGGTGTGACAACATAGTCAATTTGAGATTAATGTTATGTATTCCTAAATGGCATCAAGACGGTGTCATTGCTACTGCGAAATAAATGAGTAATACCCCTAATCAAAGGCGTTTTTACCAATAATCGGTTCTGTTATTTTTGCAAAAAACAGTTCCACTATATACTCAGTAGTGCAACTCTATGACATGAGGGAATTACCTGCAGATGGGTACAGATAGGACAGATGAGCTGCAAAATGTGCCCCACAATGTGGCTATGCCCACCACTGCCCATTGGTCTTCTCCCAGCTGTGTGGTGGTCAGGGAATGGGGCAGTGGAAATAGCAGGCGTTCTCTCTCAGCCCACAGGCCTCCATAGCTAAACACAACTGAGAGGCCCGTTCCCTCTGCACATATGATGAGAGGGCTGGAGCACCTATGCTGTCAGGACAGGCTGAGAGAGTTGGGGTTGTTCAACCTGGAGAAGAGAAGGCTCCAGGGAGACCTTATAGTGGCCTTCCAGTACCTAAACGGGGCCTACAGGAGAGATGGGGAGGAACTCTTTATCAGGGAGTGTAATGATAGGACATGGGGTAACGGATTCAAACTGAAGGAGGGGAGATTTAGATTGGATATCAGGAAGAAATTCTTTACTGTGAGGGTGGTGAGACACTGGAACAGGTTGCCCAGGGAAGCTGTGGATGCGCCATCCCTGGAAGTGTTCAAGGCCAGGCTGGATGGGGCTTTGAGCAGCCTGGTCTAGTGGGAGGTGTCCCTGCCCATGGCAGAGGGGTTGGAACTAGATGGTCTTTAAGGTCTCTTCCAACTCTAACCATTCTATGGTTCTATGATTCTATATCTTTGTTCCTAAAGCACCTACTAGGCTTCTGACAAAATGCTGTGTTCAGGCTCCTGCCATCATCTCACGCATTTGCCCTGTGCTTGGACTCTCCCAACAAGAAGCGAGTATGCAACTGAGGCACAAGCATCCTGGGCTGGTTTGTGCTACCCAGCTAGGGTGATGGGTTGATGTCTACACACAGAAGATCCCAGACACAATCCCCCTTTACCTCCTGTCTTCGTCCACCAGGACTCCTTCACCCCAGCATGATCTCAAAACCAGAAAAAGAAGAGGCTGGTCTCTCTGTAATCTTTATAGTCAGGAAAGTAAGCATTCCCACTTTCTTGTTCCCTGTGGAGAGATCAAGAGGCCTAAATTCTCTTCTGCATCTGTAAACAGCTGGGAAAGGCTGACCCTTAAACTGTGTCCATACTGCTTTTCTTCTGGATTCCTCACCCAGCAGTTTGGCAGATTTTATGAATTTTGCTTTGGAACAAAATCAGATTCACTGAAATGGATAGCAATTCTATTAAGTGTTAAACACACAGCTGTATTAAGTAAGTAAAGTTAATTTAACCGTAAGTAAGAGCTAAAATTCAGTATAATCAGATCAATACAATGAACTACAATAACATGCTTTGAAACAGAATGATGCAATATCAACTGCATTTGCAGTTTGTGCTGATCTGGAAAGAAAAAAAAAACGTACCTGGGAAGACTGTCACCAGAGTATTACTGAGAGTTTTTTCTGTTGTGTAATTTTTTAAGAACCAGGACTATTTACTTGTCAATTGGAAATTAAACCAGTGAGACTCAATTAATGCATGACACCGTTCCCTTTGAGTACAAACATGACTCAGAAGCAGTTCATAAAGACGACAAGCTCTTGCTTAGTTTAGCTACATGACCTGCTTAGTTCTCAAAGGGACCCATCAAACTGAAATTAGGCAGTTAAAAAAAAATCATTCTAAATAAATTCAGGAACTAACAGATCCTGGAATCCCTCTGCTAATTGATATAGCTTTGCAATCACATTTTCCATTTTTTTTTTGTCAAGTTTCTCTCCTAGATGAGAACATGAAGGTGAGGGGAGGTTGTCTAATCAGAGCTTTACCGTCTGCACATCAAGTGGCAAGTTGTGCATAGCATGATGTCAGCCTATTATCAAGAAAAACAGGTTGCAATTTGTCCTGTGTGACCACTGACCACAGTTTTCTATGTTTTCGATGCTTGGTCAGCCATGGTGAGGATCGCTATGGTGGCACTGGTCATTTAAAGCATGAAGATTTTTGCAGGGACAAGCTGCCAGCAAGAGCTGAGCACAGAAAGTATCTGCCTTTCAGACCATATCATATCAACTCGAGGTCCCAGGGAAGGGAAGGGGCATCATTCCATTGGAGTGTGGTCATGCTGGCCATGACTCCTCTCCCAGCTGAGAGACTCCTCTGGCCATGACTCCTCTCCCAGCTGAGAGACTCCTCGGCGTGCAACGTTTGCTCTATTTTGCTGCAGATTATTTACAGGAGGTTTGAGTAACTGTGACGATATTTGGAAAAACAACCCAACCCCCTTTTTAAAAAACATTTCAGGCTCAGCAGTTTTGGGAAGAAGACCGGTTGGAAGTTGGTTGCATGCTTTCAAACAGGAGCTGTATAGAGGCGAGGGTGACATTCCCAGCTGTACAAGCAAGCTGGATCTCTTGGAGCTATGATTCAGTTGTCTAAACAGAGGCACCCTGTTCCATGTGAAACACCCTACAGTATCCAAGTCATCCATATAAAGCTGGTAGAAATGACACAAAACCCCATATGGATGGCTTTGGATATCCTGAGGTGTCCCAGGGGCACTGGACCCACTCTGTTCAGGCACCTGGGTCCTGCCCCTTCTGTTGCCCCACCAGAGATGAGGTGGCACCCAGATCTACAACATTCTGGACAGATAATAGCATGCATGCAGGGATGCCACTTTTTACTAAAGAGGTCCATCAGGTGAAATTTTAGGGTGCTTAAGAGGGCAAAATCCCTGAAGGACTTCATTATGCCTCTATGAATCCCTCAGCAACACTAGGCTACCTGAAAAGCCTCTCACTGCATTAGATTAGCGCATCCCAAAGTTGCACTAAGTCACAGGTGGAAGAGGCACCCTCCCAACCCTTGCCGCCTCATGCGCTGAGACAGGGCTGAGCATTTCTGAACCATCAGTGCTGGAAGTTTCCATAATCTTCTGTTTGAAAAATTGAACAAAGCATCCCTGGGTTATGTCTTCCAGTGCTGCACGACTGCCGTCATTAGCAAATTTTCTCTATTGCCTAGCCTAAATCTACTTTGCTTCAGTTTAAGCTGATTTCTTCTTGTCCTTCTTCTGATGGACATGACGAGCAGTTGATCATAATCCTCTTTATAACAACCTTGTACGTACTGGAGACTGGGAGACAGATTTTCTGAGAACTTGGTTTGGCCTTAAAATAACTCTTCCAAATTGTTTTGCTTTTGTACCACTTGGCCACAAAATAGGCAGTTTTCATAAAAGAAAGAGACAGGAACGATCATTTGATAACCATCTCTATCCCTCTGCAAACACCGGTTTTAGTCCTCTGAGAGGCGACCCGTCAGACATTAAACTGATACTCCTATTTATCAGTGTCATGTATAATCTGTAAATCCTTCTAGTGAGATAAAGGTTTGCAATTTTGTTCCAACCAAAATGTTTGGAGAATTTAACTGACTGGTGCCTCTGATCCCTTATTGAACTTGCAGTGGCCTAAGTGACTAGTTGCTGAGCCAAGGAAAGCTATATTAGGTAATCTGGCTAGTAACACAACAGAGTTCCCACTTCTTACAAAGCCGGAGATTAAGAAAAGCAGTGCAGATAATCAACAAAATCAAAATACACTGATTTGAGAAGTCACTCAGGAGCATTTTCTCAGCCATGTAAGACCGATGCTGCTGCTTCAGCTGTGCGTGTTTAGCTCCTGGTGCGAACCTTGGGCTGTGCGTGTCCACGTCTCCTCCTCTCTTCGGAAAGAAACCTCTTGCACGAAACTCAATTTGCCTTTCCTGAAAAATGAAACCTGTTTGTCAAGGAACAGGAACCCTGTCTGAAATCCACAATCAGTTGGCGCTGCTGCCGTTCATCCATGAGAAGCACTGACAGCCTTTGAAAAGCAACACAAAACCTGTGGGTGCCTCACACTACTGTTCCAGTTCAGGTTTTGGTGCTGGGGAGATCAAGTCCATCACTGCTCGTTATCTTGAAGGAGAATCAAGGAATCAAGGAGCAAACAAGACTGTCTGTCTCCCAACGCTGAGCAGGCTGGGAGAAAGTCAACCCCCAAATTGAGAATAATACATATTGCACAGGAATGCTATCACTTTTAGCCATTGGTAGACATACTTGTGCTCAAGTTTCATTCAGAAAACACCAGTTTTGCATGTTATATAGCTCCTCGGTGGTGTGACATGGTAGCAAGGAGGAGCAAAAGTGATGGGTGACAGCGGTGGGCACTGCCTTGTCACCCCCAAGCCAGTAGGAATTGAAGCAACGCCTAACCGTTATGTGACCTGAGGAGTAAAGCATGGCTTTGTAGGCTTGGTTGTCGCTCCCAAAATACCCACACTATAAGATGGGCAGTGCGGTGTTGTACCCCCCTGTCTCTGTAACCTCCCCCCAGCGAGCTCGGCTGCCTGTGTCTCAAGGACTCAAGGCCCAGCTCTGATACGGCACAGCTGCGTAACCTTGAGTCAGGCTGCTGAGAAAGAGCCATGAGAAAGTCAGCACACAGATAAGGGAAAGTTACAGCCAGAGGCAGGGATGCTGAGATGGGCTTGTTGTGGAGCTCAGGAATTCAAGAGAGAAAACACCTGCAGGGAAATGTATTGAATCCTTAAAAAAAAAAAAAACAAAAAAAACCAAAACATCAAGTGAGGCTGTCTGGGGGGCTGGTCAGAAATTAGGAGATGGTCAGGTCACATCGTTGGTGTTACCTCCCACCACATGGGGATACCCGGCTTTTTGAAATGCCCGTCATCCCTTGTGGTAGAGGTTCTGTTCCATGCATGGAGAGATGCTGCTGCAACAGCACTGGGGGTACACCCATATCCTGTCCGAGCAGCACGGCGTGGAAAAGCAGATATTAATTTTGACACCTTGAGGTGAAGCAAGGATGCAGGTGGGTCACGCTTGCTGGACCAGTGCACAAACTCCAGGAACATGGTGCCTGCCTAGATGCATGCACACATGCACACACACAGAGCCACTCACTGGGTCACTACCGGATTTTCTGGCCCTCAGCAGGCTAATTCCAGCTAGACTCAGTGGTGCCGTTATTTTTCCCCGAGTCCTGAAATTAGCCAAAGATGAGTTTGGATATCCAAACCTGCACAGCAGCTGCCAAGCAGAGCAGAGACCATGGTGGAGGATGAACTGGTGTCCATGGAGAGCTGAGGAGGGGAGGTCCTTCTCATATGGCAGCAGAACATGGGGACGGCACAAGGTCCCAGTCCTGGGTGGCCATGCCTCCAGGCATCCTGGCAATGTTGGCCTTGGCAGCTCTTTTGCCTCTGCAGTGCAGCTGCAGAGTGGTCCCATGAGGTCTCCCAGCCTCGGGCACATGCCTGAACCACACAAGAACTGCAGGTATCTAACGAGGGTCTGTCAGCCACCCTGCAGTGATGACCATCTCCCATTGACATCCATTTAGGATTTGGGCCTGCACAAGTTCTGGAGAGAAACCTCTCATGGCAGGTGCGATGTAAGTGTGCTGGGCAGGGTGGTCGCTGTAGATGGGGAGGATCTGAAGGATGCCGTTGTGTCCCTGAACGCTCCTCTCATTTTCTTAGTGTTGGTTATTCTAACACAGTCTGTAGCTCCCACAGCCCTTGCCTCACTGATTTTCTTCAGTCAGCCCAGCCAGGGTGGTGCTGCTGGTGCTGGCCACCGTGGAAACTCTGTGCAAAGCATCTTTGCCACCCTTCAGCTGGCATCTTCTGGTAGATGTTTCCTCCTGCCAACTGGAGATGGACGGGTTTATTCAGCTGCCCTCTGCAGAGGCTGCTCCCCTCAAGAAGTTCAGATTTTTCCAGCCCCTCAAGCAGAGGTCCCCCTGCTGCTTCCTGAGGAAGGTACTACATGCAGCTCTAGGAGAAGGTAAATGAAACACTCTCCAGTGCTCATGACTTTCTTCCTACCCAGTCTCACTTTTCAGCTCCTCTTCACCTCTGGAGACGCAGGCTGATGGTCTCCTGAGGGAGTCCTCTGGGGTACCCTGAGGGAAGCCCCATCTGACCCTGGAGCCAGCGCTGGGAAGAGGACTGTGGGTGAAGGAGCTGTGGGCAGACTCTTTGGGGAGCTACTGCCCGGTGCAGACCCTCGTCCCAGTCCCCCACCCGGCCATGGGCCCAGCTCATCCAGACCCCCACCCGTGGGCCCACGTTACCGAACCAGGGAGGTGCCCTACCACCCTCCCATGGGGTCCCCCCGCTGCCTTGGTCCCTGGGGAGGTATGCAGGTAGTGGGATCTTCCCCCCACAGGCAACAGAGGATTTAACCAGCCCGCAATACCAAGCAGAGAAGTTTACCCATAATTTTTATTTTATTTTTATCGGCAGCAGTTAAACTATTTCATAAAGGAGTCATATTCCTATCTAAAATAGATCAAGCAATAAAAAGGTGTGGAGATCAGAAGAGGGAAGGTGTGTGCAGATATAGCATATGGAGAACTTGTATTCTTCTCCCTTCTTATTCAACCTGTGGATGCTAAACTGCATAGTACACATATTTACAGAGTTTTGCAAAAGGTTAGCAGTTACCTCCTCTATAATATATATTTATGCAGGGAAAAAACATCATTTGAAACTGTAGAAACATCAGAAACCCTTTGGAAAGGTAAATCACGAGCATAACATTGCCGAGACCTCTCGTATTGACAAGAAAGGATTTGCACTGAGAAATCCTATTAATAGAGGTTATTTGCATAAATCTTTTGTGCAACAGACTCCAAATCATTTGTATGATGTGTACTTCTCCCATGGCATGTATGTTAAACCAGTGTATTTTTAATAATATATTCATTTTGCCACTTACAAACATCCACAGGCATGACTCACCAGTATTTAGTTTCTCCTGCAGAGGTGAACTCAAGCTTACAGCTCTGTAAATGCGGGGGTTGAGGTGCTCTCTCTCGTTTTTCAGTGTCAACTTCATTAAACACTCACCAGTTCTCAATAACTCCCTTTCCAGTACGTTATCACAACTGCTCCACAAAAGCTTTTCAGCATCTCCCTCTCCCTTTACAATCCTAGGATGTGATTTATCACTCCAGTCTGGGTGCGCTGACAACTTTTAATAGTACTAATTGCCTTATTATCCACTCCAGTGCAAGAGTAAAACCTTTTGACATTTTCCTTCCTTCCCTGAGGAAAACAAATCCCAGTTCCTGGGATATTGCCTTCTGCTGCCTCTGTGATTACTGGGGCGAGGAATTCCTTTAGGCCCTTTGCCTTATCAACCTCATCTGTCACCAGCTTTCCATTCCCGTCTCTCTCTTGGTGCTCCCTAACCACTTTGCATCTTCTGTTATTTTGTGTTATTTTTTTTTCCTCCTCCTTTTTCATTTGTGATGTCAATCTTCATCACATATTCTATTCCTTATTTTCTATCAATGTACTTTTTCACATCAGGCTCTGTGATACTTACCTTGCTCCAGTTTACTATTTTTAAATTAGTGTAGGAGTGCCTATTAGAAAGAAAAAAAATATATCATTTTTCTAGGTGTTCCATATTTTAGAATTTGCTGCAACAACTCCACGCATATACGAATTCCCGTATGTCACCTACCAGAGGATCTTAATTTTCAGAAAACAAATCTAATATCACAAGAACAGGCAGGTCTCTAACCTTTCCAATGCTGATATAATAAATAAATTTGCTTTTTTTTTTTAAAGCAAAAAAATGGAATTAATTGCAGTACCACATACCCTCAGCATCTATTTTTCCTGCTCAATATGAATAGTAAGAAGAGACCAGCCATAGAAGAGCATTTATGAAGTACATTCAGATGTGCAGGAACACAAGGCTAAGCCCAGGAGAAAGGCTGATGGGCTGAGTGCGATAACACCTGTCTTTCACAGTCCCATAGAAGTGCTGCTTGGACGGGACCACTGCAGCCTTCTGCTCACAGCAGGATGGTTGGTCATCAACACTGAATCAGGTCAGCTGTGGCTTTGTTCAGCCGAATCTTGTAAACCCTGAGGAGGGAGAACCCGCACCAGCTTTGGGTGACTTGTTCCAGTGCTGCACCACCCTCCTGGTTTCCTCATGTCCAGTGTGACTCCCCCAAGCCACAGCTTGTGGCTGCTGCTCCTTGTTGAGGAGGGTTTGGCTCCATCATCTTTGTAACTTCCCTTCAAGTAGTTGTAGGCTGCCTTAGATGGCACCTCAGCCTCCCCTTCCCCAGGCTGAAGAACCTTAGGTCCTCTTCTAGGTCCTACGCTTTAGGCCCCTAACCAGTTTAGGCGTTTTTCTCTGGACCCTTTCCTATTTCTCCATATCCCCTTTGAACAGGAGGGCCCAAAAGTTGTCAGAGTATTCCAGGTGTGGCCTCACCAGCGCTAAGTACAGACAGGTGGGTCACAACTTTCTGTAACTGCTGACCATGCTCCTCCTAAGGTACCTCAGTATGTGATTTCCTTCACCTGCAGTAAAAGCACAGGGTTCATTCTAATTGAATTTGAGGTCCACCATAGCCTCCATGCCCTTTCCAGCATAGCTACTACTCAGGCAGTGGCTGTCTATAGGGTTAACCTGCCCCAGGCACTGGACTTTCTGCTTCTCCTTGCTATACTCTGCAAGATTGCTCTTTGTGCAATGTTCAGCTTCCCCAGCTTTGCCTTTTGAATTTAAACTCTACACTTGAGTCTGCCGAATTCCTCTCCTGACTTGGTGTCACCCACAGATTTGTTACAGGCCTGCATTGCATTCTGGCCCATCACACGGGTCTTTGATAA
The DNA here is from genome assembly GCF_028500815.1 of Rissa tridactyla. NCBI lineage: Eukaryota > Metazoa > Chordata > Aves > Charadriiformes > Laridae > Rissa > Rissa tridactyla. The sequence goes on from NC_071466.1 coordinate 97,616,882, forward strand.
AGATATTGAAAAATATCCATGCAGCAGCAGTCCCTGATGTACTCCGCTTGTTACCACTGCCAGCTGGACACCGAGACATGGAGTCATAGAATCATAGAATTGTCTAGGTTGGAAGGGACCTTTGGGACCTTTCAGATCATCAAGTCCAACCATCAACCTAACACTGATAAAACCATCATGAAACCATATCACTAAGCACCACGTCTACCCATCTTTTAAATACCTCCAGGGGTGACGATTCCACCACCTCCCTGGGCAGCCTGTTCCAATGCTCGATAACCCTTTCGGTGTAGAAATTTTTCCTAATACCCAATGTAAACCTCCCCTGGTGCAACTTGAGTCCATTTCTTCTTGTCCTATCACCTGTAACTTGGGAGAAGAGACCGACCCCAACCTCGCTACAGCCTCCTTTCATTGATCGCTGCCCTCGGGGCCTGGCAGTGCCGGCAGTTTTCAGCCCACGTAAGAGTCTGCTCCACCAGCCTCCCCTTCTTCATATCCAGTCGCTTCTTCAGGGAAGGAGAACAGGCCAGGCAAGCATGACATATCCTTGGTAAATCACCTCCTTGTCCTTCATGCCCTTGGCAGTTCAAACGTGTTTCATGGGATTCATCTCACCCAGCCTTCCGTACCCACAGGTGAGCAGGTCAAAGCCTGGGATGCCTTTAAAAACAGTGAGGAAAAGCGGGTCCTCCTAGGTTGGATTTTCCCGAGCCACTGTAGATGTCAATTTTAGAATGAGGCAAATTTGCCACAGAAATGCCTCTTTCCTTTAATTCGTATAAGCAGGCCATAGGGTACGTAGCTCGACATCCGTATTCAGACCGACAAATTGCACTTTTTGTGCTTTACCTTCTGCCCCTACACATTGTGCAGTCCCTGGTTTTTGGATTCTCTGCAGACTACCTGAGGGTCTCAAAGCCTAACTGGAGATTTCCTGCAACAACATGAAAAGAGAAAAAAAAAAATGCGTATATCACTTCCAATGTTTGCTCTACCCTTTGCTTTCACGCGCAAACCAGTTCGCCATTGAAGCACACGCTCAGCTTTACTTGCACAAGCAGCCTCAAAACAAAGCTCCTACAGGAGCCAGCACACAATTTACCTGGCACAAGAAGCTTTTAGGTTTGGAAATTAAGTATCATACTTGATGCCATGGAAATAGAAAAAATATATTATCAATGATTCGAAAGGCAATTTCTCAATATTTTTTAACTTTAGCAATCATACACTGTTAGAGGAGCATTAAAATACGGACTCCCTTATCGCTGTTAATTTTCATTCCTCCTCTTTATTGTCCCAAGTGAATTCTGAAACATTTGGCAACACTTGATTTTGATACATTCCTTTCATACATCTGCACGTTTTTCTTATGTTTACAGATTTGTTCAGATGTAGTTTGGCTTAGATTTCTGTCTGAGCAACATCAGCTATCAAAGCATTTCAATTGTCCCACTGGAGAGGATTTGAAATCTGAAAATTAAAATCTTTATATTTGGCTGCAGTATGAGTTTCTTGTCTGTTAAACACAGGAGAAAACAGCACAACCTTTACTTCACAATTAATACTTCAAGAAAGTAAGATGTTTAATTAAAAATCATACTAGATATGTTGGGTCTTAATTCTCTAGGTCCCATGAGCGTGTATCGGCAAGTGTGTGCACGTAGCCTCTTGTCACCATCAAAGTATCTGTGTTAAACGGGAATTTTATGATTCAATAGTCATTTATTTCCTTTCTAATGTTAACATTTTCTATTGAGTATTTTTAAAATATACAGTGCACATGTGCAAAAATGTTTTTTTACAGCCTAAGGCTGTAAGCAGTTGATTTTGTGGGGGTTTCACAGTGAAGCCAAAAATCTTCCCCTCCCCTCCCCTCCCCTCCCCTCTTCAAGCAGCGTATTTCACTATTTAGCAAGGATTTCAGGTAAACTTTGAGAAGAGACACAAGTTTCCATCCTCGTTCCCATGACTGCTGAAACACATCCCCACAACAGAGGGCATCAGCAGGAGAGACCAAGGATATCTCATGCCAAAATATCTCCTGGTTTGGCAGGTAGGGTACTGGTCTGGGAAACAGGAGAGGTTTCCCAGGAAGAGGTAACTGAATGTGGCCTCCAGCTTCTTTGAGCTCTCTAACTCAGAGGCGTTAGCTGGCAGACAGTCCAAGAGCTGAACAGGCTTGTGGGATTTATTCCCCAACTTCACCCCACTTTCAAGCACTCTTTTTCACAGATCAGCAGTAGCGCCTGCTGTGGTGCTCTATTCCAGGTAGCTGTGAAAAAAAATAAGAAGGTAGGAAAAACGAAATCAGGGAGGTAGAAGCACACCGAGAAACTGGGGGCACAGAGGTCAGGGGCCAAGAGAAGGGGGTGAGGGAGGCAGAGGACCTCTGTGTGCTGAACCCTTGAACTGCTCAGATCCGTTAACGTTATATTGGTTTACCCAAGCTATAAATTGAGCCAGCTTGGGTCCAGCAAGGTTGTTTAGTTAAAGCGTGGCACCTCTTGTCCTAGGACTCACCCTGCTGCCTCCAGTCCGGTGTGTGAGCACAAAAGCCCGCATTAGGTCTCTGCACCGTGTCCCTCAGCGCTCCAAGACTTAAATGGCCTCTTGGCTGGAATGTGGGGCCAAATCCAACCGAGGTTTCAGGCTGCGCTGGATTGGCGCTGGATGCTTTGTGGTAACCCACCCCACAATTATATTAATTAAAATTGGCTTCTGGTCTTACAGGTCCTGAATGAATGTCAGCTGTCTCAGTAGTTAAGAACTCACCACCCACTTCCCAGATTGCCCCAAAATAACAAACGTCAACTTTTCCGTTTGTCCCGGTACCGAGACATCACCATATCACATCAGACCTGCTTCCCAGTCAAACAAAGGAAAAACATCTCTTTAAGGTGTTAATTCCTGTCAAATTTGTGAACTATAATACAAAAGACAAGGGAGGATGACACTCTCGGCAGATGTGATTCTAGTCCTTTTCTCCCACCGCCCCCCTGCCCCAGGCACAGTCCTAGGGTGACCAAAACCCACATTTTTTTATGATCAGTCTCCCTCCCAAAATGTCACCGAGTTGTAGTTGTGCTGAATTTGGGTGAACATTCTCTTTTTCCACCATCACCTACAGACCACACACAGGCAGCTGCATGCTACGCAAGTTTGATTTTTAAAATAATTGAGATTTCCAATGTTTTTCAAAAGGTTAGGAGGAGGTATGACTGATGCTTCTTCACATTATTATATGCCATGTGTGTTATGAAATCTGCACAGGCATCGGTTTTGAATTACAGCATTGACTTTGCATTTCACTCTGTATACATCCCCCCCTTCTTAAAACCTCACGACAAACAAGTGCTTGAATGTATCTTTAGCTGCAATATTTTAATTTTCAGGGTGGCTGCTAAAACAGAAATAGCCTTCAAAGTCTTAGACAAACTTTAACTTCTTAAAGTTCAGTAATAAGATCACACTGGTTTTGACCAAGCATTCATCTCACTTTACATTAAAACTCATTGCCCAATGCTGCTTTAACTTAAAAAAAAAAATCAGAAAATTAATTATCCCATTACCCAGAATGGTAGGGATTGGAAGGGACCTCTGGAGATCATCTAGTCCAACCCCCCTGCCAGAGGCAGGATCACCATTAAAATAATACAAAACAAATAAATGATTTATTAGTAACCTCTCCCAAAACTCACTATTTAGTAAACTTTCAACAGCTGCTCACTACAGAGGGATACATGGTATGCCTTAGTCGTTTAGCTTAGTATTCAATTTTGAAAAGTGACTGATGATAACAATTGTTTGCTGGAAAAAAACACACAAGCCTGGAGAAGGCAAAGGCAGGATAATCTGATCGCTAAGATGATTTTATCATGAACTTCACCAAGCAATATTAGCTATGGGCCCAGAAACCTGACATTGTTTTTCTTACGTCTTTGGATATAACTGAGCACTCCTGCAATTTACCTCAGCGTTGCCCCGTCTTGCCCTGAATGGAGCCCGTTCCCTGGGTTCATTAGCACGCAGTGCAAACGAGCTCCACGGACCAATTAGACCTTCTGTGGAAAGCTGTTTCCCTGTGCTAGCTTCACGTTTTCCACCTTCCAGTTCGGTTTTCAGCTATACAATAAAAAGCACAGAATTGCTGGGTCAGTCTTTCATTAATTTACAGATTTCTAACACTTTCCTTCTTAATCATCTGCTTTCTAAAATTGATGTTCTCTCTTCCCCCCTCCCAAAAAAAAAAGGGTCTTCAAAAATTTTTTCTTCAATCTTTATTTCACCCTTCTCTGAACCTTCTTAGTCTGCATTAGTTTTTCTCAGAGGGTAATAGTAACTTTGAAATCATTCTAAAGAATAATTTACCACCAGAAACATAGTGTTTCCATTATGCGCCATTCCGTTCTCGATAATCCCATCCCTTTTTCTGACGGTAACTTTATAGAGCATTCCCTTATGCGCAGTGATAAACAAGGCTGTTTTCTGAGCTGACACGTATAAAACCTCAGGCATTTGCAAGAAAAGCTGCATTTATTCGCCTCAGTACTTTATGTTTATTAAAGTCTGCCACTCCATCATCTCCTCGCCCTGTCAGTTGTTGCTGTAGTTCCTGGCAGCATCCCCTCTACCTCACCAACCTAAGGAACCGCAGCGGAGAATTTAGCAAGTATTGCTGTGCCAGCAGTCCTTCTTCTTACATCACGAATGCATTTATGTAAGGCCAATCCTAACACAAACGGCCAGTATTCACCATTTCAATCATACCCGTTTTTCCTTACTGTTTTTTTTTGTCCCTAGGACAGTTTTACACGTACATTACGCTTCTTATTCCAAAGGCTTCAAAAAAAGAAAATAATAAAAACCTCAAATATATTTAATTTGACCAGTTCTTTATTCATTGCCTTACCCCGAATCTCAGATAATGGCAACAGAATAATAGCAGAAGAACTTTCCTCTGTGGAAATCAGTCTTGCATATTAATCTATGCAAGTTGGAGGGTTTTTTTTGTGTTTGGTTTGTTTGTTTTTTTGTTTTTAATTCTACTTTTCACTATGAATTATATTCCTTGGTCACATGAGCAGCCTTTTTAGCAAGCGCACTAAAAGACGCTCCCTTGAAATCCTTTCACAAAGTAGACTCTCTTTAAAAATACAAGTTTACAGGTCCGTGCTACTGAAGTGGCCACTTCATTCCTAAAGGCCCCCAGAACGCCCAAGTTCATTCCAGTGGGGGTGGGTGACTCACGTCAGTTGGCTTCAGCAACTCTTCTGACATGCCAAAAATCCATTAGCTTCATCAGCAGAAAGGAGCCGAGGGGTTACCTTCCATTATCCTTTGGGCTGAACACTAAGGGAAAGAAGCTTTCACATTTTAACATTTTCATCTTTCTTAGTTTTTCTTTAAATCCCAGACGACCCAGCACGCGCATCCCTCCGTGGGCTTCCCATTTCCAATAAACTGCAGCAATTGTGTTTACATAGCTTTAGATATTCACCTTAAACCCAAAATATTTAGGATGCTAGCATGTTAGTTGTGGCCATTTATGTTCCTCGGTTTTGGGGGTTTGGTTTGGGGCAGGGGATGTGTGTTAAGTTTTATTTTCAAAAGTCCTAAATAGGCTTAACTAAACCCTTAAACCTCGCAGATATGCATGACGTGCTTTGTAACCTACTCACCTTGGCCACAAGCAGGCATGTATGAAGCCAAATATAACACAGATCTCTGAAGTCCACAGACGCACTAATCTAAATATATAATGGGCTCCTATGTCAAACGCCTTTCACATACAGCCCAGCTGATGGATGTTCATCCCATGTCCTGTACATGCAAAGTTCACACCCAGCCACCTGATGCCAATGCTGTCCAGACATGTGAACACGAACCCAACAGAACCTGTGTAAGAGAGACTTCATTTCACTTTTAACTTGCTGGTACAGTAAAAAAAACAGAGAGCAAACAGTTCTTCTTGGGCAGAAATTTCTGAAAGGTTCACAAGTTTGAAATGCAGAAAAACACATTAAGCATTTGTTTGGATTCTCAACTTCCTCAGAATAACCTAGTAACAAATTACCAAAGCCACCTTAAAAACCTACAAGAGAATAAATTTTCCAGCCCATCCACAGTTATGCTTCCAATCTCCTTTAGTATCTGCTTCCTGCTCTGACCTGTCAAAGGCGGAGGCAGCAAACACACTGAGGAGATTAAGTCCCATTTGCTTTCCCAGACATAGGCACTCTCCCAATAAGCTAACTGAAACCCATCTGTGCCCTTGTTTTCCCATAGCTGACATCCTAGACAGTGAAAGTCAAATTAAGTGACAACGGAGAAAAAAAGATATGTCTAAGTTGGGGAGAACACAGGTGGCAATAAAGGCGGATATGAAAGGGAGTACCATTTCCATCTAAAACAGACTGCAAGAGCAGCCTTCAGTTTGTTCCAGGCACATCGCGCTGACATCCTACCAAGCCCTACAAAGTACCAAGCCCTTGCAGAGCGCTTGGACAGAAGCCTCATCTCGTCATCTCCCCAACTACTGAATGAGTTTACACATGTCTACACATCTGGGAAAAATAACAGATACACACATTTACTTAGCACACAACTATCTCTGCAAATATTTGTACCAGATGCCTGCAGGCTATAAACATGAGACTTTCTTATTTTCTGCGTACACAAAGGCCAGAGTCAAAGTTAATTTTCACCTTTAATAAGCTCATGATTCTTTGTTATTTAATACTCTGTAAAAAGGTATTACAGATTGATAGATTATTGCAGTGACTTCAAAGAACATGGACAGCCACGAGGCTGAAACTACAGTATCATATACATTATGTAGTCATTGATACTATTTACTACAGCATGAAGAAATATACTTTTAAAATAAACAACATTTAACTGAAAACGTAGAAATGGAGCTTTCATTCTTAAAGTATGGTTACATATCTACATTCCAAGAATAACATCTTAAAAAATGCTAGATCTTGAAAGGTCATAGATAAAAAGAGTCATGATGAAGATGAACCAGTTTTGCCCAGAAATGCTATGAGCAGCACACACTGCACAGTTTTTCAGCAAATCCTAGTTTTGCCAAGCTTCGAGAGGCAAAAGCCTGAAATGTAAGCGCTTCCAAGCTGTCTAGCTAGTCCACTCGTCCTGCTCTGGAAGGCCCAGTGACCCACACTGCTTTAAGACAGCGCGTCACCACAACTGTTCTTTGCCGGCACGAATGCCACCGGGAAGAGACGATTCAGGTCCTTACGATGCCAGGCCTAACAAAAAGCCTCCAACAAATCCACTGGACACCACGATGTTCTGTTTGATAAATTCTGTCGACTGAGAAGAAAAATAATATTCGTAAAGAACTGAGTCATTTGTGTCTGATTGTAACCTTTAATACTTATCACAATTGCCTGGAAACAAGAATACTAAAATTATGTAGGGAGGGAAGCAATATTTTTGAAAACGTATAAAGCTAGGTGGCAACTGCTGGCACCAATGGAGTGAAAACTGACTCTCAGCCTTCGTTAACGATATATTTAAAACACTGTTAGCATTTTAAAAGTCAAAATACAAAGGAGTTGTCACAGCAATTTCATGCCAACACCACTCTTGTTTTGATTAAAACAAGACAGATATTTTACAAAAGATCCCTTGGCAAAAAAGCATGAGCACTACCATCACTTCAGTTTTAATTACATGAAAAAAGTTTAAAAAAATATTGGGTTTTGGAAGATTAGATCATTGAAAAAAAAAAAAGAAATACGCTTCACTCCATTATGAGCCAGTTTCCTAACAACTTAATGCTACAAAAAGCACTTAATGTACAACGACATTTGTATACAGTATTCCATTAAGTAATAGCACAGAGTATAACGTTGTATCAAACGTGACATTTCATAAATCCTCCACTTCAAACACTTCAGATTGGCTACTAGTGCACAATTAGAAGAAAGTAACATAATCTGAAAAAAAAAAATAAAAAAAAAGGAAACAACCAAAAACACCATGCTGTCCCACTCATTTTTGCGGGGTGATGGAGAAGGACCGGTTAAGCTATTTGGGATACAGAAGAAGCTAGGAAGCCATCTCTCTTGAACTTCCGCTTCACATTAAAATTTAAGGTAACTTTTATCAACCTACGTGCAACTCCACACAGGTTAAATCTGAGATGTCAAAGCTCTTAATTACAGAGCATTAGCGTGGCTGCTGTTACGTTGTTTGCAACATTTTCCATGTCAGGATTTACTTACTAAGAAAGAAACTTAGATCGTCTGTATGAAATCTGAAAATACGTAAAAACAGGCTAAACGTACTTTTTTAAAAAAAGATAAAACAATTAAATAGAAGTCTTCAAATGACAGAATGAAACAGCCTCAGTGACACCGATCAGTATCACGGGCTACCTCGTTTCAACATAGTATCTGACAGATTCTGAAGACAGATATTCTTCAAACTGTAGAAAAATGAGATAAAAACCCACAACTCTAGTTAGGAAGTGGTTATAGCTTTTCTCCAGAAAGAAAGGTCAGCCTTTTCCAACCAAGTAATTGCATTATCAGCAGTCTAAGAACATTTGGGTTTTGTCTTTGTAGCTACCATGTTTTAACCACAACACCCTCAACTTTCTACCGTGTCATGACCTTACTGCTTTCTCACTAGCCAAGAATCTGCCAATAGCAGTCCCTAAGCTGTATCAGCTGTAAAAATGGATTAATGTTGAAGTTTGTGTGTCATCTTTAAGCATAAACAAAATAGAAAGCTAAATGAATAAAAGAGAGTACAGTCTGATAACTTTTAATAAAATATACAGCCAGACAATTTCTGATGCCTTCCAGTTTTGCACCTGCATTTTCAACTAATCATGACCTGCAATGGAAGGTAAGAAAAACTGTCTGGTAGAAAACAATTTATCACCATAGACTTACCTCTTCAATTAGAGTATTGATTTCAGGCGCTGCCTTATTTGCACGCTTTTTTAACTGTTTTTTTGCTTTGTTTACATCTTTTTCAACTCTCTTCCAGTCAACTTGTACATATCCACTATGACTAGCAATCTAGGAAAATACAGAGTATTTAGTACAGTTGTAGTTAACATTTCATGAGTCAAAATACAGTATCTTAGTGCCTACAAAGTTGTTTTTTTTCTTGTTTTTTTTTTTTAATTACAGATACAGAAAGATATTATTCCAATTTCGGCAGGTACTCTGCTTCAGACACTAATATTTTCCACAGTAACAGCAGTTCAAATCAGATCAATGGCAAAGTTCAGTAGACTCTTGTTAATTTTACTAGTTATCTATTCTTTAGTTATAAAAACTTTAAATAACAATGTTTTTCTTTCAGCATTTACTATAACTTTACTTGTAAAAAAAAAGGACACGTCGATAGGACAACAATGAAAAAACTGTTTCATTTCAGCTTCTTTCAGAATTGTGGAATTCTGATTTGTGACAGAGTATCTGAGGCTAATCAGAATCATCCTTAGAAATACTGAAAACTGTTATTTTATCCTACATCATTTAAACTGTTCAACAAAAAAGTATTCAATAAAAGAGAATTCTCATACTTTCTACAAAAAAAAGCAAGTAAGTAGAAAAATAACATGGCCTGTGTACAGTAGAAGTTCTGTAACATCAGCAAAATGGGTGAGCTTTGGGGGATTGCTCACAGCAATTTACACTCAAACTCTCCAAATGCTTAACTTAAGCAACACCCATGAGATTTTTAGGATGTTTAATCATCATCCCAATCCCCTTATTTCTCTTACTAAGATTTGATACTGGAAAAAAGTAAGATGTTCTGTTACTTGACCAACACTGACACTCCCACCAATTTCCCTAAGATAATTCACAAAAGAAATAGATTTAAATATTTATAGGATCATAGCTTAAAAAAAAAAATAGAAATCAGGCAATTACTGCATGCTCTAGAGAACAGTTAAAACAAAAAACTCATTAGTTGGGGGGAAAAAAAGAGGGAAAACTATCAAAACTAAGGATTACTGCTTATTTTAACTGCTAAAACAAACATATAGACCACTAACTTTACAGGTAAATTACTGTTATACAAAAAACTCTCTATGAAGAACTGAGATTTCTCAGGTCATTCTTAAGCTCATGTTTGGCAAATTAATGTAACTTATGTAACAGCATTCTATGCAAACAGTATACCTGGTAAATAAAAGCCACAGATAATGAACTTTTGTGGAACAGATATTTAAATATACCATTTATTAGGTTTGGCATAAAAAGAAATGTTTCACATGGCTTACAGGCACTAAATTTTGACGTTCACATAGTTCTTTCTACCAAATAACTAAAATGAGATGACCTAGCTTGTTTTACAACAGCCACAATAATTAAGCAACATATTTCACCACAAATTAGAATTTCATGATCCTGAAAAAACCCTAAAATGAATCAAATGTCAGACAGATTTTGCCTGAATTCAAAACAATGCTCCTAAAAGACCACCTATGTAAGAAAGTAAACTTCAGTTTCCATTTTTGCTCAAGATTTAAAAAAACAATTGACTGGACAAATACAAAATGAACTTATTTAATATTATACTCTCATTTACTTCATACCTCAGAATACAACAACTTCATTGACCTTTCCTGTCGATTGTAAAACCTTTTATCCACATGGGCACTGGTGTCAGGCAGGGATAGCTAATTAAGGACTGTCTGTACAGTATGAAAACATGAAACCAGTTTTAAAGCTGTACTGGTTGCATATCCAGCCACTGGATGACATACCAGGAAAGAAAAAAATGTTGCACGCTGGGGAAATTTTTATTTTATGAATTTACCATTACCACAAGAATTTCAAAAAGGTCCAAGCACTGAATTGGTGCCTTCTAACTCACAAAACTGAAAACTAAATATGGACTGATCTACGAAGTCCAACACAGTGTAAGAAATGCTAATATATTTGCTTGTCGGTAAAAAAAAAAAAAAAAAAATTTAAAAAATTAAAAAAAAAACCCAAAACCAAAAATTAAAAAAAAAAAAAAACATTTCATCAAGACTAGTTTAATTAGCTCAGTTATCCATCCACTACAAAGATAAGGCAGAAATTTTTAATTAAGTTCTGTTTGGCTCTCCAGTAGGTACAACTTACATTTGAATCAAAATTCAAGTTTACACAATAAAAATTATACTACTTTTCTCCCTGAACTTAGCACCATAGATCTTAAGTTCTGTTTTTGAGTATTTGTACACATCTATGAAATAAGCAACCGAGGACAATGTTCTGAATATAAAATTTATAACTGAAGAAAAAAACCCAAACTGTACTTCAGTGCAGTGACAGTCACAGCCTGTGTCATATCTACTTTGGCTGCAATCCTACTAATTACATAACTTTGTGTGTAAGCGCAGAAATAATCCCACTGAACTCACACGTTGGTGAGACAAGACTTCAATTTTTAGACCCTAATATCTCACAAAAAAACTCTTTGCTTACAACAGTAAATTTACATAAACACAAATTCTTAAAGTTCATTAGTATTTTTAAAACTAGCCCCTAAAATAACTGAGCAAATAATAATGTTACATTATGAGTTACATACTCATACATATTGAAGAGTCACATAGGTCTATACATATATATATATTCTTAAAAGAGCCATATACGGGGGGGGGTGTATAGCTATATATATATAGAAATATATATTATATACATATTTCTCTCTCTCTCCCCCTCATATATCACATCAGTAAAATTTATTTTTGTTCAAGATCTTCCAGAACTGTTGAAAAAATAATGGATTTTTTCCAAAAAGGCAATTGAAAAAAATATATCCATTCAGGAATACTAAAAATACGTGCTTCTTTCTCTACACTAATCAAAGAAAAGAAAGATCTAAAGGGAAGACCTCATTTTGGGGATGATACTGGAGAGGCATGCAAGTACTTCATTATTGCGAAACATTGTTGAAAGTAAGGAGCAAAACACATTTAAAAACAAAAAAATGTATATGGAAAGACGGCATAAGAGAGTTTTAATTTCCTCAAAGACAAAAATCTCTTACACTAAAACACACCCAACCAAGCCCAGAAAGTACCTGTGAGGTCCCTGTGCCCAGCTGCTTGCGCAGCATTGAGAAGTCATGTATACTATTAGGTATTATCTGGTATTTAGATAGGTAGCAATCCCCGTCACGCTCAAGCAGTTTCCAGAACAGATCTGACAAGTCTCTAACTTCAGTATACAGGTAAGGAGGGACTGAGAAATGATACATTTTTTTTCAAGAGTTAAAACTGCAGAGGCTGTATCTTCAGCCACCATCTGCTGGTGCAGCTCCACTGTAACCAGTGAAACTACTCCAATTTAAAAAGGCAGAGAAATGATGCCCCTCCATTTCCTGTCAAAACCTGCCAGAAATATGGTATTTCTTTAAAAGGCTAACTTTCAACTACCATTTGCTTCAGCTGTTCACTGAATGTTCACTCAAAGTCTGCAGGCATCAACTGTGAAGTGGGATATTCAACACAAAACTAAATCCAACTCTTTCTTATTAAGTCCCCACCCCCAGAAGCATGTTGTTCTCCCCCCACTCACTGAGATGCCACAACATCATCGTGGCATGGTATCACCAAACCCCCTGTACAATATATAGACAAGGATACCTTAAGAGTTTGCTTTGCTTCTTGTGTTGTTTTCAAAGGTTCATTTTTCTTAAGTTAGAAAATAATTTAATGAAGAACTGAGTTGAATTCATCAGTGGCATATTAATGGGACAAGGCAAAATATATTAGTGAAAGCACAAATAACTGAAAAAAAATACAGTTTTATGATTAAATAATAGTCAACACACAATGGAAAAACCTGCAATTTGTATGCTGACTGCAGAGCAAAAAGCAATGAAACCATTATTAAGGATAGAGGAGTTTAAAAACACAGAGAGAACAGGTGCTCGTTAAGAACATTTGTTTTTATCTAATTCATTATAGCAGAACCACATGAGTTCATACATTCCTACCTTCAGGATTTCACTAAACTGTGCTGCATAAACTAGAAGTTATACAAGGAAAATTACTTGTTATGAGAAATGAATTATAATTTCCTTAATATAGTGCATAGGTACTGATCTTATACCAACACAGTTGAAGAAATACATCTATTTCAATAAAAAAGGATAGTTAATTGATCAAACTAAGCTGTTGAAATATCCAGCATAAAGATGTGATAATAGATCTTAATTTTGAAAACTATGTAAATTCCTTAATGTCATTTTTATTCTTTTCCTCAGACTACTTTTCGCTTAATCTGTATTAAGGCTGAAAAACTTCTAGATCACTTACAAAAATCTGAAAAATCTTTTTTGTTTCTTGTACAAACTGCCACTCTAAAAATATATCGCTTTCAGTTTCTTACTAGATTTCTTGAGATGAAGTCATCACACGCTGAAGAAAAAAAAATGAATTTTTTTAATCTCAGGACTGAAACGTTTCACTAGATGGGCTTTAGCCAAGAATCTTGCCTTCTGTAGAGTTCTTTTTTAGCAGGTAATTACAACGTCAATATTGCAATCAGCAGTTGAAATGACATCTGCAACTTCAGAGAAATTTACAGATAAAAAGGAAGTTTCTAGTCATGTGCTGAAACGCTCCTCTGCCCACTCAGGGGAAGCGCTGAACATGTATTCATAGGGAAATTAAAATCACGATGTGTGATCTTTAAATGAAAAAATTAAAGACTACAGAAATGTAATTACACTATAGAATTTATGACTCAGCTTTAAAATGCAAAACGTTTTGAATTAAAATGAAAGACCAAGGCATTTACTTCATTCCCTTCCAAGAGAATCTGATCTTACTTAATTAAAGATATAGACAACTCAATCAAAATATGCAGCTCATTTTTCCTCTTGGATAATATTCCTTTTCAGATACACTGTAAATGAGATCAACTAAGAAATCAAGACACTAAAACACACAGCAAATCTATTTGATGTACAGGAAAGCTCCCAAAGCTTCACAGCTCAACAAGCAAAAATACTGCACAAGTAACGTGTTTTAAGCAATTTCTATTTTCCTTTGTCTATAGGTCTTAATTTTGACTTTTTGGCTTCCTGCAGTCAGAAGTACTAATGAAGGCACCTGCAGGCAACACTCTGCCTGTTACCCCTGGACGCCAGGCCTCTGTTCTGTAGGCTCTTCAGTCATATTTAGATAAGAATTGTCATTAAAAGAATTAAAACCAAAGGCATACAACATGGGAAGAGAGAGTCAGATCTTTAAGTCAACTAGATGAAAAGGATGAAGAGTACTTCAAGATCCACTGTGTGTATATATATAAAGATTTAATTCTTAGCTCATGATCCAGAAACACACATTATGGGCTAAAGAAGTCCAGAGTACTCCATCAAATTGATTCGTTTGCCAGCATAGCACATTTTGCCACAAATTTACATCTGGATGATTCTGAACCATTTTAGATTACACACTCTTGTAAAATTCATCCCTATGTTTAGGTACAAGCCCAACAGCCAGTGATTTCCAGATTTAAAAAGGTCATCAGTGCACAATGGTGAAGTGGAACGAATGTTAATACTCTAAAAGCTTCAAATCAAAACTATTTCTCTTCGACTTTTTACATTGTTGTTGATGCTTGCTTTTGAGTAATTCAAAATAAAATACACTTTGTATTTGTTGAAAACAACTTAAACCAAACAATTCCAAGAGCATACATTCTCACGTAGAGTGCTGCAGTTCAGTTAGATGTTTAGCACAGGGTTTAAAAAAAAAAAAAACAAAAAACAAAAATAAACCCCAAACCAGTAGAGAACATGATAATGAAGAAAGTTAATAAGAGTATTTCACACACTGTCACATTTTGATGCGTTACCTCTGATGCAGCAATCAGAGGTACTACCCAAGCCTTCCTGATGAATGGTTGACTGTAACAACCATTACAATCAAAGGAATAACCAAAAGTGGGATATGCCTTTCAGAAACCCTCCATGGTGATGTTGGAAACAATAAAAGAAAATATACGTATCTTTAACATTCTGTCTCAAAAAATGGTATGTTACTGAACCTAAGTAGGCACTAGTCTGTTTCTTCTAGAATGATCTGAGGAAAAATTACAAGCTCACAGGTGTTAAGACATAGAAAATGCCAGTATAAAAATTAAGAATTACTTGGCATCTTACAGAAGGATATGTTAAATTCTCCTTCACTTAAAGTTTCATCATCTAATTTAAAGGCTTTTTGGAAATATGTCCTCCCTTAACCACAATATCTGATGAAAAATGCAAATGGGCATGCCAGATAACATCATTAAAAAATTCTGGACTTGAAATCCAGTTGAACAGAGGAATGCAATGAAGCTATCGCAAATCAGCAAAGCTCCAGAGGTTCAACTAGTAAATACAACATGGGGAGAAAGGAGAAAAACATGGCTTCATAATGAGACCAATGCAAGCCTTCCAAGCAACTGCCAAAGCAGCCTACTTCTAAAGCACTGATAAAGTTCTCAAACCTATTTAAAAAAAAAAAAAAAAACAACAAAAAACCAAAAAAAACCAGCTTAAATTCCTTTATCTCCCTAACCATCGCCTTACAGGCAGCTCCCGGCAATATTGAATCACACACAGCACAGAGATTTCTTTTGGCTTACTACGAACTATTTTACAGGATAGAGCAGATTCTGATTTATCACTGATTTTTAGCAATGTCTCTTCTGTACACAATATTCAAGCTGAAATGTAACTTTTTGACTGATAACACCAAAAAGATGAAGTAGATAAGAAGCCTTCCTAATTAAATTTTACTTAACAGCTGTGTTTTTCCTATTGTTTAGTAAATAACATTTGCCAACTTATAAAGCATGAAATGCTACATACTTGAAGCAGAAGAAAGCCACCACCTACTGCAGTTGCTGCAAGCTTTCCGACTTTCTGGAACAAAAATCCCGCACACCTTAGGAGAACAAAACAAAAAAAACCCAGTCCAATGAAGCTGTCGGCTGAACAATGCCACACTCCAAAATTCCCAACTACAACTATTACTATTTTGTCATTTAACAAAGCAAGTGTATCATTTCACATTTTTAAATTTTAAAATCAGAATATTTAATACAAACAATATTTCCTTGATAATGTCTAACACAAGTAATGGTTGATAGTTCATGGCTGTCTGATGGCCCCTTTAAAGTCAGCTTGAGATCTCCAGACCTTGTCTACACAAAAAAGCTGTATGCTGCTATTAAACGTAGCACGTTAATAAAGCACAATGTAATAATACAAAAGTGGCATTATAACTGTTCCCAAATGGAAAGTAAATATATTATACCATCATTTATATTAACTACACAACCCATAACTTAAATATCTCAGGTAAAAAGAAGTTACACCCCTACCACAAGAGCTAAAATCAGCCGGGCCACTCTGCTGGGACATGGCCTTAGTCTATTTTTAATGGAGCAAGGCAACCAGAAAATTAATTATCTTGTTCACAGTCTCCAAACATTCCCACGTCAAATAGAGAACAGCACAGATATTGATATCATAGAACAGTTTAGGCAGGAATGGACCTCTGGAGGTCATCTGGTCCAGCTGCCTTCCCAAAACTGGGCCAGCAGCAATGTCCAATCCAACCTCTGAGCTAAATCAAGGTGCTCAGGGTCCTAACTCATGCAAGCGCTGAATGTTTCCAAGGCTGATGGCTCCGTAACTTCTCTGGGCAACTCTGCTGGTGTCTGACCCACCCCCCGCCAGCCCACACACAGAGGGAATTTTTTTTTTTCTCTCTGCATATGAATGGTGAATTCATATTTATATACATGAACACACACACAGAGGTATATACATCTACACATATGGAAATATACAGTTTCCAGATCTTTCAATAAGCCAGTTTTTATGTATGCCAGATGAACTATTCCCTAGAAGCTTCAGAGTTTATGTATACACATCTAACTTTTAAAAATAATTTTAAGGCGACAGAGGCAAATAAAAAAATCAAGACTGAAAGCTAAACCTATGCTCCTCAAAGCTATACTGAGCCTGGCCACGACAATTTCATTTTTAGTCTATTTCATCCCCAAAATCTTGCATAATTCTGATTTAAAAGTTACTGTGCTACCATAATGCTGTTTTTCACTGAACTTAATTTTTAACAAATACCTTGACATAGCTGCTAAGACTGTGGTCGTATTTTCCAGTTTAAGTTCTCATCTTTACTGTCTAGCTTTCACCATGAATTGTTTTAGCATGTGGTATCTCTCTTCAGTTAACATGAAAGCAGACTGTTAATTTGTTCAAAATGGCTTCAGCTGAATTTAGAGGGAAAAGTCTCTACAAAATGGGGCTCTGAATTAAAAGTATATTGTGCCACACATTTTTTTTCCTTCATCTCTTTTACCTTTAAAATATGTCTCAGCCATAATATCATAACTGGGTTTCTAAATCTATACTAGTAAGGAAATATGCTTTTCCAAACAAACAGAAGTTATATGCAGCAATTCTCCACTTATTCCTTGTACTTTTAGAGTTCTGACATTTCCCTAAATCCTGTTCACAGTAACTGGTACAAGTTCGCTTAGATAACTGGTGTTCTACTACAAAACACTTCAGAATGATGAGTCAGAGTAATGAGTTAAGAAATTGTTCACACGTGAATAATCTTGATCAATGATAAAGAAAATCCCGTTAGAGAAGATAAATGTATTTGCTTTAAATAGCCTTGGAAACGGGTCTTCTAACACAGTAAAAGGTCTAGCACAGTTATGAAAAGTGATGCTCCCTCACCAGCCAGTCACGCCGCCCATCACAATCTGGGTAGCTACGGAATATTTTTCTACAATTGGTCCTGAATTCCTGCCAAACACACGATTCCACCAATGGTGACGCCGTGCATACTCTGTTAAATCCAACACTTCATAGGAATCATCATCACTGTCGTGTTCTTGAAAAGACAAAAGAAAAAAAAGACAAAAGTTATTTCCTCACTTATGCAGTAAAAGTATCAACCTATGTAAAAAGCCCCAAACATCAGCAGAACCATTTTTGGTATTAAGTGGCTAATCCAATGGTTTAAATTGCAGCATACAGGCTACCTATGGTCAAGCAGCTCAGGATTTTGAGATTTTATGCCGTAATATTCAAGGTAAGGAGGAGACGATTATAGGGAAGGTACAACCTACAAAATCCATGACCGACACAGAAAAGGTGAAGAGGAATCACCAAGAGGTATCAGATGAAACTAGAAGGTAGCTGCTTCAACACAAAAAAGGAAGTCTTCCTCTCCTCTCCTTCACCCCGCATCCACCAGAAGCCCCAGTTAACCTGTGAAACAGCTCGCTGCAGGATGCTATAAATACCAAAAGCTGATGTGGACTCCAAATAACAACAGAACAAACCAAAAGGGAAAAAAAAAAATAATCTACCAAGGGCTGTCAGACACAAAGACAACAACCATGGCTAATGAGGTCCTGGGATGAAAATTATTAAAAACATTCTGAGAAAGTATCAGTACATGTTTACCCTGTAAATTTTTCTTAGATCATCCTGCAGCTGATGGCTTTCAGACACAGTATGCTGGGCTTTCATCGGACCTACTGCAGTTGCTTTTATGATCTTAAGCAACGTGAAACACATCTAACTTAAATAGAAAGCACACACATCTCTTCTGGATAGACCAAAACTTTGAAAGATTAAGAACTTACGGTCTAGTGTTTTCCTCAAAAGGCTAGATGTTAGCATATGCTAACGAGCCAAGAACAGACACTTCTGTTCCTTTTCCACAACAGATAAAACAGATTAAGCTGGAACTTCAATTAAATTCCATACTTGCAGTACAATTCTGTCAACATTTTAAAAATAGGCCTCCTACAACTTCAAATTAAAGATCCTAAATACCATATACACTCAAACATCAAAGGGAAGAGATGGTTAAATCTTTTTTTAAGAAAAATAGTATTTCAAAAGCATACCATAGTTCTGTGGACATACACACATGAATTAAAGTCCACTGCAGTTAAATAAATATATTTAAGGTGAAATATAAGTTCAGTAATGATGCTGGGACATTCCAGAGAGGAAGAGAAGTTAAATTACTACCTGGAACTGCAACAAAAGGCTGTAGATATAAACATTCTCTTATATAAGAGTGTCAGCAATTTTTTTTTTGTCATACTAAAAGTATGGCTAAACGGTTAGAGAATGCATGAAACACACACGTAGGTATGAATTCTTTCCCTTTATTATCACTTAAGTGTTCTTGAGTACTAAAACACAAATAGCAAGACCCATAATGCTAAAAAGTTGTTATTCAATCTTCTTTTTTTCCAACTTTGAGGTATCAAGTACAAACCATTTAAATTCTTTAGACGGAGAACATAAAAACACCATCAGAGACTGATTGTTAATTCTGCCCCAAAATTAATATTATTCAAATCAAACCTTACACAAGTGTAACACATTGCATGGAAAATAATAGCACTAGAGCATTTTCTATTAGTAAAAAAAAAAAAAAAAAAAAAAAAAAAATCAATATTACTTTCCTTGCAGGATAACATTATACATACTCTTCACGCACGTAAAACTGTGCCTGTACAAAAAAGTGGTTACACCATGAGGCCAAACCAACGCACTTAAAAGATCTGCACGTTAAAAGATGCGGAGACGAGGGAGGCAGGAGAAACGGCCCCTCGTTTCGCCGGTGAGCCCCGCAGGGGCCCCGCCGACGCCAGGGCCCGGCACCTCCGTCCGTCCCCCTGCTGCTCTGAGGGCATCTCGCTTTTAAGGCGGCTTTCACCCCCAGACCTGCCGCTTCCCCCTCGCCCCCATCATACCGCTCCCGCCTAGAAGCCAGAGGCCGGGAGGGGGGAAGCGCCGGGGCCACCAGCAGCGGTGGTGGTGGAGGCAGCCGCCGCCGCTTGAGCCCGCCCGAGCCCACTGACCTGAGGCGGTGCGGGGTCTCCGCGCCGCCATCTTGGCTGGTGTTGACAGGGCAGCCGGGCCCGCGGCCGCTTCGCTCCGCCCACAAAGTGCGCGTGCGCCCGCCGCTTCGCGGGTGTCTCCTCCTCCTCCCCCCTCCCTGCGGCGCCGCGGAGGATTGTGGGGGTTGCAGTTCCCCGCCGTGAGGGAGGGCGGCCATTTGGGCGGGGGCAGCGGCGGGGCGCCGCTGCCCCCGCCCAAATGGCCGCCCTCCCTCACGGCGGGGCCTGTGGTGGGCCGGACGGTTGGAGGCCTGGGCCTTCTTGCCTGTGCGGTGGGAGGGTTATTCACCTTTATGAAACGTGTAAGGCCCTCAAAAAGTCTCAGAATAACTCTCGTGAGTAAAAAGGTGGCAGCAGAGGTGGCTGGACAGCAGGCCGCACGCAGCTCGGGGGTGGGGGAACGTTCGGAAACAGGCGTCGTGCGTTGCCGTGGGCATTAAGCGCCCCATAAAAATTAATAACCAGAAAAGAAAACGCGGTGCAAGGCCCCTCAAAGAACAAAGGTTAAAGTCAACGCGAGCCGTGAAACGTTTTAAAAAAAAATGAAATCTAGAATCGACCCAACCCAGTTTACTCCTGCCTTCAGTGGTGTCATCATTTTGGTGGGCTAAAAGCCACACAATTGTATTTTGCTGCTTTTATTTTGTTTTTATTGTATGCAGCCTCATACAACCTTTATAGCCATAAAGTAGAGGTAGCTGACACAGTTAGGTACAGCTTGAGGAACGTTATGGCAATATGTGCATCAAGAACACAAGAGAGTTCAATTATTACAAATAATAAAAGAAAATTGGAATCGGATTGTTTAAAAACGTTTACAGTCTCTCATTTGGACTCTCATGCTGCCAATACACAAGACTGGCAATTATAATGAAAAAAAAGCCCCTTTTTCCCATGTCATAAAGCTCTTTTTATAGAATGAGACATCTCGCAACATGTGAGCTAAGCATTTGAGATTCTAATTAACCCCTTAATTGCACCAGCCTTAAGAAACATACAAAAAAACCCCTAACATATGTTCTACGTGAAGGTACTTCTTAAATCAGCTCTGAGACGGAAGTTAGCATGTGAAATTTAAGTTAGTTATAAAATTGTGGTTTGCTTAGTAACTGATTTTTATCACAAACATCATGATAGGAGTATGCCAGACAGAACTAGGTAATACATTATTTTGCTTAAGATTTTCAATAAATCTATTAATGTATGGAATGCAAATTTGTCTTACCGTTTGTTTTGACAAACATCTAAGATCTTTGGACTTTCATGTTTAAGCATAAAATTTGTGGGGTTTGATATTCATTTCCCAATCAATAATGAAAAGCTTGTTGACTTTTATTGATAAATGAATAACAATCTTTTTTTCTAACATTCATGGTTTGTCAAAAAAAAAACCCAAAAGATTTTGGATTGTGTTATGCAGTGGAAGGCAGCATGCAACAAAACTAAAAAAAATGCTCTCCTGGCTTCCTTCACAGGGCCAAGGCTGTACAAAAGGTAACCCAGCTAACTCATCCATGGTATCTAGAAAAGGTTTCCATTATTTAGGTCTTTTCGGTCTTCCTGGATGTTGTCAGTGTGGGTTTATACCGGAGCGTATGCCTGCACGATATGGGTTGCTGTAGCAGATAATCTCCCGGCCAGGAGAAGAGGGAAGGTGCTTCGAGTGATGCAGACAGACCTGCTGGCCGTTTTCAGTTTCACAGCTGCGGATGCAGTTGCAAACCCTACAGCAGTTTGTATGGCTGCCTTTCAGCGGCTCTATTTCTATATCTCGGGGAGATCCCAGCAGATAATTTTTTACTACTGTTTACTCTTCTGGCTGAGTGCATCCCTGTGGAGCTCTTGCAACCTTTCACTCCTGTTGTTCATTGTGTAGACGAGGCTGTAGAAGAGAGAATAGACAGAAAGGATTTTCAGGATGGTCACTATAGCCAGCCTTAAACCCCGTTTTGTGTCTCAGTCAGTGATTGAAATTTCTTATCCCGTGCCTGACAGAGACAATCTTAAATCTGTGCAAGATTTCCAAGTCAGGTGCCAATAAGGTAAGGGAGGCGACCAGAAGATTGTACTTTAATTGTGTGAGCCTGCTGGCTGACATATTTTTCTACTTTCTATTGCTCAAATTCTTGATATTTGGTTTCACTGTTTTTAAATTATCGTGCAGCAGTACTTCTCAGATGACTTTCATCATGCCTGCACAATTATATTCATTTCCCTTCAGAATGGAGAGATTTATATGATCAATACTTTTTTTAAGATTAATATTAGAAACTGCAGAATATTCCATATGCAACATCTGTTTGCATCAACTCAGAGAGTGGAACTAGTCTAGAAAGCGCTGGATTGCTTGTTGAATTGCGTTTGTCTTAACTACTTAGCTGTGCATTGATGAACTGCTGGATACTGAATTTTGTCTGAAGTTCAAGTCTTGTGACTTATCTGCTAGGCTGTGTCTGCGTCTCACATGCAATTAGTGGTCCAACTACTACTCCAAACTTAACGCCACTGCCCTGAGGTCCCTCTGATCTTGGGGCTTGCTCTCCTCATTGGCACAACCTACCATGTCTGCACCCTTCTCTTCGTCATGCTCCATGGTGCTGTACTCTCAGGATGCCCACATCATCAAGGGCGTTCACACATTGCCCGGTCCGCAAGCCTTTGCAACGTTTTTGGCAAGACCATCCTTGCACTTGTTTTGGATCCTGCCTGGGTGTACCAGACAAATACACTAGGCAGGGCAGTGTGACCAGCTGAAAGGAAAGAGTTTAGGAAAGAAACAGAGAAGGACCTTTGGGCAGGTTGCAGGACTGTGATATTTCACTTTTGGGATCAGGATGCACTCACTTCCTAACAGAAGACATTTCCCAAGAGGTAATTTACTGTGAGGGTGGTGAGGCACTGGAACAGGTTGCCCAGAGAAATTGTGGATGCCCCATTCCTGGAGGTGTTCAAGGCCAGGTTGGATGGAGCTTTAAGCAATGTGGTCTGGTGGGAGGTGTCCCTGCCCATGGCAGGGGGGTTGGAACTAGGGGCTCTTTAAGGTCCTTTCCAACTCCAACCATTCTATGATAATATAGGGACTGGTTGTGGAGGGTGTAGTAGGTCTCTGGCAACCACAGCCATGGTGGGTAGCTAGCCACGTCCTCAGCAGCTTCTTGGTGGCTGCTGAGTGTCCCTTATGGCTGCATGGGATCTATGGGCACTGCCGGTGGGATTTGCTTGATGCCAGCACAAAAAAATGCCATGAGGATTGCTCTCGCTTCTTGCAAACTTCACAACCTGCGCAGAGACAGCAAACCTAGTGGCTCCAGCAATCCAGAATATTTTGGAGAGCTTTTGACCAGCCCCACCGTGATCTTTCGCTTAATTGTGTTAGACTGTACTGAGGAGACCACATGTTGTTCAATCTGTGTAAAAAACCCCAAGCCCATTCAAATTAAGTGCACATAGATGCCTCTTCAATCTATACACAGGGACAAATTTTTCAGGGAAAGGTAGGGAATTTAAACTCAGGCCACATTTTGGCTTCACCTTTAAAGGCTCTTTACAAACAGAGAGTTTCCCTGTAGCATCAGAGGGACTGTACAGAAAAATTGCTCTCTTTGCTTTATAATCCCTGGCTGCAAGTTCAGACGGTGCATCCGCCATCTGACCATGTACTCGTGGCAAGCAAGTTCGCTACCAGGGCTTGCAAGAGAACGTACATGGGATACTTACCTTGCGAATGCTAAAAAAAAAAAACCCAATAAGCAACCCAAAGAACAAAAAGCAGAGGAGAGGCTGCGTGACTCCAGCTCCTACGTCTCCTTTGTGCTGCTGACCAGACTCCCAAGCTGGGACGCACACACTTGAATTTTTAACCATCTTGTGTGGTTAGTTATAAAAACTCAAGGCAACACACACTGCAGGCCATCTTCACTAGGCCATATATGTGAATAAAACTTACATTCTCAGCATGTTTAGCCTAGTAAATACAGTTTGAATAACCTGGCAATAAACATATTAGGAGGAGTGGATGATTCCTTTTCAAAAACCGGACTGGACGTGTTGTTATTCAAAGCTTGATAGGCCATTAAGCGGCAGAGAAATGTCTTCTCAGGTATGGGAAGGGATTTGAGTTCCCAGTCCCTCGAGATCCTGGCCGAGGGCTGTTGTGGGAAGGCAGCAGACTCCGACTCTCGGAGGTTACGACTCTTCTGCAGCAGCCGCCGAATTGTTTTTGGAGCAGGAGTGAAAGCTTGCACCAGGAGTTATCCCAGCTCTTGAGTGCTCGTCAGAGAGGTGCCGTAATCTGAACTGGGATGCACTCGGAGGACATTGAAACGAAGATCCTCCTCCCTGTAGTTATTATGCTAAGAAATACATACCCTTCTGCCTTGTGCCATCTCCGTATGTGACTTTTTATGACTTGCTTGTATTGGTTGTCTTCAACCTTCCTTTGTCGCTTTTCTTAACTTTGTAAAATGTTATTTAGTTAAGAGAACTTTTTTTGGTTTTGTGATCATCATATAAATTCTGCTTTTCTGTGTTTTAGTCCTCTAATCCTGTAACAGTCTCTTTCATCTTAATTTGTTTATCCTAATGAAAATTCAGTTAGGAATTCCCACCACAATCCATGTATGAGGAGAGAAGGAGAGGGCGGAGAAAGGGATGCTTGTTGTTTAGATTAACTAACGGGAATTTAAATTTTACCTTGCTGATAAACTAATAGGTACAAAAAGAAAAACCTGAAGTTTAGTGTACTGTGAGAGGTTTTTTAATCTGTGAGAATCAAAGGCATCACCCAAGCAACATGCACTGGATCCGCAGCACCTGCATTTTCATTATTAAACAAAAACGCAGGTAAGGCTGTGGCAGGATACATTCCCGTGACCCTAACCTGGAAAAGTAAGGAAATAAAATCAAAAAGTCAAGTGGGAAGACTAATCTTTCCACTTTGTATTATTCACAACGTTGTTAATAATGCACGGTGATTACCCATTCATCTTTTGATCTCACCTCTGATCTGCTGTGAGACTTGGGCTTTGACCATGACCATGAGCTCATGCTATTGTATGAATCCCATCAATGCGTTCGGGCCGTCTGTATGTATTTGCGTGTGAGATGTAAATGCCGAGATCCCGGCCAGAGGTGAGCTCGGTTTTGCGGTAGATCGCACATCTGGTGAAGTTGAGCTCATTATTGCTTTAGGATCTCTCCAGGGGGTAGCTAATACTTGAGCAGTGGGAGCAGGCTGCGGGAGGAGATGACTGCTGTGACTCACGAAGGTTAATCTTGCACAGTCAAAATGCTTAATAAGGACTGGAGCGTTGAACTAAATTTAAGGCTTCTTGTGATTACCTAGGCAAATAAAGGGAGAGAAGGGGAACTGAGAGTCTTAGAAAAGCAGAAGGTCTTCCAAGGCACTGGAAGGTTGTCTTTAACGTGATATAGGTCTCAACAAGATGCAGCTCTTGTCATGTTCTTGTTAAAGGCTTTTCTCATGTGTATGCAAAGTGACATTTTGGGTTTTTTAAGGGGTTCTGCAAAGTTTGTGTTCTTAATTTTTAGTTGCGTTACAAGTAAAATAAAGGTTTTTAACTTTCTGGAGGTAACCTTTCATCTACTGTATATCCATATTATAAAATTTCAGAAAAGGGTATTGACTGTATTACTGTGTTATTTTAGAGAAATTATTTAAACAGCTCTTAGCTATGATCCTGAATGTAATGATATATTTTAAGTTGCCATTCAGACACAAATATCCGATTCTTTTGTTATACCTTGTAGGTATTCAGGAGTTGCCAGCCACTGTCACTCAAGTACTCGAACAAACAATGGAGAGAGCGAGAGCATGGAGTGACAGAGGACCTTCTGGCAGTCTGTCTTGCAAAGGAAATGTAAGGAATTACTTCTTTAGAGAAGCTGTGATGATGAATCAATCATACATACCACTTCCACGGTTAACAGATGTTCCTATTAAGTTTCTGTAGCTAAGTGCACATAAACAATTCAGAGAAAAATAAAACTCTTTTGTATAGCTTTTTACAAAGCTAACAGTAATAGGATAACTGGGCAGGGCAGATTTAGAAACGATCCACACTGGAAAAAGTTGAGGACCCTCCAGAAATGCCATATGAGCAGCAAAGAACCCAAAGAATTTCAGACTTCTCTGTTCGTGAAGCCCCACACCAAGAAAAGGTTAAAAATCCTAAACTGAAGGGAAATGTGGTAATAATGTTTTTCATTTTCTTGCAAGAAATGAAAAACAATACAGAACTGTAATGAGTAAACACTAGACAGTATACAAAGAGAGAAGATAATTCATGTGAGTCATCACTGCTGGCAAGGAAAAAAACCTTTAATCAGATACTGCTCTGCTAGTCACAGGTAACATTCACTGAAACACCTGGCTGCTCTCAGCTCGCCTCAAGCGTATGAAGAGCCCTCCTACAGCTTCTTCTGTGCTTCCTATTCTTAGCTGAAATAAAACTAAATAAATTTCCCCCAGATAACTGAAAACATGCACATGGCCAACACAGTCAAACATGAGACTCCCGGAGTACAGGGCTGCTGCCAACTGCTCCGTTCCCTGTGGCTCTGTCCCCTTCCTAGATGCAGATCTCAAAATAACATTTCTCTGGCCAAAGGACTAGCTTAACTTTAGCAGCCCTGAGATTAAGAGAGCTGGATTTGGTTTTCAAGGGTAATTTTCCTGCAAAGATTGAGGCCCCTGGCAAGTGGGGAGACAGACTGACAACGTAGAGAGGCATTCCTTATTACACTCGTACAGAGTAACAGTACCTCACCACCAAGACTTTTCCTAACTTCACAATGGCAATGTCAAATAAAATTTTAAAAATGTCTTTATAACAAAGATTAAGTCTTGAGAAATTCCCCAAAGGATCAGACTGTCATTTAGTTACCTTTCAAAGCTCAATAATAATAAAGTAGACTATATCACATGACTATTTACAGGAGCACTATTAGTTTTTCCATTTTTTAAATACTCAAATCTTGATTTCTGATAAAACAGTAACACAGTGTAACAAAAATTGAAAGCAGCCATTGCCTCTGACAAAACTGTTCCAAGACAGATAGTGTTCACCTTTTCCCCCTGATTTTCATTAATGTTTGTTTCCGTGGAAGTATTCCACCCACCGTGACTCATCACCACTGATCATCTTCAGCACTTACGGCCTCTCCAAGGACTCGACACTGCTTTTTGCAGACTGAGAGCTACGCCCCACCAAAGAAGACCAAGCACTGCTGTGCAGAGCTTTCAGCACATGGCAGGACAGAGGCAGTGCCGCCCGCTGAACCTATTTGGGACATAATTCTGAGCTAAACACCTGTAGCAGCAGCAATCCTGAGTTTGATTGAACCTGAAAATGGCACAGGTAGGGATTAGAGGAGGAAACCTCGTTTCTCTTCCTGTCGTTAGTTCATTGCATTGACAACCAGCAAGAGACTCTGCCTAGAGAAGTTTTGGTTGCCATGTATTTCCTGGTGCTGATAGCATCTGCCCGATCCTACGGGTTGCAGCAACAGTGAGAGTGTGGTGGCAGGGGCTCCATTTCAGCCACCAGTGTTTTAATGCTGTTCTCATTCAGTCTCGTCTAGAGTTACTCGGAGGAGGATGACAAGCATGAGAGATTTGTTTTGGTCCGTTTTCCAACTGGAATCAAAACTAGCATGTAGAGTTTTCTAGTCTATTCCTCTATTCACAAAGCATGTACTCACTCGGAAGAGGGCAAGCAAGAACAACAGACTTACACACAGGCAGAATCGCTTCTTGGAGGAATCTGCTTATCTTCATTTTGAAAATTTTGTTTCATACCGAGGGGTCGGATGGCAAACGCCATTTTGAATGCGGAGCTTCTTTGCTCCCTTTTTCTTGTAGACCAAGGTTTGGCTGAAGTTTTCACCGGGAGCTGTGTGGAAGCTCCACTGGTTGTTGCTGGCAGCCAAGTTGTCTCTCAGTGTTCAGCCCCAGGAAGCTGTACGTGTGCTGCAGGGATGTAGGTCACGCAGGAGCACTGACCTGTATGTCGCCTGGCAGAGGAGGAGGTTATGGAGAAGCAGCAGCTGGGCACGGTCTCCAGCCTGTGCATGAAAAGATATGGTAAGCAGAGACAGACATCGTGATCCAAGGGAGAAGGGGAGTCCTTCCAGGCTCTGTAAAAACCTGACTAGTACCTAAAAGGTGCTCAAAAGTGGTGAGAAAATTAAAGCTGTGAAAAGGTATAGGCCTTCTGTATGTGTGTGTGCGTGCGCATTGCTATATGTTACAAGGGGCAAGATCAGGAGTGACTTACAGTTCGAAACCTTTCTGTGTCCATTTACCTCAACTTCCACATTTCTAAAGATGTGGATGCTTTCAGGACTGCCCCAAGACCAGGCTCCTGGAAGGCGTGGGTGCTTATGTTGCCAGGGTATTTTCTGTGTTAGCATTAAGTTCCAGAGGCACAGATAGATGTGCTTTGGGACTCTGCTTCTCTGAGGTGATACTGACTCGTCGCTATGCACCACAGAGCTATGCCAAGCTGCTTGGAGCCGCAGAAAGGCGACGGGGGTCTGCCAAAATAGTTAACACCCATGTGGTCACCACGCAGCAGCATCGAGCAGAGGGAACGACCGCAGGGATGCACATCACCCACCAGCTCTTGTTCAGCTGGCACCTCACCCAGGAGCTGCCAGCAAGGTGGTGAAACCGGGGAGGATGTTCTGATAATGATCACTAGTGTAGATGTACTTTATCTCTTTCTTGCTTATTCATGATGTATCAGCAAAGTTAAAAAGTAAACTAGTGAGTGGATTATAAAGCTGGGCATCAGCAGCTCAATATTTTTGAAATACAACTTTGCAGCATATTATCTATAAACTTTGCTTTACAGTGTTTGGTGGTATTGTTTTGCTTGTTTGTATTTCTGTATGCCATAGGCAGCTCCTGAATTCAATTTAGATTATTTTTTTTCTTCTGATTGATCAGGACCAGTAAGTAATCTTTAGAAAATTTGTTTGTTCTGTTTGTTCCTGTCTTCTTCCTAAATGTGTTTGATGAGTGGGTGATTTGTTTGTGCTGTTGTTACGAAAACCATATGTTGATGTGGTCTTATGGAGGAGTGTTTTTATTATTTTAAGAGTTCAACTAAGGATGTTTCCAAAGGAGTCATAATTGCTCTTCTAAGTACAAAGGCTGAACAATGACTGGCTTACAAATAATGCCAAAAATCTGTTCAGCTCATTCTAATTATTTCAAAGACTAAAATCTGTTTCTCAGAAATGTCTTCTTTCCACAGTCTGAACTTCTAACATACTAAGGAAGTTATGTTTACTCAAGTTCTCTACGGATTTATAGTCCAAGTGCTTGGAATGAGGGAAAGTATCCACTTTTCCATGTATATGTCAGTGTATACAAAAAACCCTTAAGGCTGCTTCTGCCTTCATGTGAAATGCGTTGTGCCACAGCATAACCGATGGCTGAATCGCCCAGGGCAGGTGCAGGAACCAGATCGGTGCTGCGTTTTGTGTAGGCCACTTGTGACCTCCATGAATAAAGGAGCCGGCACAGTTTGAAGCAGATGAGCATTTTCGCTCGTGAGCCACCTGACTCCTGTCCATTAGGAGCTGAGGACCAAACTGCTGGCTGCCAACGCGGTGAAACACCTACTTTACAATATCTGGTGAAAAAGGTTGGCTATAAGTTGACGTCTAGTGCTTTTTCTCTGCTGATGTGAGCTGAGTGTAAGACCCCATGTGGAGTACGGGTGCTGGGGGGTTTGGTTGCCCTTTCCATGGCCGTGGTCAAAAACTGGAGGGAATTTTCTGCCAGGGGACTGGCAGCTGTACTGATGCCGGCTGGTCAGTATTCCTGGAAATACGGTGTGAGGCTGTTCGGCATCACAGGTGAGCAAGAGACAACTGCTGAAGACTAGGTTTTGACATAGATGGTATCAATTTACTCCGTAAATATGACAGACCCGTTGACACCTAGGGGACTACCTGCAATATAAGAATGTGCGATGAGTGTAATGGTGGTGGAATTGGTCCCTAAATTGGCCGGTCTGTAAGGGGGTAAATACTACCCTGGCAAAAGGAGAGGCGCTGACAGTGCCTCAGTGCCCAGTAAAAGCTGCTGAAGAGGGAAGCGTGTGGTAGAGAGTCAACTATATCTTTTATATGTAAAATATTAGATAGGGACTATTGTTCAGTGCTGCGGCAGTAAAGAAAATGAAAAGAGGAAAATAGCTGTGCAGCTGGCCAAGACCTTGAAAAGGACAAGACTTTTCAGAATAAGTTTCAGAAAAACAATTTCAAACCTCCCTGCTGCAAAGCCTCCTACACAGCCCTTGCAGAGAGCCTTTCAGAGGAGAACTTTAAACAAAGAAGTGCAACAGCATGGAAACATTTTGTGAGCAGCAACATGGCAAATAAATGCTACACATTTATAGGTGCACGTCAGCCAAAATAAGTTACCGATGAAGCTGCTTTCTTGTGGGTTGCAAGAAGAAATGGACGGGGGGGGGGTAAAAGCAGAAAATACTAATTCTGCAGAGAGAGACAACATGTCATACTAACTGTCATACTAATGCACTTTGAAAACATATGCATATATATATAATGTTATATAAACCATGCATATATTATATAAATGCCATTAGGTTATAAATGTTACCTGAAATAAACGTACATGCATTTCTATTTTGTGAGTGTCTGTCTGTGTATATAAAATATATATCTAATGTAAAATATAAGTTATTAGATTATTGCTGAAATGAACTATTCGTTTTTCTCCATAATCCAGCAAGATTAGAGAGGAAGCTGGCCCGGTGGTCAAAGCCACAGCCTGGGATTTGGGTTCAGGTGTTATTTTGCCTCAGAGCTCCTACATCATGTAAGGTGGGCGCTCTATGCCTTAGCTGCAATATAGCTCACAAAGAATTTAAGAGGATAAGTAATTTAAAGAATGAAAAACTCAACTCCATAGTGATCAGGGCTACCTAGATACAAAATAATAATAATGGGTATTTTTTTCTGAGGGATTCCTTTGTGGGAATTCCTGCTCCACGTTTCTTGGCCTGCAGGAATATCTTTTGCTGATCGTTGACTTTTGGGATATCATACGATTGTAGCATGGGGTTTGAAGGGCGGTGTGAATGAAGAACTCTGTCATGGCTGTTGACTGAGGAATGGGAAGTTGTATTCCCGGCTTTGCATTGGTTTTGGTCCAGGTTCATTATGGCAAAGTGCAAAAGACTTAAAGAAACTGCAGACATCTAACTGCAAACCTCGGTCTCCAGAGGACCAAAGTCGCAGGTCTCTGTGCTCCCAGGGAGATGAGGCCGGGAACCTGGGACCCAGCCTCCCAAGGCTGCGCTTCCAGCAGGGAAGCCAGCCTACCATGGTGCCTGTGACCCTGGAGCAACCACTTGCTCCCAACTCTTCACTGGATCTTCCCGGCCCTTCCTCATGCCAGCGCTTCCTGGACTGCGCTGCCAGCGGGTCACTGGAGGGATTGGAGCCAAAAGCCATTCTGCCGCAAAAAGGGGCGTAGTGCAGGGAAATGCATCAAGAAAAGACAGAGCCCCGTTCCTGTGCCTCAGATTTGCAGTCTCTGGGATTTTATTGGGCCCCTCCGATGGTGGCATGAGCAGACGAGGAACAAGGACAAGGCCAACACTGCCTCTACGGCGTGGGCTGCAGCCAACCAACCCTTTCACAGCCTGGACTCTTCCAACATATTTTCCCTGGTTCCCAATTTAAAACTAACCCAAATCACTCTTCTGCTTTGGAAATTATGCTGAAAAGAATTGCCTTTTCCAGGGTTCAATGAGCAATGGGAGTCCCTCAAACTCGTCCTGAACCTAAGGGAACAAATGCCATCGTTCCCTACCCTATGGAGGCTGTAGGTTACAAACACAGGGACGGGCAGAGATGGGGTTGGAAGGGAGGGCTGAGAAGCAGGTTTTCCTTTTTTTTTCACCAGACACGTCTTATTGCCCTTCCTTGCTTGGCTTGGTGAGGTACACTTGGATTGCTCAAAAGACTGAAAGTGACTATAATGATGTTGTTTATATTTGTTAAACCAAAGAACAGAAACCTCTCCCTTATTTGGCAGTGTCATAGCAAATAGACAAGCAACTTTAAAAAGAAATAAAAAAAAAAAAACAACATTGAGCTTGTTGCCCAATATTTTCTTGTTGAATATTCTCAGTGATTCCTTTTGGGTTGTAGAACCCAGAACGGCCAACCGGAGACACGGCTGAGCATTGTTGGTGTAAAGCAGTGGATCACTCCTTTATGAAGATGAAGTTGTGTTTGCTGCAGACCATGTTTCTAGCACGATCAGTGGGAGAGCAGGTACTGTAACAACTTTGGTATAACGCTATCCCTGCGTCTGCTCCTTGGCACTGTGTGCCCATTACTGGTGGAAGCCGGCAGGACGGACAGGATGGTGGCCTCCCCAAAGCTGAACTGCAACTAAGCCCTAGGGCAAACCTCTGGTTTAGCTCCTAGACAGAAACCCACCCACTAGTTTTCTTT
This sequence comes from Rissa tridactyla, assembly GCF_028500815.1. NCBI lineage: Eukaryota > Metazoa > Chordata > Aves > Charadriiformes > Laridae > Rissa > Rissa tridactyla. The sequence continues at coordinate 97,649,362 of NC_071466.1, forward strand.
GGGAAGAACAAGAATTCAAATATTGGTTTGGCCTGAAAATTGTTCTGGCTACCCTGAAGGCAAAGGGAAGGTGATTCTGCAAAGCCACAAGAAGAAAGTATTTTAATTCACAACTCATTTCCCTGATTTAAAATGTTAATTTTTATCTAACATTTTCCTTACTCCAAAACCACATTGGGTTTCAGTTACATTTCCTTTGAAACCAGAAAGCAATCGTACTGAAATGCAATAAAAGGAACTAAAAATACATTACTTTTTGCCCCCTCTTTGTGCCTTTCCCTGCCTCCCCAAATGTCAGAGGAGCAAAACTGTATGCTACAGTTGCACAAATTTGGGGGCAGGAGCGAATGGTGCAAGATGCCATCAGGGAATCAGTATATTTAGCACAGAAGGGCTATTTCAGAAGAACTTAGCTAGAGCGACGTGCAGCTGGGTTGTGGCTTGGGTGGAATAGCTGGCAGGTGCTTCTGTGTTTAGCCGAGCCAACCGAACAAGTAGCAGATAAAGCCCTCGGACAGGTTACATACCCTGCACCAGACGGATTAAAACTCCCTGGAATGCTCAGGGTACCAAAGGGCAAGGAAAGCGCGTACCCGCCGTCGGTGGTGGAGAGAAGGCAGCGGCTGCTCGGGGTTCCTTTGGCCAAGGCAGGGCTGGGACCTGCCCAGGGACTAAGTGATGGTTTCACAACCTATTTGTCAAGACGGATAAATTGGAGGGTAATCCCTATCTGAGATGCCGCCTTCATGCCACTAGCAAGAAGATCCTATCCCTCTGTCCCTGTAGCGTCTGTTTCAGAGGAAAGGAGAGAAGAGCAAGTTTCTCTTTCTCTCGGGAACAGAAGCGCCGTTATCCTCCGCAGAAGTAAGACTTAAGAGGTCTGTTGCTATTCTGATGCTAAATGTTCTTACAGATTTCTGTAAGAACTCTCACTTTCACATGTGCAACGCAGATATGAAATACTGCCAAATCGTCCTGTTAGCCTTTGCCCATGCTTTGCAAAGTTGTATGTGGCCACCGGTTACGCAGAACAGAGGAGATACAGGCCTGCTCCTAGCAGGATCCATTCATTGCCCTGTAATGGATTTTTATTAGTTTGCAATGAAATGTGACAAATTAATCACGGCTCAATTACACTTGTAAATAGATTGCTGTATTTTAACGTGTGCATGCATGCTTGTCTGTTTTTAATTACCCGGCAAAATGCAAAGTTAGGATATGAAGATCAAAGAATTCAAATTTGTCCCACAATGAACAACGTCGCTGCCTCGCCACATGAAGCCAGGCTGGGGGTGAGCACTAAGAAGCAGGGAACAGGGGAATTCCCCTGTTGGCAAGCGGGAGGACTGGCAAATCCAAGAGGCCGGGAAATCTGATGGAAAACTGATCCTCATTCTCCCTCCTTGTTTTTTCTACTCCCACATCTCCCTTTCTCAGCCTGAAATTCACTGTGCTTGTTTCCAGAAAGTGCCCACCATCGTACTTTTGGGGTGTGCTTCATCCTCGCCAGCCGGGGAGTGCAGCTTCGGGTTCAGGCATCGCTCTGTCCTCTCAGCTGGCCCAGATTTATCCCAGGGTTCTCTTTGTTTTTTTCTTCTGTCTATCTGGGTCGGTAGTACTGGATAGCCCAGTTTACTTTTGGCCTTGCCTACTGGGAATGTCAACTGAGGACAGAATTAAAATGTGGGTAGACAAAACGTAAGGATGTTTCTACAGTGACACATATTAAAATCAACTCATTCATTAGCACTCACATTGTGAACTTATTAAATGCTCTTAGTTAACATAAATCTCTTAAAAGACTTCCTAGTTTAATGTCTAGTGCTGCAAACAGCTGCTTTCTGTTTACAAAATAAATGGCGTCTTCCACAGGATAAAGAAAAAATAAGATAGGATTTTTTCTTTCCAACAAAGTCTGTAAAAAAGTCCTTTGGTACCTTACACGCACAGCCTGCTCTGAGTAACTGCGTTCGCTAAAGGGCAGTCTTGTACAAACACTGCCTAACGTGTAGTATCAGGCCTTTTCACTTCTGCATATTAATTTATGCTGACGTCAAAAGAATTTGGATCGTATTTTGTAAAATCTCTTTAAATGCTTAACTCATACTGAGACTCCTGTGCAGTGCTGAGGTCTGTACCTAGCGCTAGACTGTGATGAAAGTCGCTGAGGCAGTAACGATATTGAAATAAGGAATGGAAGCGCATCATTGGACTTGGGGGAGAAGCCAAGGGTCACCATTTCACTCTCGGGATCGTGTGGACGTGGGTAAAACACAGAAGCAGTTTCCATGCAGGGGACTGCTCAAAGCAGGTGGTAGAAGTAAGCATAGTTTGAGTAGACTGCAGGTTGTCCCTCGTAGCTATGTAAATAAAGGTCTGTCGTGGAGAAAGTGGAGGGTGTGAACATTTGATCTCAGAAGGTACCTCCAGCGGCCTGAGATGGCTCTTAAGTCCTTTCTTCTCTCCTTGACCATTTGAGATACCCAGAGCACTTAGACACCCCAAACACACAACCTCCCCCCCCCCCCACGTCTGTGAGATCTTGTTTAGCCCCTTTCTCCAACACGAACTATTGTAGCTGCTCACCTCTCTGTCTCCCAGAAATCTCTACCCTCTCCTTTACCCACAAGTCCCAAGACCCACTTTTTGAGGGGCCTCTAGGATAATCTCTCCAGTGAGTTGCCCTCCCTTCTGGGTCTAGCAGCGTGGTGCGCCTCTTCCCCCTTCAGTGGGTGGCATGGATTCAGTCCCGCTCCCCCTCCTTGCTCCCGAATTTGCCCAGCTGCCCAGGGCACATGCCCCCGCCTTCAGCAAAGGCTGTCCTGGCCAGCTGCAACCATTATGCATCAGCCCCTTCCCTTCTCGTTACTGCTTTTAAATACAGATGTATGTACGTACCCATAAAGGGGGGGGAGGGTTTTGAAAACAAATTGCTTCTCATTTACGCTGAAAAAACTTTATTTAAAGAAGTTTTCTGTCCCCCCCATCCCCCAGAAGGCCACGTAGAGCTGGTTGGGAAGTCAAGCGCGGGACCCCACTGCCAGCCGCTCCCGTCAGGCCAGAACACCTCCTGGCCTGATTTCAAACTGACATTTAGAACTACTCGGCCATAAAGAGAAACATGATGAAGCCTTTAAAAAAAAAAAGGAGTAAAATTTAAAAAAGCTAAATGGCTCCTGCTCTTCGGCTGAAAAAAATTAAAACAGGCAGCACAGTACAGCGGAGGAGCGGGAAAGGGGACGTAACGGGAGCGTGATGTGATCCAGGGAGGCAGCTGCCTTCAAGGGCTTCAGCTGGGCACCCCCCAAAGGTGCCTGCTGGAAGGTGGCTCGTCTGCGATGCAAACTGGCACCACGGAAATCGGGAGAGGGGCAAAAAGCTGTAAACACCTGCACTGAGCCGGAAGATTTCTGCAGTTTCTTATTCATTATTATAAGACACGTCGCTGTTTTTCTAAAGATAGAAGAACACACTGTAGAAATTACTACAAAGCACTCTCAATTACTTGGGTATAAATAAGGGCAATTTATGATCCACTTCTTATCGCAAATGCTATTTACTGCATCATACCCTGTGCTAATTTTCATAGTTACACAATTTTTAGCTTTTTATACTGTTACATCGAGTCAATAGGACTTTGGAAGTGTAAACGAGGAAAGATCTCAATCACAATGACAAATTAAACGACCACAGGCAATTATTGTGAAATCAGAAAAAGCATATTTATACCACACATAAAATTGAGCTAGTCTATCTTTTATGATGATAGTCAAAGAAAATAAGTGCAAATAGATCCTTTAGAAGACAGGGGTAGTAATTACTGATTACACTGTAGTTAGGCTGTTTATGTCTGACGTATTAAGTACAATTCTACAAGGTCTTAAGCCATGTTTTATAGCAGCTTCTGATTGATGTTGCTACTGTAAAACACTGTGGTTTCCAAGTTACCAAACATCACATTTGTTTCTATGTTAACTTCCATTTATTTTTATTTGGAAAAGAATAATTTTTTTCAGCACTATGGGCATTATATCAATTTCTTTTGTAGTGATCCTAGAGTAACCTCTCCGCTAATGGCATCTGAATTAAGAACAACAGAGCAAAAGATTTTTCACTCACAACCTCCCAGCAGAAAAAACAGATCAATAATCCAGAATTATTTGGCTCTTCCATAATTCCCCATTTAAAATAACTACTTTAGAGTTGATGTAAGAATAAGATGACTAATCCTGGCTGTTGTAGAAAGCAGCTGTTTGCTAAACCCATCTTCAATTTACTGCAAATGAAAATGTCATCTGTAAAGGTCTGTGATTTTTTAGGACAATTCATCACAGTGATTAGGCACCTCCTCAAGCAAGACGTTATCGACTCCTGGTTTGGAAGAGTTAATTCACTGTGCTGCAAACTGATGTGAAATGGAGGAATTGCAGGGGAAGGAAGTTTTAGCTTTGATATGAAAAATGAGCAGAATGAAACTGAGAGAGACATCAAAAGGGAGCTTTTTATAGAAAATACACTATAAAACTGAAATTCTGCTTCCGTCTCTCTGTTCACTCCCAGCACTCCGGTCAGGAGAAATCATAGACTCATAGACTGGTTTGGTTTGGAAGGGATCTTAAAGATGATCTAGTTCCAACCCCCCTGCCATGGGCAGGGACACCTGCCACTAGACCAGGCTGCTCAAAGCCCCATCCAGCCTGGCCTTGAACACTTCCAGGGATGGCGCATCCATAACTTCCCTGGGCAACCTGTACTTACTGATGACTGTTTCTGTGTGCTTCCTGGTCCCTGCTTATGACAGGGTAACCTCCAACTCACCTACCCACCTCCGCAGCATCAAAACTATGTAAAATGTTCCTGTTGACCCATTACTTGCTTTCCTTCCAATGAATCCTCAACATATGTCTTTGTACAAAGGTACAGCTATACCCCATAGACCCTGAATTTAAATAAACAGAATGCCGTTTTGACTGGGACAATGCTTAATTCAAAGTGCTGCCACTTCTTCCTGTAGGTCAAGGGGTAAGCTCGGCAGAAAATTTTTTCTGTCAGATTTGGATTTCCAGAGACTGAAGATCTCGTCGTCAGTCTCTCCATACGTACAGCCTTTAAACTGAACTGAAATAGATGGCAAAACTGAAAAATAAGACTGACACAGTAAATCATAATGATTTATGAGCATTTAGGAATATGGGAAAATTTACTCTTTCCCATTTATTTAAAAATAAATACATTACTTATTTATAAACTTCACTCTCTTGCAGCATAGAATTTGGGATTGTCTTGCCAAATGGAAGCCATTGGATTTTACCAATTATAGTGTCAAATTCTGGTATCCCTTGCGTGCATGTATATGCAGTTTCAGTTTCCTGGATGCGGTACAGATTTTAGATACTAAAAACCTATTTTATTAGTCATCCTAATACATCCAACCAATACAGAATTAATCACTGATTTTTCCACATCTTTTCCTATCTAGTTTTAAATGTTCAAAGCAATGGTTTATGCTGCCACGTAGACATCAGTAACTAAATGTTTGCTAATAATTAGCCCAAATCTTATATATTTTTAAATTTTATCGATTTTCTTTCATTTTTTTTAATGAGTTGCACTCTAGTTCCCTTCTTGATGTTGTAGGGCTTCCTCAGCTTATATATTTCAATTGTATATCACTCCTGAATGTTTAAACCTGTTTTAGAAGAACACACAAGCATCTGGCAAATCTGGGGAATGGGATAACCAGGAAGCAAAAGAAACATGGTCAATATTCCCTTTTTTACTGACAATTTTAATCTCTGAAACTGTAAACACATAACGTCAAACCTTGGGATCCAAACCTTAGGGAGTTTACTAACTCCACTCCGCTCCTCAAGAGACTGTTAATTAGGATAATCTGTAACAGTTTCATTTGTTTGGGTTTGTTTCTTTTTTTACATCTTGCTGTTTAAATCATAACTTTTAATCTCCCTGTCACTTTTCTGTTCTTTTGTAAACCCCCGAGTTATTTTTCTGCTATCGAGATGAAACTGAAATCAGTATTTCAAATGTGATCACAAAAGTCTTGTGAAAAGAAGGCAATACACGTTGGTCTCCTATGTCACACCTCTGCTACTTAAAATTGCATTGGTCTTTTGCTGTATGTACTTGCCCAAAGCCGCTCCTCGGTTTCTTTCAGCATTTTTGTCATCCAGGTTTGTCCCTCCCCTGGAACAGCATTGCTCTTGATCACATTGCCTTACCAGCACTAGGTCACGCTTGGCCAAGAATTCTGTCGTTTGTTGTTTTCAGTCCTGCATTTGCATTATGCCATTCCTCTGGTGTTTGCATGTTAGAATTCACGCTAATTGATAATAATCAACTTCCTTCCTTTTTATCTGAATGACTTACTAAGATACCAAACAGGACAGAACAGCGCTCCGTGTCCCCCAGTGTTCTTTCCAGCTGGAGACACGTATCCTCATCCTTGGTTTAGGAGAGTGCTCGCGTTCCAGGTAACCTTTGCTAATCCATGTAAAACTGAACGACACATTGTCAAATGTTCCACTCAAGTCCCAGTTATATTCTACTCGCCGCATTCGCTTCACTGACTAATCCCATGTTTCTCTATTTGGTAGTCGTATAACTGCGTAGGTTTACAGAGTTTTTCAAGTTTGTGTTCTTCTTTTGAAACAATTAGAAAACTAGCTATGCAAAGGACACATAACTGGGAATACAGAATTGTATACAAAACTATTTATCAATTAAACGAATAAGTCTGAACTACAAAAAGTCCACAGAAAGACACTAGGAAGATAGTCAGACTTAAAAAAGCAGCAAAAAACCATTTCAAATTAAAAAAAAAAAAAACCAGAGACAGAAAGATAATTCAGGATTCCGGACATCTACTGTAAAGAGAAAACACCAAATAAAGTGTTAATACTATAGGAAAAAACCAGTAAAGAATTTATTAAAATTCTTGAAATAAATAAGTTTCAGGAACATCAGAATCTGGAGTCTGGCCTTCACCCTACAAAGTCTGTTTTTTATCACTTAGTTGACACAGTGGAAAGAACTTACACTGTTTTGATTAACTAAGATATAGGCATTTGGAAACATTATTAGTTTATGTTTGGATGAAAGTAACAGAGAGATTTTGAATCCTATGAAAGCAAATTAAGGATACAAGGTTCAGGTATTTCCATGATTACTTTGACTTATGGGAATATCGGGGGAATAAACCCAGGTTTTTTTCCTCCTCTGATCACCACACTAGAAAGCTACTTACCTTTTGCACTGTTCATTAATGGTATTTTTCTTATTTGGCATTTCTTGATTTCACAAAAATGGATGTGGTGCAAAAAATGACAAGACACATAAACATAAATGCAAGACTATTTTACTGGATGCAGTAGCAAAAGAACAACAAGAAATAATTGTATAGAGGATCCTATAAATGTTTAATATATTTGCAGGCTTGACAACAAACAAAAAACGGATAAAATGTTAAAAGAATCTGCATTATTGACTAAGTAATAATCAAAATGCTTGGGGCTTTTAAATCACTTTTATGCACTGTACTTCATGATGTACTAATATGTTAGGCCTGTTGATGATCCTCAACCTTGCTTGAAAGCTTCAATGCAAGTGCTGCAACGCTTATTTAAATAGTCAGTCAGATAACGACTACTTTTAGTTAATTCTAGTTTTCTTCCTATATCCTGCTCAACCTTTTGTGCTTTAAACATGATTTTCTTTAGCCTTTTCCAGCTGCATTTATATTGGAAAAATGTAATAATGTGCCTTTACATCTTCTCGACAGGACTGTTTGGTTTGGTTTTCACCAAATAAAATACTTCAGCAGTACTAAATTTTATATTCTCAGTTCTTATTGTATTGAATGTAAACATCTCACGGATGTTGGTTCACAGCTTGGAATCTGTACTTACGTGGACAATAGCTGACACTGTTTGCCATAGTAATTATCACAAGATAATTAGACTCACAGATTGGTTTGGGTTGGAAGGGACCTTAAAGATCATCTAGTTACAAGCCCCCTGCCATGGACAAGGACACCTCCCACCAGACCAGGCTGCTCAAAGCTCCCTCCAGCCTGGCCTTGAACACTTCCAGGGATGGGGCATCCACAGCCTCCCTGAGCGACCTGTTCCAGTGTCTCACCACCCTCACAGTAAAGAATTTCTTCCTGATATCTAATCTAAATCTAACTTCTTCCAGTTTGAAGCCATTACCCCTCGTCCTATCACTACATGCCCTTGTAAGAAGTCCCTCTCCAGCATTCTTGTAGGGCCCTTCAGATACTGGAAGGCTGTATAAGGTCTCCCCAGTGCCTCCTCTTCTCCAGGATGAATCGTTTTTTTCCTTCCTGTGATACTCTTCAGGTGGATCAGAAAGGTGACCTTGTTTTCTGCACAGCCACACGATCGCTCGGCCTGCATGAAAGATGCAACCAGAAATACGGCCATCGGTGGACACAAGAATGTGACTTCCCTGTTTGGCAACAGCACGGTTTTAGATCAGCTTCAAGAGGCAGCAGTATTCGTCCCATGTCCACTGACAGCCGATTCCTGATCCCACTGAATCTAGTGGAAAATGTTTCACTGATTTCAGTACAACCAGAATTTGCTTCTGATCGAAACAGAATTACTATGGGGTGAGGGGGTGGAAAGACCAAATAAGTTGAAGATAAACACACAAAACACCACGTCAGAACTGACGTATCACTCTCATGCAAATATAGGTAGGTCACTAATAAAATATTTAACCTCTCGGTACACCTATTTGGAAAAAAACAACAGTACCACCTGAATTTGGAAAGTTCCACCAGCTGAACTGTGATACAGCAAAGCAAGCATGATCGACCATTTTATTTTCATTGTAGGATAACAAGATACTTCCAAATAACTGCTGTTTGTACATTGCGTTACATGTCATCATATCACAAATACGCAGCCTCCAAATATTTTTGTTTACAAGCTGCCACATGGAGAAGCCAATTGGCATGTTCTTTAGATATGAATTTCTGACACGTGCTTTGTATACAGAAAAATCTCATTTAGGAAATGCGAGATAGAAACTTGTTGGGTTTTTTCAATAGATAACAAGATAACTGACTGCACATAAATCATGACTACATCCACAATACATTTCAAAAAGCTCTAACAGTTTATTTTTAAAAATTTGCCATGATTTTGCAAAAAAAAAAAATCATTTTAGTTAAATTGGTCTGAAATTCCATATGATTATAATTTATACAAAATATTTTAATATGCTGGATGCTTTATTGACGAAAGAGAGCTGATAATCTGAGTCTGATGCAGGAAGATCATGAGTGAAATACGACAGTGAGGAGACAGAGAGAAAGGCTAAAGGCTACAGCCCTCCAGTCTGGTAACTGAGATACCATATGCACATCTTGTCAACTCAGATGAAGTATTTTAAAACATACTAAATATGGGCTAATACAGCAGCTAAAGTTTGCGCAACTTGTCCCCAATTGACCTTGGTGGAGCTACGCTGATTTACATTGGAAACAGTAGAGATTTTTTTTAAAAAAAGACAAAACTACTGTTATTCCATATGGAATAACTGTAAACCCTTCAGACAGGATATTTTTTCAAGTTAAAAGTTTCCATAAAAAGTATCGAAACTTTTTTTATTTTCTCCTTTGTTTTGCTTTTCTTTTACCTTTTCCTTCGTTCAGCCTCAGCCTTCTCATTCCCCCTCTTCTGTTTTGCCTCAGAAAAAGACGAAATACCGAAGAACAAATAAGGAGGATAAATGAAGATGAATATGGCAACAGTTTTTCATTTTTTAGTTTCACTGAAGATAAATGAAAATAATAAAACAAGGAAGTCCCGCAATAATTTGTTACATTGCCTCTCCGCTAAAAATGACAACAGAATAAAAGTTTGATGTAGATGTGGTAAGATGTAATAATCTAAGCTCATGTCTTACTCATTTTATTTTGTAATTTCTAACAAGTGCCTCAGAACACATGAAGCTCAGAGTAAACTTCATCAACTGAATGCCTATCTGAAAAGGGAAAACATCTCCTGCATCAGGAAAAGCACTGAAAAAGACTCTGGAAGAAGCAGCTTAACGGAGCACCGCTAGTGGCATTAACCATCAAGGGAAAGGTAAGTTCCAATGACACTTGGTTGACTAATTACGGGCAGAGTTAGGAAGAATTTGAAAGCTGAGATTGCCTATGCTACAAACACCTTTCTTTAATTGCTGAATCATCTTGAAGTGCCAGTCCTCCTATATGACCTGGTCTTGCTTACTCTTGCAAAATTTTATCTTTTATTGGCATCGTTGCCAACAATAGCAATAACTAGGGTAACAACTTTACTATTTGTTAATTACATGATAAAATGCATTTTCTTTCCAAGAAGCCACAATTAATACTTAAAATTTTATGCGTAAATCAGTATGGGACACAAATTATGCCAGATTAAAAGCAGACGTGCCGTGTAGCCTCAGACTGACCATCTAACAGCAATACGCAAGCCGACAAAACCTGGCCTTTAGTCCTCTGAGCACTTTGGAAATGATTACTACTGTCATCACACATAATGCTCAGACATTTCTCTACAGAAACAAGACTACTTTTTAACAGACAAAGAAAAATGAAAAATGTCAGTGAAGGAAAATTGGAAGATGCGAAACCAACAGCTGTGAAAGCTCCACAGAGCAGTCATTGCATCATGCCAGGGAACACCCCTCCCCAAAGACAGCACCCTTTTTCCAGGCAGGCACAGCACAACAGTGATAAGAACTTCTCTAGCTTTCAAGAATGACTCCCAGGAAAGCATTTGGTGTATGACCCTTTGTGCCCCACGAGCCTCCTCTGTAAGGAGTACGATCCTGAGCACCCCTTCCCTTTTCTCTATGCATTACATCATTCAGCGTGACGTTCCTAATGCTTCCTAAACATATGTGAACATACTGCTGTTTGCAGGTACCTACTCTTTGTTGATTTCTGGCAACTAGTTCATTTTCTTATTTTTGTTGTTATTTTTTTGTTTGTTTGTTTTTTGTCACAAGAGAATAACCCATGTTCTGAAGCCAACTACTTCCCCTGCAAAAACGCTAAGTAACTTTTCCAGCTACTTATCCAGTAGGGTATTTCACTGCAGTAAATGTATTATTTTTCCCAATAAATTACTCTGGAAGTTATAATTTCTCTCCCTGAATGATATAACTGTTACTGACAGATTATTTGACAGCCTAGATGTCAAAATATTTTTCTTCAGTGTGTACTTGCAAATGTTAGAACTGACTGTCAGGATTTTGAGCTTGGATGAAGTTCACTTGATTTCAGAAAACAAACTGATTTTTAAATATTATATTCAGTTGCTTTGTTATTGAAGACTAAATTGAAATAAAGCAGTGGCAAAAACACATGGACGTTATCTCTCTGCCCCTTTCTAGACCAAAATATTTTTCATTAAAAAGTAAGATTACCTACAGATAGGACTTAAGAACAGTAGACTGTAGACAGGCCAAGTGGCAATGAAGCATCTGTTCTAGGGAGATGATACAATTTCTCCTTCTGCTTAGAAAAAAGGCAGGACATGCTTTGCATCAATTTTACAGTGTGGCATGGGGGAAGCCCTGAAAAACACACTTGTAGAGCACACACATTTCCCCCCAAAAAGAGTGATAAATTTGAGTTAGAAATCCAAAGGCTGAGCGGAGAACAAGAACTGTGCAGTGATTTCCATTAGAAGGCTGTGGAAGAAGGCCAAGAAAGGACAAAAGAACAAGTGCCAACTGAGAGCATGAGAATAGGTTCAGCTGAAAAGTTATTTCTAAAATACTGATTTCTATGAGTAAAAAACAATGATACCTTCAGGCATCACTCTGGGATACAGGCTAGCGAATTACCTCTATTCCCCCCATTTCTCGGGTGTACAGGAAAGAAAGACTCCCCCGCTAACCAAGCTGGAGGACTGTTCTATACAGACTTTCTTTAACTGCAGAAAGAGTTGCTGTTGTTTTGTTTACGGATTGCGCCCCAGACTATCAGGCCGCTATCACATGCAAAAGCATATGAAAGCAAAAGATGGTGTTGACAGAAAGACTTTGAGAAACTTCTCATACGGTGCCAGCCCTTCTTCTCCCTACATTAACCGTTACAGATAATTTCTATCTTTTCCTTGGGAATTTGAGACTACCCAAACTTGCTGCTATGGCAAAACTCACGGCTCAGCTTTGTGCTGCGGTGTCTTCCCGGAGACATTCAGAAGTTTGTCTGCACATGTGCAACAGATTTGGCTGGATCAGAATTTGAACGTATGTTGTGTAGCATGATGAGGAAAATGAGGAAAGGCAATAATCAGAGCAGACTGCTATTGCAAGAACTATTCATGCAGGCTATTATTATTCCCCAACTGGATCTCAGAAGACGGGGTGGCTGGGAGTAGGCCAAATTAATTGTTCTGATAGGTCTCAATCTCCTCCTGAGGAGAAGGTAATAGATTTTCCTGAAAAGAAGTCATGAAGAAATATAACAGGAAGCCTTTAATGATTGATCTGCTTAAGAGATAAGACAAAACATTGCTGAGTATCTCTTCACAACTAAATATCTTTTGTAATTGTTGGACTCTGTCCTAATTAGCTTTGATATATCAGAGGACTGCTTTGTGAGCTGTTTGGTTAAAACATGTTGTTCTGTTCTACTTCCTTTCAGATGTTCTACGGATAACATTATTAGGCTTATCTTTGTGTTCATTCACTATACTATTTCTATGCTAGTAGAACATACACACACGCTCTTAATTTGATTCAATCTTTGAATAAACTATCCAACTTTAAAAATTAGATTTATCTCATTCTATTTTAGCACTCAGGCACCCACTGAATGCCTGGAAGTTGCATCTGGTTCATTAAAGCATGGGCGTATTTGAATCTGCATCTCTCTTTTTTAACACTTTTAAAGTGTCCAGTATTTTACTCTAAGTTCTCCAACTAATTCTATTAATTAACAAACAAATAAAGAAATAAAAAATGTCTTAATTAACTAACTAATTCTATTCTAATCTTTTCAGATTTCATATCTTCACTAGGAAGTCCAAAATAATGAACCTATTTTCATCTTGAATCTCTCGGTTCTTTGCAATTAATACCAAGATCCAAAATGCTCCATCTCATCCTTTCACAGCAAGAAATTATTTATAGCAACCAACAGTTTAGATTAAGCAAAACTTTGCTGGAATTGGAGGATGCAGTTACACCACATATTGAGGATAAAAGTGAGAAGCAGTCCTGCTTCTTGGAGTAATTAAAACAAAATCTATGATACAAATCATAGCTCACACGGCAAGCCAAATGATGAATGCAAATGAATTTTGCCAGGGCCTGAATGGTCCAGCCTACTGACATTACCCAACTTAATGAGCTGGGAGTGCTTTAGAGTAGGTGTCTGTATCTTTGAGTAGAAGAGGATGTTAGAAAGTTGAAAATGGCCAGAAAAGCCATAGAACGTTTTTCTAGAAACACTTGGAAATTGAACAGACATTCTTCTAGTTTCCTTCTGTATTTCAAAACGACTCAGTTCTTTCTGCAAAGGAATATGCCTCTGTCTACTGCTGGTGAAGAAATATGTCTGCAAAGATACAGCAAGTTCAATAAATTTAATTTACTAAAGAAACCTATCTGCAAGACCATATAACTGTTTACGTCAAAAGAAGTAACAATGTTTTGGAAAAATAATCAGAAATTTCCATAAAGCAGAACTTCGTTTCTCTCTCAAATAAAAAGTTAACCAATTTCCACACATTGCAACAAATAAGCCTGTATGCTTTCATTTCCTCAATATATGCTTGGTTTCATTAAATTTTACTGAGCTAAATCTTGTATATTTCTCATCAATATAAATTTGGCCAATCTGCAAAATCTGAAATACTCTCCCTGATGTAATTTTACTAGTTACACTGAAGTCATTAGCTGGTATTATTCTTCCATTTTAAATACCCATAGGCATGATTCTAATTTCGCATACAACAGTTAAGCTTCTAATACAAACAATTACATGATCATGGTGAAAAACTTTCTGAATGTTAATGTAGAGCAGAAATCCTAGCCTATGTATTAAGGCTGCAAAGCAAGCAGATAGTAGTTAAAAGTTTAATTTTTAATCTTTAACCCTTATGGTATTTATTGTTCATTTAGTATTACTTTAAACACTTACAGGAATTGACATTTTAGCTAGGATTCCTACGCTTCTGAATAAGCGTAATGGAAACATTTCAAAGCTAGTCTTAAGAAGGAATGATTAGTTCAATAAGATAATCTTTACACTTCTGAACTTAAGAATTAATATATAAGACACAAATTCTTTCCTAAAAGTTTCTGTAAGTAACCACATAATTTGTAAAATTTGGAAAAAAAGTGTATAAACCAGATGAGAAAACACTGGCATTTTCTTTAGGATGAAAGAAGAATGTGGGTTATTTTCCTATATAACCTACCAATTGTATTATTTGGTAGATGCTGTTTCCTTCTTAGCCTTGCCAACTGTGATGAATCACGCTCCATCAGGAACGAGATGTGTACACAGGTAACGCAGCATTCAAAAGCGTTATCTTGAAAAAAAAAGTTATTCCTCCTTGTGTGTGGATCAGGGTTTTGACTCCCAGCAACAGCTTCTGCATCGGTACAGTACAGAAAGAGAGCTCGTCACAAAGACCAACAGCAATTTGTCCAACCCTCCCAACTTAAAATCTGACTAACTGTCAGGCAAATTAACAATTACTTATAAGTAGTAAGGATTTAGTAGTAGGTCATTTCTATGGCTCACAAGCTTTTAGATGTTTCAGGTTTTTATAATTTTTAACTTGGTTTTTACTCCTGTGATAGCAATCTCCGGTCAACCTCACAGGATGCAATCATCTTACTGTGTTGTGCATCAGCCTACCAGCTCCTGAGGCACTGTCATGAACAGGCTGGACCTCCTTACAAAAGAATCTAAGGATTCTTCACAGCGGCAGCCAGCAATAGTTAAGATTTATTAACAAGAAAAATTTTAATTTAATTGAGTCTGCTACTCAATAATACAATCACGGTATCATCTGTTCTGGCATTTCATGTTAAAATGATTTTATTCTTAAGTATTTTTCAGAGTGCTACACAATATTACACGCGAATACTTACCATAAAAGTTGTCTGGAGGCGGCCTTCACCTCCCCCTGAAGTTTGGGGTTTTTTTGCTGTTGTGGTTGGTGGGTTGTTGTTTTTTTTAGGGGGTGGGGTGGTGGGTTGGTTTGTTTTAACTGAGACTACTTCAATGACTTTGCCTGAGTTTCCAGCATGGCATTGTAAACAGTGAAACCGGTATTGCTGAGGAATGGCCGTGGCAAACTGCAGCAAAGGGTTGGTAACAGTGACTGGGAAGGGACCTTCAGAGGCAGGAGTTGCTGTTACAGAATAAATGTCACATGCCCACGTTCTGAGACACCTTCATGGTGGTTACACAGCTGTGTAATTTTTGACAAAAGTGCTGTCGTAAGTCATTGGTTTGACTAAGGTTGGAAAAAAATACCCAAACAAAACCCAAACCATCTGATCATTTCTGCTTTTTGCCAGACTCCTTGTAATTTTAACAGAACATTCATATTTTACACAAGTAGTGGAAAACCATGACAGCAACAGAAAGAAGAGCTGGAGTGACTAGTCAAGAATTCAGCCACAGAAAAGGCCTCTATTCAACCAGTGTCCAAATCCACCTCTCGCGCTTGGCTCTGTCCTTGTGACCCTCCAGGTGCTGCCGTGATCTCCACCTCCTGCACCCTACCAAACCACCCCCACGCACAGCAATATCCAAAACCAACCCCCTTCCACTGGGAGACAGAAATTGGAATCATCCTGCTTGTATCTTCCCTGCATTTTTTGCAGACCACTGACAGTTAGCATTTACATTGCAAAACTAATAACCCTAAATAGAAATACACTTGAAAAAATTCAGTTGATTCGTAAAAGAGGCTTAACAGTAGATAGGTAAGATTTGTTCTTTGCTAATGATGCATATTGCATTATGTTTTCAGAGAGAACAGAAGCATAAACAGTGCAGGATGTCTCCTTCAGCATAGGCTGATCTAACAGAAACTGGGAACAACACTGAATTTTCAAGAAAACCTGTTTCTTGCCCGATTTCCTGAATAAAGGAGTTATGATAAGCTTGCAAAGTTTGCAAGCTTATCTGAACTGATCCATTAAAAATGGGACTGGATCCTGCCAAGTGCTGAGCAGAGTGTCTCTTCAGATGGCATTCGGTAACTTGCAGGTTCAGGTCCTTAGCAATGTGGCATTATTCATTAGAAATGCACTTATATTGAAGGGATATGTAATAAAAGCATAACCAATCACTTATTTAAAACAAGAGCCAGTGACATGTTTGCCAACAATAGTATTTATAATAAAACATTTGTCCTCCTTTTTGTACATAGAATTATAACCTAAGCAGGACCAATGTAAATTTCTTGAGATTATGCCCCAATCATTTTTATACAGACTATCCTTGAGAAGAAGGAATGTATCCACATACTTTCATAAGTCTTTGATGTCTTTAAAATAGTGCCAATTGCACTGATAATTTCATGGTATATAGACAGCTATTGAGACTCCAGTAAAGCAGTAAACTTGGATGCTTACATGTAAACATGTGAATTCAATAGGGGATGTGGATTTTTTTTCCTAATTTCTTAATTGAGAGGGAGGAATATTAGAGGGACTTTCTTCTCACTGATACTAAGAAGCCACTGGTGAAACATTGACTTTGTTTTATAAAAGTACATAGTAAAATTTTGTGTATCCGCTGCTGGTAGAAAAAGTACTGATTTAAACATACCAAGGCTTTGGAAAATATTGCCCATTCTTTGTGAGGCTGCCCTTTGCTGCCCCCTTTCCCAAGAGGCTCCCATTCTCCCATTGAGACCAATGGCAATTCCCTTTCTCTCACTTGGCTTTCAGTTTGGGACTATACATCCATGGAGAGAAACACTATGCTTTAACTTTCCTCACAAAAGTAAACTACCATAGGACTCAGGTACAGCCCAAATAACAAAACAAGACAAAAAAAAAAAAACCCAAACACTAGAGGAGAACTGCTTACACACTGATTTTAGTAGTACTGAGTATATTTACACAAACAAATACACAACTGCAAATATTCACAGACCAAATCGTACCTTGGGAAATTTTAAGATGGGAAATTCTCCAAACCATTCCTAAACTAGCAATTTCCTATTTCACAGGTCCTCAAGTGAAATGCAGCTGATGGGTGGGGGAAGCAAAGGAAGACGTATACCTAAAAGCAAGGTTAGCTTTTGGTTTTATGAACGTCAAGCTTACGGTAGAAACTACTTCCTCCTGATGTTCTCAGCTCTGTTAGAGGCCTGATCCAACTCTTACTGACATTCAGAAGACACAGTGGAACACAAACCGCTAGAGAGCTTCTGAATAGAATCCACCTCTTGATAGAAGGAATTTTATGGTGAAAAAAAATAAATTCAAATTTCAGTTTGGTGTTTTAGTATAGGACTTGTTTTATCTTCCGGTCACACATGATGAAAAAGTTTACGTGCTTTCAGTACAACCTTGTCCCTTATTCATTGAGTCCTATGCATCAAATTGATGGGATGACACCTTATTTTGATAAAACTCTAAAATGTAAGAGAAGAAATAGAGAGTTACATGCCCTATAGCAACAATCTTCAAACTTAAGCATCATGTTTTATTTTATTTGAAGTACCTCCTGACTTATCAATTGCTCTAAAGGAATCCTGAACTGTGTTTAGACAAGGACAGAGAATTGTCATTGTCTGCATACAACAGAGCTTCTTGAGCCACTGCCTTAACTCTGGACAAGACATATACAATGTCACAGAGCCCCTTCTGCTATTTGCACCTTTAAAACTTCTGTCTGTACAGGATTACAAGATTTAATATATACCATTACTTGTGCAAATTACTGGATTTTAAAAGTTGCTGCATAAGCAGATGTAGCAGGATTATCATTTTAGACATCCGCAAGAATGTTTACAAAAAGCAACATACACAACAGTTGACACTTTTAAAATAAATAGTTCTCAGATACCTTCTTGAAAAGATTTTTCTATAAAGCCCTAAATTAAATCCAGTAAGAGCATGTGACATCCTCTGCATTAGGAGAAAAACAAAAATATCAGATAATAATGTATCTTGGATAATATTGCATTCTGTTCTAGGATTTACAAAAGTAAACAAGATATCCATTCGTCTAGTTTGTGAGCATCATGAACAGCTCCTTTCAAACGTTTGTACAAAAAACCCCCAAACCCTTAACTTTGCTTCAGAGCTGTTTTAGAAATTTTACTTGTTTTTACTTACAAGCCAGAAAACCAGCAAGCTATCAAGGTATTAGCCTGGCATCTTATACTAAGTCAACACATACATAAATACCTAGTCATAGAAACACAAAGCTGTTGGTTTGGTTTTTTTTTCCCCCACTCTCCTTGACAGCATTCGCCAAATTCTATAATGCTACAGAAGAGCTACAATTGTCAATCTGAAGATGAAGACAAGTTAACATAAACATGGTATTTTTATTTTCAGCTTCTCAACAGTTGTATTAAAGTCCTGGATAATCACAACCGCAAGAAATGTCACTTTCTTTGCATTGTTTTTGAAGAGTAGAGATACTTGTTCATGATCACCTTCTGTCAAACAGGTGACTTCTTTGGAAGGGGTTATGTCATAGCTGCCACATCCAGTTCCTAGTGGGAGGGTGGACACTTACCTACTTACCTTCTGAAACTACTAACAGAAATGAATGCATGGCAAATTTGGAATACACACCACTGGACACAGACAAAACTCCTGGGGGTCCGGGGGAGGAACTGGTGCAATTAAAAAAAAATAAATCTACTAACAGAAGCACTATAAAGGAAACACTTCCTGGACAAGTTTAATTTCTCATATTATTTATTTGTCAAACTCTGCAGAAATTGACAGTTAGTATATGAGAGATCTATAGAGTGCAAAAAATATGATATAATGGTAGCTCTTCTAACAGTCACTTCTTCTGGTAGAACTTAAGCAAACAGGTAAAAGTGTGTTCTTACTAGCATGCAAAGAACTAATCTCTCTTACACAGAAGGTCTACAGAATATCCAAAAAAGCCGATACCTGAATTTCATGAAACAGCTCAAAATACAGTTATTTATACAAATTCACTGTTTCCCATGTTTAGATTGAATTGTTGACATGTTGTTTATTATTTTTAAGTAAGTAACAATTCCTTTGACTTTTCTATTGCTCAAGGGACAATTTTATGATTTCTGCTGACACACTGCACAGTGACAGATTTACTGCTTAACTGATAGCTGTGTGTACTTCTTATGACTATGAATTACCACTTAAATTTCAGATTAATTCAAGCATTAAGCCTTTTGGATACAATCCAAGTTTTAAAATCAAGCTGACCAAAGGGAGGAGAGGGCAAGAAACAAAAATGACTATATGATTCAAGCAAGACAGAATGATACTAAGTAAGGTCTGTAACAAAAGCATTTAGTAATTACTAGTTTTCTAACACTTTCATTAAGATAAAATATCTTCATGATCACAACGCATTTCCTAGATTAGCTCACCTTTACTCCTCTCATCACTCAAAGTTAGTAAGGTATTTCTGAGATCGAAGAGCAATTTGTTCATCAACATAGTGATAAAGAGTATTGGAAAGACATTTTTTCACACATTTTCTAGTTTCAAGAATTACTTCCACATGTGTATTGTTTTTTCTTATAGCTAGCAAAAGTATTTGACTTTTTTGGTGTGTTTTGGAGAAAAGAAAACCCCAAACCCCATTAGATCAGTTTCCCCTACTTTCTTGACCACCATCCATTGTCAAAATGTAACACGGATGATCGCACAACACTTATCAGAACTTTAATGAGGGTAATACAGGGAACATGCAAATTGCAGATCATTTTATTATGAAGTCCTGGACAATATGGGAGCTACTGCTAAAATACAAAAAAGAAGTACTGCAGAGTTTTTTGTTTCCAATTTCAAGAACAACATAATTTAAGCTTTTCTGCTTCTACCTTGGAACAAATGAAGAAAAGAGCAGTAAGAAAAAAGAAGCAGAAAAAAAAAACCCCTGTCAATGAATATGGAAGGTTAAACAAATGGGCTACTTTCTCTCTCACTAACCTATTGTCAGATGGTATTATTTTATGTTGCTTTCCCTTATATGCCAAATAATCACAAATTTCAAGCAGCTTGACTAAAATCTGGCAAGGTGGCAACAAAGCAATGTTAGAATTTATATTTTCTAAGACACAAAAATGCCATCCTGTGGACTCTTCTGCTTAGCTTGCCTTTGTTTGCTGTTTTTTCAACATGTATACCTCGTCACACAAAACCAACATTGTTGTCTTGTCATGTTTCTCCTGGGCTACTGCAAAAGGATTTTCCTTATAGTTAGAGGTCCTCTGAGCTACTAGAAGTATAATGTTGACTCCATACCTGGAAAACTTTTTTTTAAACAGTAGCATCAGTAGAGATCACATGTGCATCCTGAACTGCTTCATACTCCTGCATGACAGTGTAAGGAGGTGACTTCTCTATCAGCTCATAGCTTGCAGCTGCAAAGAACTTCAAAAAGCAGGAATGAAAGATCAATCTGAGATGATATATTTAACTTCAAGCACCATAGTTTTTCCAGGGGTTCAAATACCGAATCTTGCTGTAGATGACTAGCAAGTATGTTCTGGACTACAGAAGACCATGAGATTTCAATTGTATCCAGCAGGGATTGCTATATTGCTCATTCAAATTTGCTACCTGGTTTGGAAGTCACACCAAATATGTTAATAATAATAATAAAAAAATCACTATTCTTGTAAATAAGCGTGTATCTGAGAATGGATCTGATGAGGAAGTCAGATAGTAAGAGAATAGCGTTGTCCACGTGACCCAGAAAATCTTCATGGAGCAAGTCTGGCTTTTCAACGCAATTGGTAAGACCACAGAAGTGGTAGTTACTGAAAAAACTACCTTTAGAAAAAAATAATTATTTTTGTATGATACTATGCAGAACATTTGGAGAGTTCAAGAAAAATCTCTCCTCATTTTTTAAGTCCAAAAGCAAGTACAAAGAGGCATGTGGGCACTCCACATCATGAGTTGTCATAAGATCAGGTATAGCTAAAATGATCCAGTGTGGTATACTCCCACTAGGTAACCCTTTTGAGTTTAAGTCCATAGTTGTCTTCTTTAAGGAGATGTACACATTAAAACTTTTTAATATTTATGAGTCCATTTACTCCCCCATATTTTACATACAAGCAGCCCAAAACATTTTACAATTTGAAGACCAAGTTTTTTTTGAAAATATAATTCTCTTCAGAAAAATCTACTAAATTTGGAGGGCTCTAATCTCTAACAAACTGCTGCTTTGTCTTGTCCCAGATCATGACATCGGAAAAATGAGCAGGCCTCATGTGTTTGTCATTGCAAGCAAGGAGCTTCATGCTTTACGAGAAGCAACATTCCCAACACTAGACAGTATTTATCGCAGCAAACAAGCCTCCAGTCAGGACTTCATATCAACATATTTACAGTGAATTTGTGGTGAACATTCATACCAGACTACCATACCCTTGCTCATAAAAAACCCCGTAGGATCACCACCATCTCTAAAAAGCTCCTCCCTTAATTAACAATGGCAAGCTAAACACTTGATTGCTGGGGTTGATGGCAGCGAGATGTAATACTGGATGCGAGAGTGAAAAGAAAAAGTAAATCTGGAGCAAGGCACTCCTCCCCTACATGGAATTATTCTCCTGAGATTGAGCTCCTATATATGTGCTCAGGCTTGTCCTATTTGCCAATGAACCCAGATGTTTGAGATACCACAACTACCTTTGACATCAAGTGAGATGACAGCTTGAAACCCAGTGCTGAAGCCAAATCTTTCTTCCATATCAACTTTTTTGCAGCGATTTCAGGAGCTGCTTTTCAGATTAACAAGACCACAGGTGATGTGTATTTATTTATAACGAGAACTCTAGAATTAACTTTTGCTGTTTTTAACATTACTTTTCAAGAAGTGGCACATTAACTTGACATCTCAATTTCAAGCTGCAGAGAATGACCAGCATGTTAAACACCTACTTTGAACACAGAGCTCTCTCTCTGGCATAAACTACTCTGCAACTGTACACACGTTAACAGCATTCAGTCTCTTAACAGATTGGGCGAGTCTTGCAGCATGACCAGGCAACGCTTGACGCAGTGTATAGGAATACACAAAGCAATTCTGCATGGAAAATCAATGGGAGTTAAAATATACAGGAGAGGGGGATCCAAGTTCAGTCCAAGAGCTTTGTCGGTCCACAACTTTCACACAGAAGATGGCGAAGTGGTTCTGGAGATTTGCAGATGACTTCAGAATTTAAACTAACCTAAAACCTATTGAGTTAACTAATACTTGATAGATACAGAACAACACTGCAGTTTCCTTCTTTATTCTTAAGAATTTAAGGACACACTCCTTCTGAAGCCACCTTACTGGGGGTATCTCAGAGTGGAAGGCCAGCATCGCATCCGTCAGAAACCACCTTCTCCTTTCATACAGGTAATAGTGCATCACTGTTAGTTCCCAAAATTGTTAAGTGACTGTTTGCAAGGGCAGGCAGTGTTAGTTTCAGTATGCATTTTCAAGCCTTTCTTGCTATTATTAAAGCTGAGCTTTGGATACATCTTGAAGAGTTGACACAATACACAGGCCTTCATGGTACCTCTTCAGTCACTCAAACAGTAGATCAAATACCCAAAAAGGGCAACTGGAAATTCAGTTCAAGCAATACAGGCAGGATGCAGGGGGGTAAGAGTGGTGTTGAGAATACTAGAGGAGTTAACTGCGGTGTTGTTACTTGAGGTGCAAAGGAGTTCAACTGAAAGTATAACGAGAAACTAAGACATCAGTATCCTTCTATGAAGTCTCCTGAATTGTTCTGTAATTTAGAAGTTACCTTCCTGGTAGTGAGAAATAGTTTTGTCTGCTATCCTTCCCATTGATTTATACTCGGGATACTGCAAAGCGGAAGCATAAGACCTCATAGTCAAAATTCTTTGAAATAATCTGTGCTGAAATACCTTATTTTTGGCACATCGACAATCGATAAAGTTCTTGGACGCAAGTTAGGCACCTAAGGAAGCACTGCCGAGAAAAATATATGACTGAGAAGCCACGCAAAATACAGGTGAAGATAGATGTTTGATTAGACCTCTGTTTTCACTATTAATAGACTATGGCCCATTCCCAG
The DNA here is from genome assembly GCF_028500815.1 of Rissa tridactyla. Taxonomy (NCBI): domain Eukaryota; kingdom Metazoa; phylum Chordata; class Aves; order Charadriiformes; family Laridae; genus Rissa; species Rissa tridactyla. The sequence goes on from NC_071466.1 coordinate 97,672,677, forward strand.
AACTGAAAGTAACTCGGTTTTCATCTGGTCTCCAAGCTCAAAAATACTTTAAACACAAATGCTGGTCTCTTATATCAATACTCTACCCAGCTAGCTGCTGGCAATTTTATAAAGATATGCAACCTTAGTAAACTCAGGTGCTTTTTTGTTCTAACTGCATTTGCATCAAAAAGCTTGGCTACATGACAAGATTCTGCTTCTGAAAGGAGAAAGGACATACTAATTTGAGTCTTCTTTTGCATTATTCAAGACTTTGTCTTGACCAGATCTCCAATCAGTATGCTGGGGAGCAGTGCAGGCCTCACACACTTCTGCCAGTGTCTCTGCACTGTGCTATAGACACCAGGACAAGAAAACATTTGAGGATCCATTTGGAAAAGTAAATGACACATAAATGTTACCTGTAACACCTAAAGAGGCAGAAACGTGCTTCAATTTCATAAGTATGTTATTTGATGGTGGCAATTAAAAAAGTGGCAATAGAACCAGCAAGGAGCAGCATTATGAGTGAACATCCCTTGCATAGTTCGGCCTTTGACCTTATTAATCTATTTCTCAAAGGCAGTTAATAGCTTCACTGATGCTTCAGAGCACCTGGCAGTCATAAAACAGGCCTTTCTCTGACGGGAGGAAATTCAGCTAGCAGAGAAAAGTCTGCCCAGTCATAGGGCTTTGGCTAGACATTGGAGAAGCAATACAGTGATATTACAGAAGACTATTGCTGATTCATTTTTGGCAAAATGGGTATAAGCAGTGAGTATCCACCACAGCCCCACAGAAGGCTGATCTTCTCATAAGCATCACAGCAGAAACAAGATCTAGTGATTTTCAAAAGCCTCACTTAGAGAGCTCTAGAGCTTCCTGGCTGTATGGGCAAATCAGTGGGACCGTGAAGAGAAAACTGGACCCTGGAGCTGCTGGCAAAGCTGGGAAGAGTCGAGGACTCAGGGATATCCAGGTAGCATTTAAGCCACACGGAAGACCGTGGACAGGCCTGGCCTTACAATGGAGGGGCAGCAAGCCGAGCACGCGAAACCCCTTTCCCCCCAACGTCAAAAGAAACTCAAGACACTTACTCACGCGTGAGACGCTCCCGGCAGCCCGACTTCAGTCCGTGGCGCTTTCCTACGAACCAGCCCCCGGCCCCCCTCCAGCCCGCCGTCCCACGCCCTAGTTGAGCCCGGCCGGGAGGCGAAAGCCGGCGGCCCCACTCAGCCCCGGCGGCGCGGCCTCCCTGTCCCGCCCTCACGCCTGCGGCCCGCCGCGGCCTCGCGAGAGCGCTCTCGCGCGGCGCCCGCCCCGCCCCCGCGCCACGTGACGGCCGCGGGGGCTCGCGCCCAGCGGGCGCCGCTCCACCTGTCACTGGCTCGCGGGGAGGGGCGGCTTTCCCTTTCCGCCCGCGCGCAGCGCGCCTCGCGCCACACCACGCGCTCGTCCGTTAGCGGGCCAACGGCCGCCCTCCCGCCTCCCCCGGCTGGCGTGTGCGGGAAAGTCCCTCCCCCGCTGCTGAGAGCGGGCGGGCGAAAGCCGTAAGCCGGACACCGGCGGCTCTGCTTCCCCGGGCGGGTGAGGCCAACCGCCGCGCCACGGGGGCGGCCCTCGCTTCGGCCGCTGCCGCCACCCTTCTGCCCGGGCGTTACCCGCCGCCCAGCCACCCCCTCGGGCGGTGGCGGCTTCTCCTCCTCCTCGCCGCGGTCCAAAGGAACGGAGCCCGAGCCAGCACCGTCCCCCGCTCGGGGCAGCCATTATTATCCACTTGTGCCAAGAGCGCCACGCCCCACGCCCAAGGTAGGGCGGGCGGGTGAGCGCGGCCCCCCCCCCTCCGATTTGCCCGGCCCGCTTCCTCAGTGCCGTCCACTCCCCCACAGCCCGGAGCCCCCGTTACGCAACTCCGCCCGTAAGCACAACCCACTCCCCTCCTCCTCCCACACCCGCCACTGCCGAAGAGCCCCCCCGCCTCCGCGTCCTCCGGTTTTTAAAGGTGCGCTGCCAAGCCTGCTGGCCCTGGGTAATCGACAAGCTCTTCTGACTGACGGCCCGCCTCACCTCTCATAAGCCGCGAATCCCTGAAAGCCCGCCTCCTCCCTCATACTCCGACCAATGGGGTGAGGCCGGGAGAGGGAGGCGGGCGCCGACGGCCAACCAAGCCGAAGCGCCGCGGTGGAAGAGCGCTATGACTGACGTAAGTCAACAAAGGTCACGTGCGGCGCCACGGGGGCGGCGATTGGCTGCGTGGGGCCGGGTGGGGCGGGGGGGGTGGGTCACGGTGGCGGCGTGGGGCTGGCGGTGTGACACAATTACAACAACTTTGGGCCGCGGCCGGGGGGGAAGTTTGTCGGGGCGGCGAACGCTCCCCGCGCGGCGGGGCGGGCTGGGCCGTGCCCCCCCCCGCCTCCTCGTCCCGGCTCCCCGCACTCCCTCCCGGCGGCGATGTAAACACCGCTCCACCGCCATCCGCCGCAGCAGCCGCCGCCGCCTCCTCCTCCTCCTCCACCACCCCCCCCCCCCCGACTCTCCAGCGCTGGGGCTCCCTCCCCCCTCCCTCCCTCCTCCTCCTCCTCCTCCTCCTCCTCCTCCGAGCAGCGGGGCTTCCCCCCGCCTCCCTCCCTCTCCCCTCCCTCCCTCCCTCCCTCCCCCCCCTCCCTCCCCCTCCCTGCCGGCTGTTGTTGTTGTAATAAAAGTTGTGGTGTGTGTGTGTGTGTCGGGCACCCCGCCCCGCCCGGCGCTGGGGGGTGTTGGGGGCGCGCAGGGGGGGGGGGGGGTTTGCGATCGTGAGTTAATTACGCTGCGTTTCCATGAAATCGTGCGGAGTGTCGCTCGCCGCCGCCGCCGCCTCTGCTGCTCCTTTCGGTGATGAGGAAAAGAAAATGGCGGCGGGGAAAGCGAGCGGCCAGAGCGAGGAGGACTTCGCCAGCTTGACAGCCGAGGAGAGAGAAGCCCTATCCGGCCTCGACAGGTACCCGCTCCCCACTCCGCCCCGGCCGCCTCCGTGTCCCGGCTCGGCCCGCGCTCCCTCCGTGTCCCCCCCCTCCCCTGCCCGCGGCTCCCCGCTCCGGGAGTGCGTGTGTGCCCCGGCTGCGGGCTGCCGGCCCCCGCCGCCGCCGCCGTGCTCTGCCCTGGCCCGCCGGGAGCGAGCCTGCTCGCCCGCCCGCCTGCCCGTGCGGGGGGCTGACTCTTGCTAACGCTTGTGCCTCTCTCCCCTCCCTCCCGCCCGCTCCCCCTTCTGCAGCCGACTCTTCGGATTTCTGAGGCTTCATGAAGATGGCGCCAGAACGAAGGCCTTGCTGTTAAAGGTAAGCGCGAGGGTGGATGTGGAGCGGGGCTGGGGGGGTGGTAGAAGGGGGGGGGGAGGGGAGGGAGCCAGCCCGGCCCCGCCGCCCCCTCCCTCCGGTCCCCCGGGTCCGCACGGTGAGTGTGTGCGTGCGGGTGCGCATCGGGGGTGGGGGGGAAGCACCGCCACATCGGCGGACACAGGTCCCCGCGGAGCGGCAGGGCGCTCCGCCTCGCACCCCCCTCCCCACCCCAGCTGCGGTCTCCCCACGCGTGGCTGCCACCTCTGCCCCTTCCTCGCTCCCCGCCACCTCTCCCCCCCTCCCCCCCGACCCCCATTCTGGGGCGGGAGGGCGCCGAGTGGGGCTGGCGGTGGGACGAAGGGAGCGCGGCCTCGCGGGGGTTCCGCTCCGGACACTTTGAGGTGGCTCCGTCCAAGCCCCGGGACGGGAAAGCGGCGGGGTCCGGGAGGGAACGCCGAGCGGGGCGGGGGAGGGGGCGCGGGGGGTGGGGAGGTGGAGGAGGAGGAGGTGGTGGTGGCGGCGGCGGTGGTGGCGGCGGGGGGGGGGGGGCAAAGGCGGGGGGAGGGCGCGCGCGCGGCGCTGCTGACGTTGGCCTCTCCCCGGACCCTCCCTCGTGATTTTCGCCCCGCGCGGCGGGGGCCGGCGGCGCGCGCGCCCGGCCCGGCGGCGCGGGGGGGAGCGGAGCCGCAGCCGGAGGGAGCGAGGGAGGGGGGGAAGGGGACCGGGCCGCGGCAGGGCGGGAGCGAGCCGAGTGGCTGCCCCGGAGCCCGTCGGCCAGCGACTTGTTTACTCTCCCCGGCCCGGCTGCCTCCAGCGTGCCGGGTCCTCGCTGAGCGCCGCCGCCGTGTCCAGCCCGGCCGGCCGGTCGGCCTCTCCCCCCCGCCCTTCCCCCTCCGCCCTTCCACGGTCGTCCCCGCCGCCGGGCGGCTTGACAAGGCAGCGGGACGGCCCCAGCGGGTTGCTGGAGCCCGCCCGGGCTTTGGAGAGAGGTGTTTGTTTCTGTGAAAAGTTGTTGGCCCTGTCATTTAGTTAAGTAATGGCTGCTCCTGTCGGCCCAAGATGGCCGGACAGGGAGGAGAAAGAGAAGGGGGGGGTTGGTGGTGGTGGTGGTGGGGAGGTAAACACGAAACAAATACCGGGAAGGAATAGGGCACGTCGCCTGGAGCCCCCGGTGAAGGTTGGGGGGAAACTCGCCTGCGCATTGCAAGTTCTTTCTGGGTGCTTCCCCGCTGCAGGCAGGGCGTTCGCAGCCCCGGTGTCCTCCTTATCAACCTGTAGCACGTTCTGCTGCCCATCCGTGAGCTGTTGACAAAGGCCGCGCAGGCTGAGCGCCTGCCGGCTGGCTTTAGAAGACTAAACCCCTGTGTGACAGGATAAGTCCAACTGTTTTTAAAATACCCCACAGTTGGAGCAGGGGACGATGTTCGGCTGGTTGCTGCTTTCTGACTTGTTCCTGTCAGGAGCGCTGCGTTTGACACTTTGTTCATCCCATTGTTGTGCCCGAGCTGCACGCTGGTATTTTCACGCAAAGAATCTTTTTCTGTTGCTGGTCTTGGTGGATCTGAAGACCTAACTGTAAAGCGTGTTGAATCTGGTAGCCTAGGCCCTTACTTGTGTTTGGGTGTTTATTTCTGTCGTGGTTGGAAAAGCTCAATGTCAGGACGTGGGGGAAGGGATGGAAGGAAAAGCAAGTACAGTTTTCTTTGTGCTTAGATGTTAAAAAATCTCGTGGTTTCCTCTTGATTTTTCAGAGTTATTTATGAAAGTACTTCTTCCAATAAGTCAAAAAGGTAGGGGAGAGACATGTCAGACCAGTTAAATAACATACATTAACTGTTAGTGGACCAGAATTAGTGTCTGCTCTGTGAATGCTGTTGAGGCTATCGGAAATATTACAGAGAATCGTATCTGAGATAGAGCTTAAGGATGCCGGGTTGAAAATAAAAGCATCATATGTAATTAGATCTGTTGCCTGACATCACTAGGGTAAGTTTTATTTTGCGTACTGTAAAATTAATGCAAGCAGCAATTCAGCATATTAGTTGAGTTTTGACCCTTTTCTTGCATATAATGCATTTTCTTTTTTATACCAGTTGATTAAAGTTTTAGTATATGCAGACAGTCTGAGATGACTGAAGTTGTGTGGCATCTTGATAGTTTTGAAGTACATTTCTAAAAATACCATTGCATGTTGTCCTGTTGTATCAATGTATGAATCTACATAGCAAATACCGCTCAACCAAATATTTTGCCTCAGTTTTCTGACACTGTTTTGAATGTTTATGAATTACACACTAACTCACAAAGTATATTGTCAGTAGAACTTGTCTCTGAGAAAAATGGATTGTTAAGGAAGTAGAAAGATTAAAATGTTACTGTTCAGTGCAGAGATGTTTGAGAAGAATTTCTTGCCTCAAAACAAGTTAGGTTGTGTTTGTGCTTTTTACTTTCAGGGAATGTGCACATGTTTCAATTACTGTTATTGATAAGTAAGAAGTTTTATTTTTGAGATGTTTGTTACTTAATTCCTTTTCTGTGTGCATGAAGCCTCATACAGTCTACACTGTACAGGGAGGTTTAGAGCAATTAATCTAGCAAATCACTTTAATTCCATGTAAGAGATATTTTTATTGTAGAAAGTGTGGCCATATATATGTCCATTTAATTAATAGGTTTTACAGCGATAGTAGCAAAATCTTCCCTATTGTGCATGGAGCAACAACAGCTAACAAAAGATCCTAGACTCCATAATTATGAAATCCTAACTGATTGATTTAAGAATCTACAAGCCAGCACATTACAAAGTAATGTGAGATTTATGTGCAAGTATAGCAAGTAAGGAAAACCATTGAGTCATGTTTCCAGAGGAATCCTTCACAAAGGCAAAAATTTATCGGTACTCCTCTCAATGTGAGAATAGCACACCCGCTATTGAAGCTTTTAAAAAGGCAGGCTGTAGCAGTGTCTATTCTGTGGACAGTCTTACCTGTGGTTAAGGTGGTAGGAGCAGAGTATGCGCCCAGGGAGACTGACTGGTGAGCACCTGGGTTGCAAGTGTTGAGGGAACTGCTCCGTTATCCGCACAGGCACTTGTGCAGCAGCAGGATTCTGTTGGCTTAAATTCAGTGCCTCAATACGAGGAGGTGCTACTCTCGTTTTTCCTGGGGTTCACTCAGCAGAAGGCAGTGCGTTGGTTCCATCCAGCCACTTGCAGGCCGTTCAGGAGGTTTCATGAAGCCTTTGCAGTGGGAACTCTGGTTTAATGAAGCCACACCCTGACAGAGTTTAATACGAAGAATCTGGGATCTCTTTCAGGGATGGAGGAAGCTTTGTGTCCGGAGTTCTAACATAGTTGTGGATTTTATTCATGGTCCAGGTCTGGGCTGCAATCCCTGCCTTTTTTTGCTTTGTAGGATGTATGGCTGTAGTATCATGCACTAAACTGAGTCCTGCTGCTGGGTGTAGCAAATCAAAAGAGCAGATAAGACATCAGATCTATACAATTTTATGAATTATTGAAGATAGAGACTAAAGGTCAGGAATATTGTATTGTTGCTCCATGTATCAGATATCTCATAAGCCAGAAGAAATCAAACTTTCCTGTAATGGTGTACACACTGTTAGTATGTGTGACAGAGGAACAGAATTTTCTGTTGCCAAAAATTTGGTATTTATTTTGCAGAAAAGGAGCCTGTAAGTCATAGTTTGCAGCTAGTGTGGTTTTGTGGGAGAGGAGAGGGAAATTGAAAGAGAGGTTACCTTTCAAACTGGTTGAAATGCTGGAAATCCAATGTAGCCAGACTTGTACAGGAGAAAGTGCTTACTGTTATTCATCTGTGGTTGACAAGAACATTAATGTAAAGAAGCAAAAAAAAACCCTAAACAAAACCAAAAACCCCTGCTGTTATCTTGATGTCTCTTTCTCCCAGGAAGATGTTCTCCCAGGAGGTGAAGCTTAAAGATTACTTGGGGGGGGGGGGAGGGGGAGGGCATCCATTGTATTGGAAGTGAATTGGAAAGCATTTCCTGTTTCTTTCTTTCTTCCTTCCTTCCTCTTTTTTTTTCTTTCTTTTCTTTTTTGATGGTACTTCTAGTGTTTAGCTAAAATTGATTTTATTTCAGTGACAAACCTTTATTTCATAACCTGTGATTATTTTGGCTTCTATACAGATTTAGGTTGATGTAGTTGGTCTAATGTATTGGGTAGAAGATGTTTGTTAATTCCTATTCATTGAGTTTAATCAGTTTGTCATATCCTGTACACACAATTTGAAGCATGTTTCCATTTAAAAGTATTGATATTGAAGTCGATTTAAAGAGAGATGAAGTAGTTTCACGCAGTATGCCACTTTTTGGTCTCTGTTACCTTTTGTGGTTTTGCAGCCCTTTTGTTTTCAAGCTGATTTTAAAAATGGTATTTCCTTTGTGTAAAGGCTGCTTGTGTTGACAAAATTAACAAAGTGATTATCTGTGCTTTTATTAAGCATACAAAATAAGTGCACAGTGACAATATTCTTTAATCTTTCTTATAATTGTAGGTGTTGCTTGTTTAAAAATAGTTCCGGACAGTGTGAATTATCATATATTGACTTTGTCCCTTTCGAGTTGACTTTAATGTTAATTTTCTACTAATCTATAATTAAATATCCTCAGTTTTAATTATAACAGACTGCTTGAAAAATAATTATGCAGGAAAACATCTTAGCAGATTAGTCTAGGCGTAATAAAGTCACATTTTTTAATAACTTTGGAAATGTTTTGGCTTAATTTATTTTCATCAAAACAAAGAAATATTGCTTTAAAAAGAATTATAGTGATTGCCTTATATAATGGCAGTGCTGAGAACTGAGAAACTGGGAATTGGTACCATGAGAGATTTGTGAAGCATTCTAGGAAGTGGGCAGCCTCTCCAATTTCTGTAAATTTGTATTTGTGCTGTTCCTTTATAGCTTATTTAAATCACATTCTGCATTTCTTATTATTTGTTTATTTTCTAGTATACTGTCTGTCAATGTGGAACAAGTTGAAGTTGGTTAAAATGTTGTAAATTGTGTTGTGTGTGGCCTTTTGTGCAGGTGTGTGGAATTGGAAAGATTTGAAGTAAAAATCTTAAGTGTGTTTAGTGTCTAATCGGGACTGATGTATACATTTTTTAAAATCAGTATTCTTCTGTATGCAATTTGGGCTTTATGTTGATAGATTAGGGTTTTTTAGGATCCAATTAAGATGTAATGGATGACGCATTCTGTAATTCATGCTTGTACCATATTTATTCTTTGAGTCTATGTGATATTTATGTATCCTGGTACTTAATGACATAGTTATAGGTTTGCAATATTTGTACTTCATCTGGTATTAAAAAACACTTTTTTTTTTTTTTTAAATGGACATTACACAGTACTTTTTGCTTAAGTATGAGATACTTGCTATGTTTTTCATACTTTCAAAACTAGCGTTCAAGGCATATTTCTTTAAAATAGTGGGTTTTATTGCTCGAAACATGAATTCTGGGATGTTTCTTAAGTTTAAAGTGCAGTGTTGTTACTGTTTCCAGAAGTTAAAGAAAGCAAGGAAGTTACAAAGGTTACGGTTGTCATTTTAGTATGTTAATGAAAAGACAAGGATGGACCTCATCTCTGCGAACAACATGTTTTTGTAGAAGTGTAGTTAAGATTGCAGGACAGCTAGCGTATTGGTATTTGCATTTCAGTAAGCTTTATGTTCGCTATCAGGAGACTATTACTAGGGAATACAATGTAAGATTTTTCCTTGTTATAGTAGTTTTTCTTGTTTCTTATGGAATAAATGTTACATACTGTAGCTTTTAAGTACTGGTCTGCTGAGCCTGGAGGCTGAAGTGGTCCATTTCTTTAAGTGACACATATGCATAGAGTTAAGATAATTCATGCCCTACTGACTTAATAATTAAACAGGCAAGGCGGGCAACAATGTCGGATGAAGAAGAGAGAGAAATATTATTGTATTTTATCAGTTGAGGAATAGGCATTCTGATAAATTATTTAGTTTTTGTAAGTGTGAAGAAAACCTGTGGCAAGGGTGGGATGCAATTGTTTTCCTTCAATTCCATTCCAGTAATTTAACCACTGAAGTCCTTCCATTAATTCATTTGTGGATCACGATACTCATGGACTCTAGCTTCCAAATTTCTACACACGTAATCTCGGGTACCGTATGTGGAGAAGAAATAGATAATCTAAACCTTTTTTTCTGTACCTAGTGTTCAGGGGTGCTTTCGACTCGTGGAAAGCATGGTGCTCTGCCTCTCACCAGCCTTTGTAGCTGTTTGTTCACTGTAGTGGGTTGAGTGGACTTGATAATTATAGAGGTAAGACAATCTGCAAGTCTTGATACCATCTGAAGTAGGTGTTGAAAGCATCCTCTAAAAGCTATACCATATGTTTATTACACCATTTTAAAAAGGAGTAGATGTTTCATACTTGGATAGCTCTGTGCACGTGGAACCATTTGTTTTTGTTATGTTAGTAAGGTGATACAAAATTAAGGAGAGTCATGGAAAATATTTACGACTATAAAGTGATTTTGTACTGATCAACATTTATCACAACACTTTCCACTACCAGAATTAAATCCCATGGCCCACTGTTGTTCTTTATCCCACTGAGAATTAGGCAAACTTAACGTTTTGTGGAGAAATTAGGCTTTGGTTTGCAGTCTTACAACTTCATGATTAAAACTTCAGGTTGATCTCTGGTTAGTGGACAAATATTGTTCTTGGTCTCAACTGATATGATTTTTTGGGTAATGTGGGGGATTTTGCAATATTTTCGACAAGCTGAAAGGGAAGGGAGTGTGTGTATTTGTAGTTTGAGAATACTAAAATAGTTGTGTAAAAACTAGTTACTGTTGTAAAGGGCCTAGATCGGCTTCTCAGAAATGAATTAAGCAGATGGGCTGTGAGTCTGAGGTGAATACTCATCTGAGCTGGGTGGCAAGGTTTAATATTGGTTCAGGTAAGTCCAGAAGCTGATCCGTTATCATGCTCACTGTGAATGCATGTAGGTATACGTATACAACTTCCAGTCCTGTAGTTTCACACTTATTTTACATGTTCAACTCATTTAAGTTACTTTTTGTCTTAACCTGCCTTCTTGGTGAGATTCTGCAACTATGGTGTTTGAAGTGTAATGTCTGAATAACACATCTTTACAATTACAAATAGAAGTGAGGCTCATTAAACTTCAGATGTCATTATAGAGACCAGTTGATTGTCTTTGTTACAAATGTTAACAATGTTAATTGTGTTCACTAGCAGAAGATTTCTTTGTAGTTAAAACCAGACAAAATTGAACTAAGTGGTCCTGTTTGGAGTCCTACACAAGGCTGCCAGTATTTGTATGGGTGTACCTGAGAGGATAATCTTGGTACCTTACAGAACATTTTTATTATGAAGAAAGAGAGGAACTGTTTGATATAGTCTGATCTGAGTTTGGTGGACCAGGGAAGGTTTGTAAAGGAAGAGAAAATAATCAAATATTTTACTATGTGTTTCTGATATGCAGATATGCACATTAAAGAAATAGCTGTAGTAGTTGTAATTCCTCTTGTGGAAAGGCTGTTTTCAAGACTGGCCTATTTCAAGGCCAGTTCTATTGATACTGTCAAAAGTACTATGTGCCATTTGATAGTTTGTTTGTGGACCTAATAAAGTTTGTTGAATGGTACATTTTTAAAATGAGCCTCTGTTTGTCAACATTTTGCAGTGCATCAGGTATTATTCTTGATACTGAATACTATTCTTTGTATCTAAACAATGATAGGAGAGTATTCCTTATGTAAATAAATATTGTGTTAATGAACAGAAAGCCCCTTAAGTGTATTTGGGAGTTGAAGAATATTCTTTCTCAGCTACTTTCATTTTATGGTATGAGGATGCATGGATTACCATTAGAGCTGTTTTGACAAAATAACTTCCTTTATGGTTCTTGCATTTGCTATGTAGCATTCATGGAAGAAGCTTGTTTAATTAAGATGTAGAATTAAGAGCTCATTTATAGTTTTGTAAAGGGAGTGACTAAAAGTGTGCTATGAATTACAACCAGTACACTGTATGTCTACATATGAATTTCCTTTGTGGTAAGTTGTTAAATTAATTGTTGTTTGTTAAAATGGCTTTAAGTCATTTCCTTTTCTCACAGTGGCATTTTGAGGATAATGATTCACTTCTCAATATAGATTGATTATTAAAGTCTAAAGCAGATTGAATTGTGAATGTGCGTTTCATTAAATTTCTGCTTGCATTTTGAGAATTTAAAAATTCTGAACAGTTTCAGGATACAATTTTCAGCATTAGTCAGAAGATCCAGTGCAATGGCTTTTAAAATAGAGCCAGTAGGTCTCTTTTTTTTCTTTTTTTGGTAGTATTACATTACTTCCATCACAGTTGCCATTTTAACTTTTTATTTAAGTACTGTTTTCATTGTCTTATGATTTAAAAACTTACTTGCATAAGAATCTGGAGTAGAAAATGGACTGAAGTTAAGGCTTTAGTTAAATGTATTTTTCCTGTAGGTAACAGAATTTTAAGTGCTGTCTCTGTTGCTTCTTGTATGTGCTAGTGAAGCCATTTTTGGGCCTGTGCGATGAATCAGGCTGGAGAACTGACTCAGATCAAAAATAATCTAGTAAAAATGGAAAACTCATAATAACTAGTACAGTTCATTGTGCAGACTCAAAAAAGGCTGTACAGGTGCTTTAAGGGAGATAGATTTGGGAGGCTAGGGAGGAGGGTGCAGCTTAGTGTGACACTGTTTCTGTAAAGAATATTTATAAAACTGTTACTGAAGCAGAAAAGTTTGCTCCCTTATCTTCTTACGGGGGACGGAATTATATATATTTTGGAAGTACAAGTTGCCAGGATTGTATTTCTTTTTGGAGAGGAGTGAAGGGATGAGCACAGTGGCCTGTCTTCATTACTCTCTCTGAAGGAAGACCTAGTATTTTGTGAAGTTAGTCTGCCACTAGGAGACTTGGGACAGGTTCAGATCTGAACATATGTGCAGCAGCAGAGAATGCCAGAATATATGTAACGTGGACTGTAGGAGAAAACGAATTTTTTTATGAAGCTGTTTTTTGTCATTGCGGACATGACTCGGAATGAAGGAAAGATGCTGTGGGATCTAGGTTGGGTACTTAATTAGTTCTATTTGAACCTATGTCTACTGAAAATCAGGCCTCCATTTTATTTTGGGGAAGAGAAGAAATGAAGCAGTCTTCTGGGAAGGTTTTTCAGAATGTAGTGTAAAATACAAGGAATAGATTTTCAATTAAAGGCAGTGGAGGAAAGGTTGGAAAAGGATACTTAAAAGATTAGATGTGAAGAAGAGTGTGAAACTAAGGAATTAAATGGGTGACATAGTGATGCAGACAAAATGGGAGGGGGCAGTGGAAAGCATACTATATTTATTCTTTCCAGCAGGTACCCGAGTCTTGTTCCTGAATACCATCTAACTGTTACGGCTAATTTAAAGTAGCGTTTAAGCTCTTGATGGTGCTGGGCCCTGCCTCAAAAGGTTTTAAAAACAAGGTAAACTGGAACACAATAGAGATAACAAAATTGAGGAAGGTTTGTGGAGGGTGTGAAAAAGCTTGAGTTATATGCTGTAAGTTCTGAATATAACAGTGCCTCTGCTCTCTCCCAGTTTTGAAATAAAAGTAAGGCACAGTAGAGGAAGCCGCTTCTTAACAGAAACGGTGACTGCGTTGTCTACATCTTTATCTTCTATTGCTGCTTTCCTTTTCCCCCCTTACCCCCTAAGGAGGGGAAGAGTAAAGAAACCTGCTGCTTCTGCTCTTCCCTCAAGGTGAAAATGAAGGCCAAGAGCTGTCATGTGTCTGTTCTCATGTCATGTTTTGCTGGCTTTAGATTTGACGGATAAAGAAAGCTGAGCAAGTATGGAAGATGTAGGTGGAAATGTTAAAAGGGCAAGAAATAGTTTAAAGTATTGAATTGAAAGCCAGTGTAAGGGAGAATGATGCTGATCTACAGAATGTAACAGTATAGTTTAATGCAACAGAGTGTAGAAAGAGTGTAAGATAAAGTGGAAGGATAAGAAAAATGGAAAACATCCATTATATAGCATCATAAAGCATGTCATAAGCAATCTCTGGTAGGAAAGAAAAAGTGGAATGATATTGGGAAGAATAAAGAAGTACAAAAATTTAGTACATTGGTTGGTAAACTTTAATGGAGCTTCTGGGCATGTTGCAAATAGAGTAACTAAAGGTAGATGATACACACCATGGTTCTTAAAACTATGAGTTCTTTGTCTTTGGTGTAGTGCACAGAAGTGTGTTTTGAGTATTTTTAATCTCTCTTGGGTTTTAAGGGTTGGAAGGGCAGAATTTGTGATTTCGTTAACACTTGAACATTATAAATTTTCAAAGATGGGAGATTATAAAACTATTCGAAGTACTGTCTGTTCTGATTTCAAATGTTACCTGTTAAAAAGATCAACAAATTAGGCTTAAGGGTCTTTTGTGCTTCTTAACCAGATTTGTCCCCCCCGTCTTTTAAAAAGAAATGAGTGTTTATTAGCCCTTTCTTAATTCAAAAGAAAGGGTGAGTATAGCTTTTACTTTTTATGATTTCTGAAAAAGAATCCCTAGTTAGAAACTATTCAGCTAATTTTGAATCAGAACAGTACATACTTCTCAATTTCTTGTTTAAGAGGTGAGGAAATAAAATAATCAAGATGTGCATGAAAACAAAACTCTCAGCATTAGATGGTATGAGAGATGCATGTCTGAGCCAGCCTCTTTTGGCATCTTTATGAAAGTCCTCAAATACACCTTTAGCATAGGACCACGTGTATTTTAATTAGCAAGTTAAGTTTTTGTAGTGGAGAGCTTTTTTAACTGTAGTTACTATATGGAGGAAATTAATAGCTGAGATGGCTTTAATGCCTCTTCTGATTATATGTGGGGAGGATTTAGAGGTGTCATGCTTACAGCAAAGTTAATTTTTGTGGCCTAAGTAAGATGAGATCACAGAGACCATCAGAGTCCATGTTAACTAATGAGCAGAATAGGGTCTCATTTTCAAACTTAAAAGGGGTCTGTTAACTTACAAGTTCATGTGTTAAAAAATGTATTAGTTTTGACAGTTTTCTGGGATTAGTTATACACTGTCCATCTTTGCTGTCTTGGTGGAAATTTTTTGTATGTGTGGTCTCAAGGCAAGAAATTTTTAAAAGTTTATTTGATATAAATAATTTGAAAAAAAAACTACTAAGGGTTGAGTGGAACCTGGAAAGGAGGCATTTGTTATGTTAGAAAGAGAAAGCATAGCAAAAGCTGTATTGTAGTATGGAAATCTGTTTTAGGGGAGGTGGATGTACTTGGGCCAGTTTGGGAAGAATTGTGGATGGTTGTGTAAGGATTCCTTAGATAATTGTGTGTGGTAGGGATATGGTTGTTGCTTAGGACTGTGATGCCTAATCATGAAGGTTGTCTTCAGTTAATTTGGGAATGTAGATATGTTCCAAACTGTATGAGGAAAAAGCTGGAATTGGAATGTTGCAATCTATTTATTCCCTGTCAGCAAAAACGCTGCCATGTGAAGTTGTATTTTTCTTCATTAGTTGATTTTCTTCCCTTGTGGCAGCTTGTTTTTTGCTTTTGAATGGTAGGATGTTTTCCTGTAATGCCAGTTGCAAACTTCGAGCTTGCTTGCATTGTGGCCAAAAATCTGAGAACGACGATGACTCCATTATATCCAGTGAGAAAAGAATCTTTTGTACTGCTCACTTTTAATTGCTAATTAAGCTAAGTCCTTGGTAGTTTGAAAGAATGGAGTAGTTTATGCCCTCCACTTTAGACCAGTATTTGCTACTCAGTTGCAGAGAATGATGGAAGGGGTGATTTTTATTATGATTTCTAGATGAAAGTGACCTTCCAGAGAGAGTGAAAATGGCTAAGAGCACTTATTTTGCACAAGAAGCTCTCAGGGTTCAGGGAACATGTGGTGCCTGTGGAACTGAGGAGCAGCTTAGGACTTCTGTGCTGCTTGAGAAGGCCTAGCAACACCACCTGCCCCCTCCCAAGCTCTGAATGGGTTTTGCCTGACTGCTCTGCTTCAGTTTCTGTATTTAGTGATTAAAGGTATTTTGGATTGTCCAGACAAGCTACAGGGATCTTCTAGAGAAAGCTTGTTGATACTCGGAGATTATTTTAATTTGTTCTTGATTTTTATTTTTAATATTTGTTATTATTAAGCAACGAGATTAGTGTGAAGCTTCCTTAATAGTGCAGCGTTCCTTCCAATGCATTAGAACTCACTTATTTTAATGATTCTTAAGCACAGGTAGGTAGGAATTTTGTAACACCAGGAAACTGTGCCTCAAGGGGAGTGAGTGGGTAAGCAGATACACAGATTTACAGACTGAAACAGGAAAACAAGTTCCAACTACAGGTCATTTCACAACTTTTTCCTTAGGGCCTTCTTGCTTCCACAATTGGAACTCAAAAATGGAACAATTCAAAGCAATTCATCAATGACTAGTTTAAGGTCTGTCAGGCTTCAGACAGCTGGAAAGGAGAAGGAACACACTTCTGCTCCAATGACTTAATTTTTATGATTTTTCTGTAGCATTTGAGAACCTTTCCAGATTTGTCATGTGAGTGCTGAAATTAACTCATATGTTCTCATAAACAGATTACCTGTATGGCTTAGCACCTTGTTTGCCAATGATTCCTTTCTCTAAATAAAAAAAAAAATACTGAAGAGTAGTAATTATCAGTAGCCATACATATTGGTACCTGGGTTTAAGACCGAGTGTACTGTCAAATTCAGATAACCTCTTTGTGTTTATGTTCGCACTTGGATCTCAGTTGGACAGTAGTCTCTGCTTCTGTAGCTGTGCTGACATTTTCTCTACCTCAGCAATCCCTACACAGCCTGTGGTGACAGAAGTTATTCTCTTAGCATCATTGCACTGTTATGTGCAGTGTCAGAATCAAAACTTGTTAGAGCTCTCTACTGTTACCCTAGTGGGAGGGTTGAACCAAGGTGTATGACTTTTTTTTTTTCGTGCCCTGGTGTATGAGCAGACAGAATGTGGTAGAGCTGATTTCTGTAAAACAGCAATGCTGTCTGTAGCTGGGGCCTTCATGTGCTGTTGTGATACTACTTGTATTAATTTCAGCTTTCAGTATCTTCCATGTTTTCTAAAGAATGAAAAATTCTGATAGGCCTTAAATCTTGTTGCAAGCAATGTAATTTAGAGCCCAGGTCAATGTGATCTTACTAGTTGTTATCTCAAATGACCAGAAAAACTAAGTAATGTTGTACTGTGGCATGGTTGCACAGGATTCACCTCTGGTTAGGACTGAATATTCTCTGGATTAAAACTATGCTGAAGGGATAGCTTTTGAGGAAAGAAACATTTTTTAGAGCCATTGCTTTTTGTCCTTAATAAATGGTGTATCACAAGTTATGTAAGTTCTTTACTCTGTTGCTACTGCTGTATCAGCTTACATATTAATTGTACGCTACTATGTTTCTCCTTGTTTTTTAACTTGGTTTGAACAAAAATTTGGAAAATAGGCTTTGTGGATTAAGTCTGCAGTGTAAGAGGAATGAGTAGTGTTACTTTGATGGCAGGTAGAAGAACATTATTAAACAACAGATACATTCTTAAGGTGATGCAACATTTACGTAACATCATATGGCTTGTTAAATTGTTAATTCCTTTAAGTAGAACAAATTCACATTTTGCTTAGAAATTAAAGAACAGACACTAAATGAGTAGGGCAGGTATCATGATACTGCCTCTCCTTCCACAGTCAGATAAGGGAATGAAATTAAATTGCCACTTCTGAATAATTTTGGCTTTTAGTGTAAAGAAGAGTTGTATTACTCCTTGAAATGCACATTAAAAATGAAATGTTGGGTTTTCTTCCTTCACATGTATCACAGCCTTGGCATTTGTTTATCCCTTTGGCTGGACTTCTTGCTTTGAACATAGAAGTTAAAGGGAGATTCCCTTAACTTTGGAGAAAGAATACCTCTTGGGAGATACTATTATTGCACAGCACTTGCTCAGGGGATTGATTTGAGATGAGAGGTGATGTTTCCATTGCCAAGTGTCATTTACTGCAGAAAAGTGCCTATGAAGTTGTACTTACATGTCTGTATGAAGCTGTAGATCTCTATAAGTTGTCTTTTCTTTGACTGGTTAGAAACAGTTAAAACTTAAAGTTCCATTGCTTGTGTAATGTTGGCCTCCTAACCTCTCCAGCAAGTTAACAGAGTTCTTTTTATTTTACTTTATTTGTCCCCTGCCATCCCCCACTTACACAACCCCCCCACCCCGCAGCATTTTTAGCTCTGGTTATCTTAAATTCTGCATGCACCTAGCCTTCTGTCATGTAAGTGTCATGATGTGTGAGGTGTTGGTCGTAAGTTTGCGTGTAGTGATATGAAAGGATGTGGATGAGGGGGAGGCACATACTCATTAATTTTAGAAAAAATAGTTTCAAACAGTGTTTATTTTCAGTATTACTAATGACGTTCTCCACCTTTACTTAAGTCTATTACTATGCTTTTCAACTAATAAATGAATAAATATGCAAAGAGAACCTAATCAGTTGTGGTAATAGCACTTTTTAATATACACATATCTTTTTGAATGATCCTCAGTATTTTTCTCTTGGATGCTATTATGCAAGTATTTACTGTTTTCTTTCTATGTGTGTAGCCTGCATTATCTGTGGGGAAATACCTTTAATTCAGTATCATCTACTTTTATGCAGTCAGTGTATAAAAGCCTTGAGTTTTGGACTAGCATTATGTCTAAGCTCTTAAGAGGTCTGAGTTGCTTTCTGTGTTCTCAGTGAATGAAATGTTGAGCCCTCAAACCCTATAAGCATGTATCTGAACCACCACAAAAGCTTTATAGATATGGTTACCCAGAACTTTCTCCAGTGAGCTGAATTTAACTGTCCTGTGAGACTTGGCCACGTGTAACAGGTGTTGACCTTGGAAGTAGTTTTACATTTACTTTTCTGCAATGAAAAATAACAAAAAGTGTGGGTTGGAATGAGAGGAGGGAAGAAAGGGTAGATGGATAACAGCAGACTGTGAGTAGTGGGAAGATTTCTAACACAGGAAAGAGTAAGTAGCCAAATAGTGTTTCTAGAGGTCTCTCAACACAGCCCAGCTATGCAGTGGGGTTGGAAGTAACGTATAGCTTGGGCCACATAATTAAATCGGAAAGTTACATGCCTATCTTCTCTACCGTTTTTAAAACTACTATGACCAGTGGAAGGAGGATTTGGGGAAGTAGCCCACATTTGGGACATAAATGTCTTCATTAGTTGTGCACTCTAAATATTAAAGTCTCTGAAATATGAAAGATTTTGCTTTCATCAGGCTATATAGTAGGTGAAGGAAAGGACATCACAGGACAGGGAAGACTTGCAGTGCTACACTTGAGTTAAATACACCTTACGGTGTCGTCGTTTTTTGGTCTTGAGGCGTTACTAAATTGCAAACCTCCTGTTGTAGCAGAGCAGTATGTAGTATTTGCCTCACCTGCAAACCTGTATGTCAGATACAGACTGACCAGTTAGTTGCATCTGGCACGTGAGGTCATGGAGTAGGTGAGTGCCAGTGGTTTTAAATGAGTCCTGGAAATGAATGAGATACAAGTCTAGCTTTTTGGGGTGAGTTTTGAATGCACAACCCATAAGTTCCTTTAAGCTTTAGCAGAGTTTTCAAGAGGAGGGAGGTATATTTGAGAATTGCACAGGGTCCTTTAGCTACTGATGGCTTTGTCATATGAAGTCCCTCTAGAATACAACTACTCAGATTGTTGTAGTAAGAGGAAGGATTTTTTTCTTTTGTCCTTCCCCTCCCCAGCAAATTCAATGTCAACAGCACAAAATTTTGGTGAGTGAACTTTGTTCTGTGGTATCTTGTGTCCCTGCAGACTGGTTTAGCAAGACTTTTAAAACCGGGGAGTGAAATTGTTGTGCCTATGGACGTAATTTTAACTCTGACTTCCATGAGTGACACTCCCTCTTTTCAGGTCTGTAATGTGCATGTGCTCATTTGCCAGTGTCTGCAACAGAAGCACAGCTGCCTGTGGCATTCGTATGGCTCAGTTCTTAGGCTGCTTTCCAGGAAGAGTCAGCTCTGCTTTTTTCTAAACTCATTTTATGTCCACACCAGGAGGTTGACCTCTCTACACCAACTTTGAGATTTGTGTGTAATCCTTGTCTTGTGCAACTGCTGATGGTCGTAGTGGCTTAGGTGTCCCTGAGTCTTCCTCCTGCCTGTACAAGGCAGTGCTAAATAAATCATAGTGGTTTTCTTGAGGCACAGAAGTGTTCTTTTATTTGATCATATTAGCAGTCAAGCTCCCAACGTTTCTCAAAGAGAAAGTCTTTCTGCATTGCATCACTACTAACATAACATTTCGTACTTTTTTGCCTAATACCTTGACTGTAGCGAACAGCTAGCCCTGATGCAGCTAGAGTACTAACAGCTGTTTCCCAGTGACTGTTGTCAGGTCTTTGTGGACAGAACTGTGGTTACATGTATTTCATGTTTTCAGGACATCGTTTAGTTGCATTAAGCCTTCTGGAAGGCCTTACACAAGATTCCACTTGCTAACAAACTACGTGTTAAATTTTATTGACAGAGGTCTTTTCACTTAGTATTTTTATACTTGGCATGTCACTCTGAAAACCTTTTTCACCATCTTAGAGCTACAGTTTCTATTTAAAAGGTATATTACATTTTCAGATAAACTGTACAAAAATAGTGATACAGATTTCACTATGTGTAGCTTTCACTACAGTTATACAGCTGTCGCTTTAGACGATAGCTTTTTCTAGTGAAAGCAAGTAGTAGCATTAGGACATCAATTCTGAAAGCAGCACATTTCAAATTTTATAATGCCATGCCAGATTTAGCCTTGTGTTGATGAAAATGGGTAATTAGTTTATTTGATTCTTAAGTCGTGAAAAAAATGACAGCAGAATCTAACTGTAACGCTGCATTTTGCTGGATCTGTTTCTTTGTCGTTTGCTTCTGATCTTGTTGGTAACACTTCTGTTTTGGAGAGAAAAATTGATATTCATTGGCTTTATGAGAACTAAGAGCATTTCAAAATAACAGGTGACAGTGGCTGTTTATATGTATTTCAGAAAAAAGAGTAAGTCTGAGTTAGAAGCGTACCAACTAGATAAATGACGCAGCAGAAAGCAAATTGCATGCTTCTACCCATTTGAATGGGGAGGGGGGAAACATCTTTGGATGGGGGGGGATGAGTAGGAAGGGGAACATCTTTGGGGAAAAAAATGCTGTGAACAATTACTTGGAACATACTGCTTTTGGAGAATTTGAGACAGTAGCTTAGCATTACAAAACTTTAAAAATACCCTTCCTAATGTAACTGCCATGATTCCTGAATGCCTGTTTTTCTTGTAGCATATTATTGATAGCTCTTGAGGTCAGAGAACTGTTAATTCTTTTGCTACTGTGCTACGGGTGGCAATGCATGTTGGGCACGAGACATCAAAAGTTATTTAGAAAGTGATATCCTGTCTCATTTCTGTTGGTATTTGGTGACAGGGGTGTGTGTGTTTTTTTTGTTGTTGCTTGTTACCTCTTTAAGTGATCTGTTAACAGAAAGTTATGAATAACTTTTTTTCTTTTTCCTCCAAAACCATTTTAATTTTCTACATAAAGTTTTGGAAGCATATCTCAGAACATGTAATGCTACTGACTTTTTATGAATATTCTTACTCTTTTACTCTTTCATTTTTCTTTTCTGGGGAGCTGCTAAACTAAAACTTTTATTCAAATTCAGGAGAAAATAAAATTTCACAAGAGGGTTTTGAAAAGCAGTTACCTTTGTGTACAGGAAAGCTAGTTTGTATGAGGATGGGAAGCTTCAGTTGTTATGGTAGGTGATACTGACATGCCTGCAGTATTAGTACTTGTCTGGTTAGAGTAATGCTGAAATTAAAGCCAAAACACAATCTGAAAGACCATAATAGGTGGGTTTGGTTCTTAATGAATTTAATATATCTGCTAAAAAATTGCATTCCTTCATGAATTACAATTTAAAATTGACATTCTCTAGAGAGAATCCAAGCACTGAATCTTGCATTTATTTATGTTGTTGAAGCTGGCCAGATTTCAAATATTGTCTGTGGGTTTTGGGTCTGTAGTTATACTCTGAACTTACAGATAACGTGTTTGCCTCCTGTCTGGACAGTAGTGATGCGGTATTTCAAAATCTTAAGAAGTTAGTTCAATCTTCTACCCAAGCTTTCCAAAATACTTTTATCCAGAAGTGCCTCAAGGGCATAAGCCCTTTGTTTCACAATTTAGCTCTTTATAGTAAGTAATTAGTATTGCTTCTGTCGCACTCAGATAGAAATTGCTTACAGAAATCCTGTGCAGAGTCTTTTAGAGTGAACACGAAAGAATGCATAGGTTTGCATGAGAGTTTCCAGCTCTTTTTGAAGGCTGTCCCTTCATGTTGCAGGCAGTTATGTCATGGATACATAGATACATATACTGTCATTACATTTATGAAAATCGCTGTCTTAAAAGTGATTTAAAAAGAGGAATACTTAAAAAGTGCCCCTTTGCCTCTACTGCTTCCATTTAAATGTGTGCAACATCATATTTTTTTGCTTCTTCAAATCCTTTTTGAATTTTCAGTCTAAATTTATACATGTTTGTTTGTCTGTCTACATTGTTGTTAGGCTGAAATAGCTTTTCTCTTTCCCTGGTGTTTGTCCTGTTGGTACTTGTAGAAAACAGTCATACTAGCTTTGGATTTGCTAAACTAAATAATTTGAGCTGTTTTGACTTCCTTTTGCAAGAGAGACTCTTCGTCTTTCCTCTTACCACTGCAGTTCTCTTCTAAATTTATTTAAGTTTATCTTTTCTGAACATGGGAAAATTGTATAGAATGCTGTAGATCAAATCTGCTGAGATGGTGTGAATATTTCTGCTTTTAGAACAGGTTGTTTGCTTTCTCTACTACTGTAAGAGCTCGGGGGCATCAACTGAAAGTCCCAGGAAGCAAATTTAGAACAAAAGGAAGATGGTTCCTTGCAGTTAATCCGTGGAACTCCTCGTTGAAGAATATTTTAGTCTTAAATGAACGGACATGGTTTTAAAAAGTGGTGGGGCAAATTAATGGAAGGAAAATCCATGAAGAGCTGTTAAGAACAGCAGTACCACCTGTGCCCAGGAAGCTCCTAAACTTAAAGTGCTGTAGTCTGGGGAAGTACTAGAAGAAAATATTATTATATGGTAACCTTTTTCTTTTGCTTCTTTTTCAAGAATGTGAGTTCATGTAAAACCTATGCTAATCTTCTGTTATTGCTATTTAGTACGTGTGCCATTGAAGTAAATGTGAAGACAGGATGCTGGACTAGACTGACTGACTATGGGCTGACTGTTACCATGGCCATCTTATTTTATCTTTGTTGGAAATTTATCCTCTGTTGAACTCCAGAATTGTGTATGCTTCTATTCATCTGCCTTACATTGGCAGCATATACTCATCTTGGTTTGTTGCCTCATAATTCAATAGTTTAGGTACTTGAGTTGTTTTGTTTTTTTTTTTAAGTAATTTTAATAAGTCTGCAGAGTTCGGGATCTTATATGGTTGTATAATGTTTTACTGCTACATGCCTCCTAGATTGCCTTTGAAAAATCCATCTGTGGCATGCTGATGGGTGTGTTTCTAATGTCCTCACCTCACCTCAGTTGATAGACCTAAATTAATACTGTAAATTCAGTCCAAAGGCCAATATTGTATCACTGCAAATTATGGAGATAATGATAGGCTACCACCAATAAGTATGCTTAATATTGCAGCAGTTCACCTTTTATGTTGAATTTTGTGGTGCTTGGACACTATTAAATACCTGCGAAAATGGATTTTAGGTAGAGCTTGGTCTGACTCACAGGAAAACAGAAAGCATGTTGAAATGTATGTGAAACAAGTGTAGGAAACTGTGATCCAGAGTCTCCAACCTCATTCCATTACACGCAGAAGGAATAAATTTTGAGAAATATATTTATGCCTGCTGCACCTTCTGCAGTGTAACTGTACTGTTAAGCATTATGGCAGTAAGGAGAAAGGAGTTGAGATCCTGCTCCTTTTAGTCTACATGGGTGTGAGAGGGACTAGTGTAAAGTTAGCAGCCAAGTCTTTATATCTGGAGAGGTAGGGAATGAAAATTAACAAGAGCTGCAAACTTTATTGTAATATTCCACAAAGACTTTAGTTTTTTCAACTTAACTCACAGCAAAAAAAGTTTCAAACGTATTTTCAGTAAACTGTATTTTTTTCTCTTCTTAGCATAAACTAAGAGTCAGGTCTGTGTGGTTTGTCTTACTAGCCTGCAAATTTTAAATTTTATGCCTACAACTTCTAACAAATATATCAAATGTGCTTTCCGGTGTCTCTGCCTTGATTCTAGAACTCCTTGGCTTACTTGCATACCTCCTGGTTCTACTTTTTCTGCAAGGCTGGGCCTTCTTCTCTTCAGCTGTCAAAGACACCACTTAAGGAGTTCTTCCACCTGCTCAGCATGAGGAGAGGAAGGAACAACAGACAACAGAGGAAGCCCCCCAGTCTTCTGCGCCCTTCCCCAGTCAGTGCAACCTGGCCCTGGCTGTGGGAGCTGCTTCTCCCCTAGCTATCGGGTGCTAATTGGCCAAGAAGTTGAAAGCAATTTCAGCCTTGCCATGCGCTGAACAGCAGCACAGATCTCGCTAGTTGGGAGTTTTTTTTCCCTGTAAGCCACATGCACTTCATGAGATGCCAGTTCTCCATCTGTGGCCTAAAGACAACAATTTAAGTAATCTCTCTGGCACATGCAAGTGTTGTTCATGTTTCCAAGCTTAAGCATAAAGCTTACACACCTCCTGTTGCTTGCACAGGACAGGCCACAGGCAGTCCAGAATGATGGGGGTTTGCGTTTTTTGGATATAAATAAAACTGTGACTGCAGAAAGCTATGAAAATTGAACCTTTTGTACTACAGTTGACACTTTATTTTAAAGGGATTGAAAAGATTGACATTTGGGACTGACTTGCATGCTACCCTTTGCCTTTTATGATTACTTGAAAATGTCTTTTAATTTAAATTTGATGCATTTTTAAATGTTCTTAAACTTTCTCACTTTTGTATTTTTTCATCCTCCCCAAACGTTCTCTGCAGAGGGCTAATCTGAGAGATTAGCCTGAGAGATTCTAATCTGAGAGATTAGAATCTGCAGAGATTAGCTAATCTCTGCAGAGGGCTAATCACTTGTTCTCTGAGTGACTGGCGTGATTGAAATGATTATTATGTGGAGATGCTATGTATTAGGTGAGTAATAACGGGGAGGCTGTTGTGCTGCCAGATGGAGTAGGGATGGAATGAGAAGGCAGTGAAGAGGGTGCTGTCGTTCAGGACTTGAGTAAACTGTGATCTGTCGTCTTCCCTTCTCTGCCATTCTCCATTGATGAAGGTTTCATCTCTCACTTGTGGTCTCCCTCTTGCTTGCTCCTTTGTTCTGTCTGAGCTTTTATTTGCTGCTGCTGCAGTTGTGCCCAGTGTGCTCTTTAGAACTTTATTCAGTATCTGACTCTCATGCTTGGTTCATAGATTTTTGTTTTGTTTTGCTGTTTTCCTCATTTCCTCTCTAGGGGAATTGCTTGTTCATCGTGACATACTGTTTTGACAGGGATTTTTCTACAGTGTATGGTGGGTGTTTTATGTATATTAATGAAGGCGAGTGTAAAAGTGTGTGCACCTTTCCACATACCTTGTGTTGATGACATACCTTTTCTAACAATTATTAGTTCCGCTCTTTGGGACCAGTACTTGAAAAAATCCAGTCTTCTGTGGAAATAAGCTTTTCTTGCATTGAGAAGTGTTCTTGTTGACTGCAGTTTTCACACTGGTGTGTTCTGGCAATTTAAAGATCTTTTATGATCAGGCCATTGAGTTCTTCAAAGGTGAGAGCAGAGCTGCTTTGAAGGTGAATTTAACCTGTAAACAAAGATAGATTACATTAGTAACGGTGAAGTGGAAGACATGGGTATGCCCCATTCATCCAAAAGTTTAAAAAAGATAAAGGGAATAGAGACAGTCAACTTTTTAGTGTTCAGGAACTGTCTTTTTAAAGATAGACTCCTGAATGAGTTTATGCCCAGGTCACCGTGTCAGTGCATTTTTGCAGTCTCAAGTTGGTTGTGTTTCGGAAACTATATTGCCTGTCAAACTGCTCAAGTTCCTTCTAAGGTTTTGCATTAATGTATACTTGATATTGATGATGTCTGCCACTGTAAACAATATAGGAATTGGTCCTTCACCTAAAGGCCTGAGTTATTGCAGCTTTATTTGAAGAGTCGGATACTTAACTTACCAAAATACCTCATCTTCTGTGGAGTGAATCCTGTGGAATACAGCATTTTCATCAAAAATAAAAGCTTCTTAGCAAAAGTCTGAAATGTATATAATTCAGTTATTCCTATCATTATTTCATTTTAAATGCGAACCTTACAGTAATATATCATAAAGAGGTCTTCAGAGGCATTTGGTGTATGAATTGCATACACATGCTCATTTATGAATGGTGCCAATAGCCTTTGAACTTCCTGATGTTGAATGCTGTACATCTGTTCTTTTGGGATACTTTGTCCCATTTCAACTCTCTGGTGATGGAGTTTGCATCTCAGTGGGTTTATAAAATGCTTTCTACCAGTTTAATTGTTTAAAGACACTTGAATTTTCTCTCTGGCTCTGAGAGACAAGCAGTGGTTTTAGTGCTTAGAGATACTGATTTAGTCACTCTGAAATGGGTGCAACACAAGATAAATGGCAGGTTAAAGATTTGGGTTCCATACAGTGGAATTACACTTACATTGTGCAATTTTTAATTTTTAGCCTACAAATAGACATTTTTGAAGAAATAAGATAGCCAGTAGCTATTTTCTGTGAAGTTTGGGACTGGCAAATGTAGTCAACAGTGTGTAAACTGCCCTTTTTTTTTTTTTTTTTTTTTTTTTTTTTTTTTTTTTAAGTCTGAGTGGTTTAGCTGGTTTGGAGGATTGGCCTTTGGACATAGGTATGTTGGGGATGTGTAGTGCTTTTTATGGAGTGTAGGGACTAATTTTTGAGGTAGTTTTATGATAAACTCACAAAATTCTATAGTTAATCGTGGTTTGAAGATGAGGATGCCTTTTTTGGATTTTCAGTTATTTCACAATTTTTAACCTATGCTGTTAAAATTGAAATCTAACACAACCATTATTAATATTTTTTTCTTAAATTAGGCTTACGTATAAAGGACTTAGGTGTGTCTGGTTGCAGAAGCCCTTGTTACTGAGCACTGTTCTATTAATGGTTTGAATTGGTGGCTTCTTGTCCACAAATATTGGAGTATTGTGCATTAAGTAGCTAGAGTATGGGGTAATGGAAAGTTAGGCCAAACAGAAGGGAATATTGTCTGTTTTCCAGCTGGGCATGGTAGAAAAGAGCATTTGCAAATCCTTCTGTTGGAAGGAATAGCAGCATGATGAAATTGAGAAGAACTTTTAATTAAGGCTATGTTTATTAGGGTTCAACCAAGACATATGGTGGTGTGGCCCCGAACTCCTCAGTACCTTCCTCTAATGGATTGCATTCTTCTTTATCCAGTTGTTTATTTGTTTTAAATCATAAAATCCACCTTGTCTACATAGGGTTATACTGTCGTTGCAGGTAGGGAAAGGGTAGGTGGAACAGTGCTCTCTGCATATAGGTGGAAGCTTAGAATATGTCATTCTGCTTCTGTCCTGCTGTGAATCATTGTGGTGACTTTTGGCTTAACAGTGAGGTTGTCGCTGGAGTCTGATACTTAAGGCACTTGGTATGAGTATGGACATCTCAAATATAAATCTTTGTAATCTTTGTTTCAAATTAGGCAAAGCTCTGAATCCTGGTCTTTTGTATCCTAGATGAATGTCTTTATTAGATGTTCTTAATGTTTTTTTTTTTTTTTTGGTGAAACTTTTGAGCATGCCCTCACCAATAATAGAATTGGTTTTTGACCTGCTGTCCTTACTAGGAACTGTGTCCTTTGAAGCAGGCTCTATTTTCTAGTTCAGTGGTATCCCTGAAAATACAGAGAGATACACGGAGA
The DNA here is from genome assembly GCF_028500815.1 of Rissa tridactyla. Lineage (NCBI taxonomy): Eukaryota > Metazoa > Chordata > Aves > Charadriiformes > Laridae > Rissa > Rissa tridactyla. Next base: position 97,700,162 of record NC_071466.1, read on the forward strand.
ATTGGTGTTAAGCTTGATATGTGCATTTCCACTTGATATTTGGTAATGTCCATCTCTATATTGGATGTCAACTTTGATAGGGCTTGGGAAACATTCAAGAAGGAGGTCTTCTATCCAGCTCCAGGGGAATGTTAATGAAAACAGTCTGTGTTGACAACCTGCATAGCTATTTATCCCGCAGCTAAAGGATACTTCAGGATGTGTTGCCTATGAAAATTCAGTATGAAGTTTTATTTATCAGAAGACTCCGTTGGCAGGTTTCTGAGTAATGTTTGGGTCTACTGTCATTTTACTTGGTGTTTAGTGCATATTATGATGCAAATGCACACTAGTAGCTAAAATAATTTGGACTTGCACTTTCTAGTGCACAAATACCAATTTTGAAATCTATATGAATGTACCCCTCACACCTATTATTGCTACATAGCACGAGTGGACATTATTTCTGTCCTGGAATGACGTACACCAGCTCTTCCATTCAGAAGTGGTACTGATCGTTAGCTGTGTGACTGTATCCAGAGGACTGTGTTCTTATTGCCTCATTGCATATTTTTTTCTTTCAAACTGCCACATGAGGTGGGAAAGGTGAGGGATAAGGCTGGGTGTTTGCAGGCATTGGCAGAGAAGAGCTACAGCTCTTGATGGGAATTATTGTAGTGCTTTTCATGGTGTTTACTGGGCATAAAGTTATTCTCCAAAACATTTTTCTATGCAAGCTCGTATTCATGCACATTTGGTTATGTTCCAGTGTTGCTCACTTTTATAGGTGAGCAGCATCCCCATTGTCTAAGCATAATTAAACAGTTGCAAGAGGAGTATGTATGAATGACAGTGGAAAAAGGAACATTATGTGTGGAGTGGTTACCTGTATGTGAGATTTTGGTGACGTGATGGAAGATCATTGTGGGGCACCCTTCCTGGAATACTGGCTGTGCCAACTTTAGAAGTACTAGCATTCTGAGACTCTTAGAAATAGTGTTATTTCAGTATTTGAAACCAGGTTCTTTCAATTTAGATGGGTTTTTTTATCCTTTGTGTCTTAATGTACCTTTACCAATTTTATGTCTCCTGTGGTGTTGAAAACTCCATGCTTCCCACCCTATTAGCATTTTTTTTTTACAATTTCTTCGTAAACAACTTCTAACCCATTTTCATCTCCGTTCTTCTAAAGTAAATCTTTTCCTTATATTTTTGGGCTAAGCTACCAACAATATTTATTTCTGAAAACCGGGGCACCTGTGCTACTTGAACCCTGTTGGAACTGAATTTTAGACTGTGCACCTTTGGCAGAGCAATCAGTAGTTTTCTAATATTTTGTGACAGCTGCTCTTCTATATCACCTTGTATTCAAACAAAAACACAGAAGATCATTCTGTTTAGTCTGAAGCAAAGTATTTTCACAAATATATATTTGTGTCAGTCTTTGTAGGCATTTTCTTATGTATATGTATGTACACTGTTCTGTGTTTAATACTTTTTTTTCAAGCTTCTTTATTCATTGTTTCATTGTTGATTTTATGGTTGGTAGCTGATAGTCAGTGTTACATTTCCAAAGACTTGTGTCCAGTTCAGGAGGTCTTTGCATAAGTAACAGTTGTTCAGATTTCAACTTCGGAGTTTTTTGCTAGGTAAAACAGGCAGCTATCAATGCAGACTCTGGCTTTAATTGGTCTTTTATCTTCTTTTTTTTTTTTTTTTTCTTTCTGTGTTGATCTTAATTGTATTTCCAAAGGTATTTACCCACTGAAATCGAAAACAGCAATTTATTTGATGTATGATATTTTACTGAAATCTGTAGCCTCCTAGATACAACTGGTTTAACATTTTCAAAAAAGATAAGTTTATCAAGTTAACTGTCTAAATGTTCTGAAGTATGACATGCTTACACCTCAGTTGTGATGTTCTATGTTGGTATAGTTAAAGTGTTGCTAAAATAAAATCAGATTTAGTAGTCTTAAACTTTTAGTGTGTGGTGAACTATTCATTAGCTCCAGATCAATTGCTAAATTAAGGTGCTGCAATTCTACTTGAAATAGAATTATTATGGTAAAAATAACAAAAACTGTTCCTATTATTCTCAGATAAAACTCAGCTATTTCAATTGCCTATGAAAAATCTACTGCTACATTAAAAAAAGTTGTTTTAAAAAAACAAAACAACCTATGCAGGATATGGAATGATAAAATTCTATACAAAATTCATGAGAATCATCTGAGTCTTCAGATTATGAAATGTTTTCAGGGACAGGATAAGAGAGCATTTGGTTTGCTGATAGTTTATAATTTGTTTTAATTTCCTGTATAATGGAAGTTTTTCTGTACGTTCGTATTCATCTACACTTGTAAGTATATCTTACTGTATTTAAAAGAAGTAATGGGGGGGAAGGTGTTGCGTCCTAAGGGTGATGTCGGAATTTATCATAGAATCATAGAATCTTCATGGTTGGAAAGGACCTTTGAGATCATCGAGTCCAACCAAACAACCTACAGTCTCTGCCACTAGAGCATGCCCTGAAGTGCCAAATCTACACATTTCTTAAATACCTCTAGGGATGGTGACTCAACCACCTCCCTGGGCAGGCTGTTCCAGCTCCTGACCACTCTTTCAGTAAAGTAATTCTTCCTAATATCTAACCTAAACCTCCCCTGCCGCAACTTCAGACCGTTTCCTCTGGTCCTGTCATTATTCACCTGGGAGAAGAGGCCAACACCCACCTCTCTCCAACCTCCTTTCAGGTAGTTGTAGAGGGCAATGAGGTCTCCCCTCAGCCTCTTCTTCTCCAAACTAAACATGCCCAGTTCCCTCAGCCTCTCCTCATGTGACCTGGTCTCCAGACCCCTCACCAGCCTGGTAGCTCTCCTCTGGACACGCTCCAGCACTTCAATGTCCCTCTTGTCCAGAGGGGCCCAGAACTGAACACAGTACTCGAGGTGAGGCCTCACCAGTGCCGAGTACAGAGGCACGGTCACTTCCCTGCTCCTGCTGGCCACGCTATTCCTGATACAAGCCAGAATGCTGTTGGCCTTCTTGGCCACCTGGGCACACTGCTGGCTCCTGTTAAGCTGGCCGTCCACCAGCACCCCAGGTCCTTTTCTGCTGGGCAGCTTTCCAGCCACTCTTCCCCAAGCCTGTAGCGTTGTTTGGGGTTGTTGTGACCAAAATGCAGGACCCGGCATTTGGCCTTATTAAACCTCATACAGTTGGCCTTGGCCCATCGATCCACCCTGTCCAGGTCCCTCTGTGGAGCCTTCCTACCCTCAAGCAGACCAACACTCCCACCTAGTTTGGTGTCTACTGCAAACTTACTGAGGGTGCACTCAATCCCCTTGTCCATATAATTGATAAAGATATTAAACAAAACCGGCCCGGAAACTGAGCCCTGAGGGACACCACTGGTGACCGGCTGCCAAGAGGATTTCACCCCATTAATCACAACTCTCTGGGCACGGCCATCCAGCCAGTTTTTAACCCAGCGAAGAGTACACTTGTCTATGCCATGATTCGCCAGCTTCTCCAGGAGAATGCTGTGGGGGACGGTGTCAAAGGCCTTACCAGATAGACATCCAGATAGACAATGTCCACAGCCTTCCCTGCATCCAGAAGGCGGGTCACGTGGTCATAGAAAGAGATCAGGTTGGTTAAGCAGGACCTCCCTTTCCTAAACCCATGCTGGCTGGCCCTTATCCCTTGGCTGCCCTGCACTTGCCGTGAGAGCTCACTCAAGATGATCCTCTCCATGATCTTTCCTGGTACCGAGGTCAGGCTGACAACACCTGTAGTTCCCTGGATCCTCCTTCCGACCCTTCTTGTAGATGGGCGTCACATTAGCCACCCTCCAGTCATCTGATACCTCCCCTGTTGACCAAGATTGTTGATAAATGATGGAGAGAGGCTTGGTGAGCTCTCCCGCCAGCTCCCTGGGTACTCTTGGGTGAATCCCATCCGGCCCCATAGACTTATGTACGTCTAGGTGCAGAAGCAGATCATTGACTACTTCCTCCTGGATTATGGGTGGGTTGTTCTGCTCTCCATTCTTGCCTTCCAGCTCAGGAGGCTGAACACCCTGGGGATAGCTGGTTTGACTATTGAAGACAGAGTCAAAGAATTAAGTATCTCAGCCTTCTCCTTGTCATTGGTTGCAAATTTTCTCCCCGCATCCAGTAAGGGATGGAGATTCTCCCTGTCTCTCTTTTTGTTGATGTATTTATAAAAGCTTTTTTTGTTGTCCTTTATGTTAGTGGCTAAGTTGAGCTCCAGCTGGGCTTTTGCCTTCCTAATTTTCTCTCTGTATAACCTAACGAGATCTCTGTACTCCTCCTGAGTTGCCTGTCCCTTCTTCCAAAGGTGGTAAACCCTCCTTTTGTTCTTAAGTCCCATCAGAAGTTCCTTATTCATCCAGACTGGCCATTTACCCCACCCTTTAGACTTGCGACACTTGGGGACAGCCTGCTCCTGGGCCTTTAAGATTTCCTCCTCGAAGAGCGTCCAGCCTTCCTGGACACCTTCCAGTCCCAAGGGACTCTCTCAACCAGTGTTCTGAACAGGTCAAAGTCCGCCCTCCGGAAGTCCAAGGTGGAGGTTTTGCTAACCCCCCTCCTTACATCACTATGTATTGAAAACTTGACCATTTCATGATCACTAAACCCAAGACAATGCGGAGTTATTCACTGCATTAACTCCCAGTCAACAATTTTTTCATCAAAATGCAATTGGTTGTGGACACTGTTGGTTGAAAATGACTAAGTTTCCTATGTTTTTCTTTGAGAAGCCTACACTATTGAGTTTACATCTGTTGGACAGAAAACATTTGTAAAGAATGTCTCATAGTTGATAATAAGTGTTCTTGATTTAGTGGTGGCAAGTTGTTGGGTTTTTTCCCCCTCTGCTAAAACGTCACTTTTCTCCATTTATCATTCATTCACATGTATTCCATTTTGTAATCTGTTTTGCAGTTCTGTGCTTTTTATGAAGTATTATGCCTCATCTTTTCAATGATAATTGGCTTCAGGAAGAATTATTTCTAAGTTGCTACTGTCTCCTGTCCTCCATCTGACTGTAGCATTTGTTTTGATGATACTAATTCTCTGCAGTAGGTTTCTAAATCATTAATTTTTTCTATTTTACTTTTTGTTTCTTACGGTGGTAGTATGCTTCTTTCACACCAGTCTCTAGAACGTTTTCCATTTGTGCTGTTTACCTTTCAGTTAGCTTTTGTGTTAATTTTCGCTTGTAAACTTAGCAATCTTAGCCTTACTTCTACTGTTTGCTGCTTCATCTTTTCTACTTCCAGTTTATACTGAAGATGTAACAAATATTTTTTTCAAATGATGCCTCAGGTAGATAAGTGCTAGACCACAGTAGTGGCTTTTAAAGGAAATTAATCTTATTTGTTATCATCAAGCTATGCATAATGTGTGCGACTGCTTTTCTTCTTTATTGCTTGCACTATTTATTCTTGTGTCCTGTTTCATGAAGCAGTAATCATGGGAAAATAAGTTGGCCAAAATTGATGATACATTTCTTGAGAAATGTATGAGGAGGATCAGTTTCCATTGTTCTGTACTATTTATTGGGCCTGAAATGATAAGGACTTTTGATGAACTTAAATATTATTAGCAGACATTCCAATATACCATAGAAATTTTGCAAGAACAAAGTTTCCAAAGAGCTCAGGTCATGTTTTTCCTTCTTGAGGCCTAAGTCTTTTGGGGCATGAGCCTGTTTGTGGCTAGCACCCTGTACTTTTAACACTCTTATTGAGTCTATTTTATAATATAGTCCATATTTGAAATACAAGGAGAGTAAACCTGTGTTGAGAGAGAAATTTTACATAACACAGTATGAGCTTCACAAAGATAGAGAGCATATAAAGAAGCTTTGAAAGCTGTAGTGGGAACTGATATTGAGTAAGAAAGTAAGGGAAGTTAAGAGTATTGGGCCATCCATGCATAATATGAGAGCCTTCAGCAGAGGATCTGCGGAATTAATACAGGTTATCTTCAATTGAATATGAATTGTATGCTTTTCTCGGCAGAAGTAAATGAGGTGTTCTTTTAAGTTGTCTACAGCCCAGGAGGTGGTGTTTATCCAGCCAGTCACTGATGGGGGAAAAATAGTTTAACTTTTGAAGAATCCAGGCTAATCCTTTTTTTTTCCTCCTTGCTTAGCTGAAAGGGGCCTTGTTCACACTTCTGTTGTTGCAGAGCAGGAGCTAGAACTGAATCAGGAGGTTCTCGGGATGGTAGCTGTTGTCATTGTTATTAGAAAATCACGTGTGCATTTTGATGAATTGTGGCATGGAGGAAGGTAAGGAAGAGAACCCTTTCAGAACATCTTTTGATACTGAGGTGGGGAGAATGAGCCCAGCACATACGTTAGCTTCTGCTTTTGTGGTCTGTAGGTACCCCTCAGTCTGACTGGCAGTAGATAGTGTGATCATTGCTTCAGTGTCCAGCACTGTCTACCTAATGAGTTTGTTTTCCAGAAGGGTAAACTATCCCTTAAGAGCTAATTAACACTTAATTTCTAAGCATTAGTGTAGTATGCATCTCATCTGTGAAGAGTCTCCACTGGTGTCTCTCCACATTTTTTTTCACATGGAATTTTTTTTCGTGCTTCTAGTTCTCATTACCTGCTTGCAAAGCCCATCCATTCAGGTTATTGCTTTCTAGAGAAACAAGAAAAAAGAAGCAGGATCTGTTTGTTTGTTCCCCCTGCCACGATAGAAGGCTTATCTTACATAGGCAATAGTGTTTTCTGTTGTGAACTTTAAGGTTCTAGGAACTTTGAATTTGTCATTTTACACTAAGTTGTCTGCATGAAAGTACTAACTTTTTCTTCAGTGGTTTATTTATTACCCAGTAAAGTTCAAATAATTTCTTTCACTGGACATTTTACTGCCCAGCTGTTGCCATACTAATGATTTATATTGCTGGAGTTTTTTTGGTTTTCTGTGGTTGGCAATGTTTTTTTTCTGTTTTAAGTAAAAATTTGCTGACTCAGTGCAGTCCTCCATTTTCATATCATTAATATATTAAAGAGTTAATTATTAACTTTTTGGTGTGTTGGGCCATTTAGTCCTGCTACTTTCATCTTAGTCAATCATGCTTGTCAAGAGTAAGAAAGGACATCATTACATCATCTTTATAAACTATTCAAAAAAGCTGTCTTGATATGTTTTATTTTTAATACAATTGTTTAGCAGTAGTTTGAATTTGTGCTGTAAAATACAAATAATTGCAGTATCACTGCAACCAGTAATAATGTTTTTTCTTCATATTAGTTGAAGTAGAAATAACATCATCCTTTTCCTTGATGCAATAGAGCTGTACTATGTATCAGTGACCTCTGTATACAAAACTTAGAATTCTGGGCTTATCTGTTGGATTTTTTTTTTGTTGTTTTATTCCCAAATCTAGGGTCTTTTCTTCATTAAAAGAAATCATGTCAATAGTAGCTAAAATTTGCATTTGTTTTATGGGGTTGTTTTTGTTTGGTTTGAGTTCTTTGGGGGGATGGGTAGGTGAGAACGTTCCTCTTACAACAGAGGGAAAAAGTATTCCAGTTCCTTTCCCTTTGGGATAATAAGTAGTGAACATACAGGGATTTGGTAGTGCATTTTAAAGATGATGATGGAATTATTTTTTTGTTTTGTGAACTCAAAAGGATGTTTTGCTACCTTTGTCCCAGTTGACAAATAAACTAAGACTTTTTCTTCACTATATTATATTTAAATGTGTCCTAAGTACTGGTGGTTGAATTTGTGAAATCAGATTTACCCCAGTCATGAACTATGATGTCATAAGTGGGGTTTGTAACTGTCATGTCAGCAGTGTCGACAATGGTGTATTACTTCAGTTTGCTTTTAATCAAGCAGGTGGCAGAAAACATGAGTATTACTGGTTTTTTTGTATCATATAAATGACTTTTTTTTTCCAGCAGCCATGCCTGTATTTGTTTCCTGCTTCTGCCCTAGTTGCCACACTGCGAAGCAGCTGTGGGTGATTATTTTGCCAAGTTCCTAAATTCTTCAGGTTTCCCTTCTATCTTCATGCAGCCTTGAACAAAGGGAAGGAAGTGTACGACGTTCTGTAGCAATCTTCCTTTTCATTTCAGGGTCTTTCTCTTCTTAATTTGTCAATACTAGCAATTCTCAAGGCTGGCTCCATTGAGTGCACTTATTTGGAGAAATAACAATACTTAAAATCCTGAGGGGTTTTAAACTTCCTTAGAATTCTTAGTGTCTCAGGATGATTTAAATTGGTTGCACAAGTGGTGCCGTAGATGGCCTTTACAGTTACAGATCTATTGAAATGAGATCTTTTTATGATTCCTTCAAAGAAATCATATACAGATACGTGTAGTTGTGACCTCCCTCTTCAAAATGCTTTGCATCTGTTCATTCAACTAAGAGACAAATTCTTATCTGTACAGAAAAATACTTGTTCCTTCCTGAAGATGTTTATGGAGGGGGTTTAACGGGGAAGAAAGTTTCTCAACCAATCCCAAAGTTGGATAAATCAGTTTGTCTAAGTGAATCTGCTCTGGCTACTAGAAAGAGCAAGAGCCACATACTGACTAGTCTGCTCATCCTCCAGAGACTCGGAGGTTGACTTTGGTCTTCGCATTGAGGAAGTAAAGCTTGCTCCTAGTTTCTGTTTCATTTTGTTAGAATGTGCTAGAAGAATTTTAAAAATTCATATGAAACAACCTTCACAATTTAAGTTTGCATAAATGTGTTTTCCTGATAATGTTGCAAATAGGTTAGAGATAACCGAGAGGGTGTACTTAACCGGTGTAGCTGAAATGCTCTTACAGTAACAGTTAACTGTTACTTAAAGAGGAAGTTCTGTTTTGCAGCTGTGGTGTACTATGCCTTGCCTAGTGCTGGCATTAGTAAGATGGCTTAGTGGTATCTGCAAAGTGTAATTTAAAGGAAAATTTGCCTTATTGAGAATTGGTTTGAGTTGCGTGAAAGACTTGGGCACAGCTTTTTGTATCCCTACTATATGTAGTGCTTCAGATGCTTGTGATATATCTTTTAATGAGGATTTACGTAAAAAGGGGCTGGGGAAATGTTAAGGGTCCCTTGATGCTTAGCTGCTTAAGTGCATGTGATTCATAATTTCCTTGAACATCTGTATAGAAAAATTCTGTTACATTCGTTCATAAAGTCAAGTTCCCTTTAAATACATGCAGCCATCTAATTCAGGAAATAAACTACCCCAACTTCCTCTCCAACAGTTTTTGTAAGATACCTGTTGTGGTAGCAGTTTCTGTGCGCTCTGAGCAGTGACTGAATTGTAGAAGGCAAAATATTAGTGTAAGAAAATGTCATAGTGTGAGTATTCTCTTCAGCAGCTGCCGCAGGTATTGCATATCATTAGAAAAAGGAAGGCCTATCTGCAAATTAATCCATGACAGTAACATTAGGGGCACCAGCAAGAATTGTTCCGATTTGTACAAATTGAGAGATGAGACCAAAAAGTGGGGAGAGGAAGCAAGGCACAAACCCCAAGATTCTGCATTAAAACATTTGCAAATGGGAATAGCTTCAACTGGGGAGCCAGAATGTTGGAGAATCAGTTCATACACACATATAGTTAAGAAACTCACTTTAAGCTTGTGTGCTTTGCGTCTCATTCCAGGGATCATATTTTTTAGATTGAGAGTTGGCTGACTGCAACAGGCATTTAAGAGTAGTAGCTTCAATTAACCATCAGCAGAATTCCAGTCCTTCCAGTGCAGTATGCTAAGGCAAAACATGCACCATGAATGAAAAAATCTGCAGCATTTTTTAGATATAGTGGCAAATACTTATCTCAATTTAATATCTTCAGAATATGGCCAAATAACTACACTTTGAAATATGTAATTTAAATGGTTTTATTAAATCATTTTAATACCGCACATACACCTAATAGATTTAATATAGATGTTACCCGCTTTGCTGCAATTTTGCAGCAAGATAGCTTTGTTTTTATCCACCAGAACTTTGTTTCTGAAAACAACCATAAAGTAAGGCTGTTCTGGACTTGGAAGTAAGTGAAAGCATATGTAATAACATTTCAAGCCTGGGATGCAAACTGAGACCCACTCATCTGGTTGCACACATGGCTCTGTGTCCATCGAGTACAGCAAGGCCTATCTTACTATGGCTTACTATTTAAAAAAAATAAATTTAAAACTAGGGTAAAAATGGCAAATTAAAGTACAGATTAGATCAGTAGTTTGGATTCTCCACAAGTGTGTTTTAACTATTTCTTAACATTTCCTCATTTTATTGTTGACATTTCTCATTTCAATGATTAATACAAGTGTACACAAAGAAAAAAACACAAATACGGGCAAGACTACTATTTTAGTATTTGGACCATCTTTTTTCCCCTTTTGAATTTCCAGTTTTAATAAAATGACTTAAGGAAGCTCATCATTTCAGATTAAGTATTAAGGTCTTTGATTACTGTAATATATTAAAATCAAGCGGTTCATAATTGCAACCAAATATTTAACATAGTCAGACCATGAGCTGGTGAAAGTAATGGATTAACCAGCTAGAATTAGAACTTGTTGGAAGTCTGTCAAGCTTTTGAGATCTGTGAAGTCTTCTGCCGGTGCAAAAGACCTTCCCTGCCATTTAAGTTTATTCAGCTACTTCATTTTAATGGCTAGTATGTTCAAAAGCAAGAAACTAGAAGTTCAAAAAGTTGGGAAACTGATTTTATTTATTTATTCCTAAAATGAAGTAGGGTCATGAGGTAAGAATATAATAGGTAAAAGATCATAACCACTGTGGTGAATAGAAGGTATTGGTTCAGTTTGTTAAAAATGTGTTTGCAGTGCAGAACATGCTTTGATTGTGTGTGCTGCTTAAAAACTTCTCGGGCAACTTTTCTCAAAGTAGAACTATTTTCTAATTGGATTTACATTTCTAACTTTAGCTTTAGTTAGTCTACAGTAACCATATATTAAGTAGAAGGTAGTAAACTGCATTTTATGACATGATAGAGGTGTGTGAAAAGAATCAGGTTTTGGGAAATGGATGCTAAGGTATAGATAAATATAAATATTATAAATTGCCTAAGCTAGTATGTTGAGGTAGCATATTCTTCAGTTTAGCAAAAACTAGTGAAATATCTGATAGAATGAAATGTGACTCCTTTAGAAAAAAAAAACACAGAATGAGAATAAAATCAGAGAGTTTTCTTTCTTGCAGGTTGGAAAGAATAAATAAAATCCATCCTTTTGCATTTCGTTGATTTTTTTAAATTAAAAATTGTCATGTATGTTTGAGGTTTGTTTTGTGCTTGGGAAATTGAATGCTTCTGGAGACCACAAATAAACCAGAGAAAACTATTGTTCATTTGCTGTCAATTTGCATTAGAATCAGTGAACTAACAAATCTATTCCGTCTGAAATGTTACATTTCTTTTTTGAAAAGTAATGCTAACTGCGTTATTGAGAGTGTTTGTAGACTTCTTGCCTTGCAGACTAACAAGAATCTTTGTTATTTCTCAGAAAATGTGTTATTTGCTTTAGTTAAATACAGAATTTTGAAAACCTTGTATTTCTTTTTCCTAGGCTGTTCGCTGCTATGAATCGCTAATTTTGAAAGCTGAAGGAAAGGTCGAGTCTGATTTCTTTTGTCAGTTAGGTCACTTCAACCTCTTATTGGAAGATTATCCAAAAGGTAAGGCTTTTCAGTACTTCTGATAAATGTCATTGGGGGATTGTCATTAGATATAGATGACACAACAGAATGAAAAATATTTAGATAACTCACTGTTTTCTTGGTTTGTGCTATATTTCAAAGCCCATAACAGAATAAGACTGATGATGTCTTTACAAAAGCGAGTTGTTCTTTTCTTTTTATTTTAATTGAAAAAAACGAAAGTTTCTTCATGTTATACAGCACTACCATACTGCCTGCGTCATTTCTCTGGTTCATTATTACATGACTGTACAAGCAGTTGAACCCCCCATGCCTCTGAAGGTTTCCTGTGGGGGGTGGGAGACTCAGGTGCATAAGACGAGAGCCTGTCTTACTGCTTCCTTGTATGTCCACAATCTCAACAGGTAAGGCTAGGCTGAAAGTGTTAATTCAAAAGCAAAAATGTCCACTTAAAGTGTGTTTCAAGTTCTCTTTAAATATTGAGTGGAAGAATGGGTATAGGGGTTTGGGGGTGGTTGTGGGTGTTTTTAGGTCTCTGCTTCATCAGATTTTGAAATGACTTTAATGTTTTTTGCCATCCTTGCAGCCATAGAAATGTACAGACGTTTGTGCTTTGTTGCTTGTGGGTCAGTAGAAGGCTTTTTTGGTAGTGGTGTGGATTCTCAAAGATGCTCTGCTGTGTTGCTGACTGAGACATAGGGCTAGATCTTCAGCTTGTCCTCTTTCCACTTCATGTCACGCTGGGTGTCAGACCCAGGGTCTGAGAGCTGCCTGCCTCCCAGTCATTGTGGGAGGTATGGATGAATAGAAAGCCTTTTTGGATCTTACTCTACCTAGCTAATTAGAACAGGTCAGAATGTATTTTTTTTTTCCTGGGTTGTCTTTTTTTTTTTTATTGTTGTTGCATTTAGTTTTAATATGAATGCAGTTCTGGTTGACTTTGTGTAAGGAAACAAACAACACCCCAACCCCAAAAATGTCTACTCCCACCCCACCCCTTTTTCTAAACACACAAAAATACTGGTTTACCTTGGGATGTAGAAATAAGGAAATGACTTGTAACTGACAGTAGTTCAAAAGCACTGCTTAGTGATTCAGGCTAGCTGTGGACCGTTTCATAACAGTGTGTATATATGTCCAGTCTGACATAAAACAGTGTGAGGTAGGGTTCCTGGAAATCTACCTCACCTTCATTTTTTGGGTGACAAATGTTTAGTTTTGATATTACTGTGGAGGAATTTGCAGTTATCTAGATTCAGTGTGTAAATTCAGAAGGCTTTGAGTGGTTGAAACATCTGTCTCTTCCTGTTGAATACATGGGGAACTTTGGAACCTTAGTATCCACAACTTGTACCTACATCCCATTCTACTGGTCTGATATAACCACTGCTATTTCCAATTCCAGAGACATGGGAAAACCTGAAGAGAACACGGCAATATGCTGACTATAGAATTTACTGAAGAATAGTCTGATCCCATGTTTTTATTTTATTTCATTTTATTTTATGAAAATTCCCAGCACCCCCTCTGCTAACAACTTACTCTGCTGTTTCTGATTAGCCTAATACAACTTGCTATGATGTGAGTGCAGTATGGCTTATTGGTTATACTCTACTTACCAAAGACAGGGCAGGAGTGTGGGCTGTACTGTGTTATCTTTGCTGTTGAGTTGATAACAGTTAAAAGTGACAGGACTAGGTGTTGCTATGGATCAGAGGAGAGGTTTACTGATGGAGAGTCTGCTTTTTACTGTGTATATAATTTTAAGAACAAGCCTAAAAAAATATAAATAATGGTTGAAAATACCAGTTCTTCAGAACCATAATCAAACATGGGCAGAACTGTGTGGGAAGAAACGTACAGGCATTAAAAACCTGAATTTAAAATACTTTGTATTTTCTTAGATGCCTGTTTAAAGACACGTCTCAATCATGAAAGAAGTCTCAAAAAGTGAAAAAACTTAGTAACGAAGTATATAAAAAAAAAAAAGTGTATCTTTATTTTCAAAGAAATGGGATAGTAGTGAAAATAATACTGGAGTCATTGTAATTGATGGGAAAAGGGAAGTTACAGGTTTGGGGTTTTTTTTATTAGGTGAGGGACACATGTTCTTGTTCACAACAGTTGTTGAACTCCAATACCAAAGACAGTAAAAGTATTATCCACACTGCAAAAACTCATAAGTGTTCTATAATTAATTTACTACTGTTATTTGAACAAAGTAGAATGCTGGTATGTTTAAATTATAAATTTGAAGTAGAAATAAAATTTTATTCCATTCTATAAATTCTGTTACTTTAATTATCATATATTCTAATTGCAATTATAGTTAAATTTTATATGCTTGGGAACTGAAAATTAAACGGAGTTCAGAAACGTTTTAATCGCACTAATGTATATTTAATTCAGTTTTTAAGTCCTGAACTTCCAGAAGTGTAAAATGCTGAAGCAGGAAGGATGACCTTCAGAACTATAAATCTGTCTAGTCTGAAGTTAGTCTTCGACAAAGTTGTGGAGAAACTGATTTATTTAATAAATTGGATGTAATCAATAAAATATCACAAGATAGTAGCATTACTAATGCTGAACAACTTTTTTTTCCATGGAAGCCTATTATTTATTCAATTAAATATCTTTAATAAATGTCTACACCTTTGTATATAGTGTGAAAAGATGCGTCTTTAATAAAGGCAAATGTGTCAGTGTTCTTTGTTTAAAAGCGTTTGCAATATAGTTTGTGCGAAGCAGACCAAAGTTGTTAGTTGATTGCGGAAGTTGGACCAGTGATCAGGATGAAGCAAGGCTTGGCTGATAACAGTTCTATTGGGTTTCATGTCTGTAGTTTCTTCTGGTTTGATCTGTCTCATTTTTTTCACAGATATGTTGACAGATGTGGATCATTCAGTTGGGTGTATTCGTTGTGTGTTGGTATTTTCATGTAGCTAATACCTTCTTATAAATGTAGTAAAAAAGACTGTAGGTCATTTCTTTATAAGAATTAGGACTCATACCCCAGAAAAGAGGGACTTTTGAGAAAGATTTGTGGCAGGTCGCTGCATGTCATTATCGGAACTAACCAGGCAAACACTTCTCTTGCTGCGTGTAAGCAGGGAGTATCAGTTAGGGGCAGGCTGCCTTGGAATGTGGAGGAAGTTCGTGGCTGATGCCTTGCTGAAGTCTAAATACATCTAGCATATATATTTATATTTTTAAATGAAACTTGTTGAAGGTTGTAGCAATTTCTCTTGAAGTGCATTATGTTTTCTGTCACTTATAGCCGCTGAAGTCCAGATTTAATATGCTTTTTTTTTCCAAAAAAAAGAAGTACTTGTCTCCAACAGAAGTTGTGAGTTTACATCAGAAATGACTGGATGAAGTGTATTCTCTGCATTATATCTGAGGTTAGACTACAGTATCACAGTGTTTTTTCCTAGCCTTTAAAATCTCCGAAGCTGGTCCAGAGCTTGTAGTTTTCCCAAAATGCAGCATGTTTGGATTGCTGTTGTTAGCTAAAGACTTTTCTCTGCAGCCATGCAATTGAATTGTCTTGTTAATTGCACTCTGCTACTCTTAGGAGAAGGTCCAAGGCAAAGCATCAATCTTTTTGGAGATTTTGAATACTGTGAGCCACTGACTTGTATGATGATTATAACCAAGGCAGATTGGTTCAGCTAAGCAAGCATGTTCAAGGTGGTTTCTGTGCCCAGCTTTCATCATCTTGATCATTACTGGTCAGAATTTGGTTTCAGGATTTCCCAAAATGAGAACATTCACTCCTCCCAGTGAAAAACTGTTCTGTTTCCTCAGTAGCATTTTCTTAACTCTAATCAGATGTCTTCCTCCTATTTTTTTTTTTTTTTTTTTTTTTTTTACTGAGGCAGCTATTCCCCAGCTGTTTAATTGTTTCAGAGGTTTCCAAACTGGTTGTTCCCTGGGCGTGTCTTTGGTGGCACCCCCCGTCTGCTTGTTGCTGCTCTCTGCTTTGTGCTGGCACAGCTGAACGTGCAGCTGTGTGGGGAACTGATCCAACTGAAAAATAACCTAGCAGAAAAAAGTGACGCAATTGCCCCAGAATGTGAAACCTCAGCCTCAGGTCTTGCCAGAGGAGGTTGATGAGTTGTCATGTAGGCTTTTGGACTCTGGAAGCATTGTGAATCCAGCTAGGACTCCATGGTATGGTATATACCTGTGAACTTTGTTTACTACTGCATTCCTCGGGAGGGATGGGATTTTACCAAAATTATTGTACTGTTAGTATTGGAGGAAACTGATGCTACATCAGTAGTTGGAGATCTTTTAATTTTTTTTTTTTTTTTCCCCATGACTCTGGTTTCCGTAAGGAGTACTGAGTGCAAGCAATGATCTTTTAAGGTTTTGGTTCTAGTCGAATGAGCTCATGGACTCTGACATCATCTGTGTTTTCCTTTGGGATCTTTATTTTGTAGAAGGGTCATATATATTGGCTGTGTTCCAGCCTATGATTTGGGGGGGCAGCTAACAGTTGCACAAGTGGAGACATACTTTTATCATTTGCCTCCTTGAATTGCTGTCCTCTAAGCAGAATTCCTGGATGTAGAAGTAGATGACACAATTAATGAATGATTTTGGAAAAACATGCAATTACTCACATCACAGTTACTAAAGCACAATAAATACTGCACTAAAGTAATTCTTACTGCTGTACTCAACTGATAATCACATTTTTGTACTATGTCGGAACAGTTTGAATAATACTTATTTTGTTTGTAGAGGCTGCATTGTGAAAAACACTCATATAAAAATATTGGAAGTAATTTGTAAGGTTGTGTTAATTAGTCCAAGGGCATTTTTTAGTAATTGTTAAGTTAAGATTTAAAACAAAACTGAAAAAAGATACAGAATGATTATTGAGGTGCTCATTTATTAAGATACAGCATAAACCCAAAATTTAAACACTTCTTGATTGGTCTTGTGTAAATTTGTTTGGTTGCGAGAACAACTCCCAAATTCAACAATGTATGTGTGTTCCCTTGTGCTTTCTATTCCAGCTACGGAGGTGGTTTCTCTGTAGTGGTTAATGTCTTAGTCTTTTAGGACTTTGAAGGAAAGTATTGTCATTAGGAAGCATTTCAATGCGCTGTGTTCTGAGGTACGGGGTAGTAGGAGCCATCTTACAAAATGTAAGAGAGAATTTACCAGCATAGATAGGATTGTGCGGGTTGCTGCAGGGTTGCTGCAGGGTTGCTGCAGGGTTGCTGCAGGGTTGCTGCAGGGTTGCTGCAGGGTTGTCTTTTACTGATGGGTCCTGAAGAACTGGAATGGGTTTTAAGTAGCATAGCAATCTGAATGAGTTGAGGAAGAGATAACTGTGTTTCAAATAAGTGTGATTGTTTTTAGGTTTTAGGTTTTTTGGTTTGTTGTTTGTAATTGTTAATAACTGGCAGAAATTGTGTTGCTTCTATTTAGAGCTGTTTATTTCATCTTCAGAATGCTGTTAACTTTCAGGCGTTTTAATTTCAAGCAGTTCACGCCGTTGTGTGAAATTCCTATAGAAAGAAGTAAGAATGTTATCTTAAGCTTAGAACATTAAAATGTTCTTCAGTGGCAGGGGGGAGGGGGTTAGCAGTAGAAGATTGTTATTAGAGAATACACCTGGACCATGTTTTTTTGACTGGTTGTCTGAAAATTTTCTTTTTTGGGCAGAATTCTAAATAAACAATTGTTAAAAGTAATTTTGTGGAATACGCTTTTTGAAGGATTTTTGAGCTTCATGTGATTCTTCTGTGTTCCTTCACTGATATTCTCACTATTTTAAGACCTTTCATAGAGTTCATTATCTAAAGGATTTCTGTAACGGTGAATTCCTTGTCAGACTTGTGTATATCTTACACGTTTAATTTTTAGTCTCCTGTGCAACTCATAGTTGGACATGATCATGGGGCAGTGGGCTTCTCACCACTTTGCTGCTGCATTATATTTCCAGATGAAGATGTGTAGCGTAAAATTACTTGGAGGACTATTTGGTGATTTTTCTTTCTTAAATATAGGATTTTGTTGCCTTTGAGTGCCTGCTTTCATTCTGTGTTAAAAGAAAGACATGCTTTAGGCTTCTTTGGTTGTCTCTTAGGTACTTTCAGCACAAGTCTCTGGAGGAAGTGGAGAACAGTCACTTTCCTGAGGCCTTGGAACAAAAGACCCGAGCTGCATTTTGCTGCTCTAGCTTCCACAACGGTTTTTTTTGGGTCGTCATAGAATCGCAGAATAATTTAGGTTGGAAAAGATCCTTAAGATCATTGAGTCCAACCATTAACCTAACACTGTCTAATCCACCACTAAACCATGTCCGTAAGCTCCGCATCTACACCTCTTAATACGTCCAGGGATGTTGACTAAACCACTTCCCTGCGCAGCCCATTCCAATGTCTGATAACCCTTTCGGTGAAGAAATTTTTCCTTGTATCCAATCTAAACCTCCCCTGGTGCAACTTAAGGCTGTATCCTCTTGTTCTATTGCTTGTTACTTGGGAGAAGTGACTTGGGAGAACTGACACCCACCACATTACAACATTCTTTTGGGTAGTTGTAGGGAGCAATAAGGTCTCCCAAGTCTCCTTTTTTCCAGGCTAAATAACCCCAGTTGTTTAGCTAAACGACCTCAGTTGCTCCTCATAAGACTTGTGCCCTAAACTCCTCACCAGCTTTGTTGCTCTTCTTTGGACTTGCGCCAGCACCTCAGTGTCTTTCTTGTAGTTAGGGGTCCAAAACTGGACATAGCACTTGAGGTGCAGCCTCACTGGTGCTGAGTGCAGGGGGACGATCACTTCCCTAGTCCTGCTGGCCACACTATTTCCAATACAAGCTGGGATGCTGTTGGCCACCTGGGCACACTGCTGGCTCATAGTCAGCTGGCTGTTGACCAACACCCCCAGGTCCTTTTATTCTAGGCAGCTTTCCAGCCACTCTTCCCCAAGCTTGTAGCGTTGCATGGGGTTGTTGTGAACCATGTGAAGGACCTGGCACTTGGCCGTGTTGAACCTCGTACTGTTCGCCTCAGCCCATCGGTCCAGCCTGTGCAGATCGCTCTGTAGAGCCTTTCTACCCTCAAGCAGATCAACACTCCCGCCCAACTTGGTGTCATCTGCAAACTTACTGAGGGTGCACTCAATCCCCTTGTCCAGGTCATTGATAAAGACATTAAATAGAACTGGCCCCAGTACTGGGTCCTGGGGAACACGACTTGTGACCGGCTGCCAACTGGATTTAACTCCATTTAACTCCATTCTGCTCTGGGCCAGGCTCACTCCTTGGGCCTGGCCATCCAGCCAGTTTTTTACCATGCAAAGAGTCAATTCCATTGACTCAACCTTGGAATTTCCTTCCCTTTTGATGTCTTTAATTTTGGCCCAGCAGCATTCATCTTCCTGGGTTAAAACACTATTGTGGATAAAACGTGCACTGTGTAATAAGCTGTTTCCATAACCTATATATGTCTCCAAAGTATTTAATGATGACTTATTTTTCCTGGAAGCATTGTCAGATTTAAAACAACGTATGTGCCCTTTCTTTGCTTCCCTTATGCAGTTCTTCAGCTAATTTTTATCTTACTATTCATTTTCACATTAGAAAAGCACTAAGAAATGTTAGTGCTTGTTTAAAAATTAATATTAAAAAAAGAAATTTCTATTTAAGAAAACAAGTATTGATTTACACAGAAGATTATGGAACTTTGAGTTGTTTTAAAGTTCTCTTTTCAGGGGTATGTCATCAAAGTAATGCCTGCTCTTAACTTTTTAAAGTTTAGCAAGCCAAAAATCTGTTAGTCACATTTAGCCTTGCAAGGTGCCACTAGATGGTGTCAGTATCTAGTTCACTTTTTCCATACTCAAGCACTAAAATACTCAAACTGCTCCATGTTTGCATCACTTTCAAAGGCCTCTTAAATTTTTAGGTGTCATAAAGCAGGTTTGTTAGAGCAGATCATAAAAGCCATTCTTCTGTGACTGCATGATTTCAGATTAGACGTGCTAAAAATGACAGGTAAGTGGGTCTCAGTCCAGATGTTTTGCTGCCCATTTTCACCTTACTGATTTGCTTAAGTTATGTATTTAGACTCTGGATATGAAGAGAGATTGTCTCTCAGATTGCTGAAACAATTATGTATTTTACAAAGTTTTACCATTTTCTCATGAAATTAAGTAGATTTTAAAAAACCACAAAACATCCTAAAACTGCATACATGGCAATTATGCAAAATTTATTTTGTATTCTCTGTGTGAAATCAAGGAATCTTAAACAGGGGCAAATAAGAAACCAGTATTGTCCCCGTCCTGATTCTGAGATGTCCCTTGACCCTAGTCGTAGTAAGAGAAGAAGTCAAACACTTAGGGGCAAATAATAAAAGCTGTCAGCGTTAAAGTAACTGTGGGTGTTGCAAAGTGGGTAGTTGTGGTAGTTCTTTGAACTCATCAAGGGTCAGCTTTGCTCTAGGTGGCAGAGGCTTAAAGACAGATTCCGAAGGGAGCCTGAGCTGAGGAGGTTTCTTACTGTCCCGTAGTTTTAGTTCTTTGTGTGGAAAGATGGTGTTTTTCTTTTCAGAGCTATTTTAGGTAAACATTGTTTTGTTCTCATCAGGCAATATAGCTGATGGTGATTGATCTGTAAAGCTACATATACCATTGGGCATACACCACCACCACTCCCCCAGTCCACCCCCCACCTCCATTCAGGGCTGGATGGTAAATGCTGTGTCTGCCACTCAGTAGAATGTAGGGTTTTCAAGAGTCTGATCACAAGGATTACCTGTTAGACAAATAATGTAAATTGCCAGGTTTTGGAGAGAGATGTTAATAGGAAGAGTGTAAACTGATACAGTAAGTAATGAAATACTGGGCAGAGGATGGAGATAGATAACTATGAGCACCTTTTTTAGGAATTTAACATTTAACCAGGGCTAATGACATTAATCAATTTTTACCAAAAAGGAAAGAAATAAACTAGTCAGATAATCCCTTTCGGTGTAGCATAAGGAGAAGTAAACAGAGGCAAGACATCCATGAAGGATTGTAGGCCTCTGGACAGACTGTGAACCCTGGAGTACCTAACCAATGGGAAACAGGGGAGGGAAAATTCGGCCGGGGACTAGGAAATAAAAAGGTGTGTTTCAAGAACCAAAAGTGTGCCTACTTGCTAGGTCACCCGTTCTTGCAAGAACGTTTAAATAAATTGTGCTTCGTATCGTTCACTGCCTGAGCCGTTGTTACTGGATAAGGAACATTTCTCGCAGTCCTGTTCTTCCTGAGACTGGATGTGCATTTTCTAGATGCTCAGGGGTGGTTTGCATGCTGAAAAAAGCAGTTTCTATAGATGTGGCCTCCAACAATTCTATATATTTAAGAATTTCAGTGGCAAACTTTTAGATTGGAAAAGCTCACTAATAAGTTCCTAATCAGAAAGTTGTCTGCAGAATTCTGCTGTGCCTGAGTGGTTTCAAAGTACTCGTTTCGTTATACTTAAAAAGGAACAACTTAACTGAAATGGGGTAGTTCAATTGCATCCGTAAAAATGGGAGTTGACCCTATGTTGTAAGAGGGGCTGTGGTTCATAGAATTTCTTCTTTCCTGACAAAAATTGTCCCCCCTTGGAATGACTAGTCTTGGATGAAAAGTAAAGGTGCAAATGACATTGCAGCCTTCTATGTGTGGGGCTTTTTGGTGTTGGTTTTTTTTTTAGTTTAATTCTACTAACGTGATGCATGACCCAAGTGACTTTTCACTTTTTAATAAACTAGAGAATATAATCCTATAATTAGAATCATAGAACTGATGAAGTATAGTCCATGTTTCAGATAGGGACTTGTGCAAAATTTTTGTTGCTTAGCAGATTCACTTGCTCTTTTTTTTCTTCTACTAGTAGGTTGGTTTAATTTTTCAAGTCTTCCTTACATAATTTGATTTCTAGCTGCCTCTTATATTCAAGATTCTTCTTAGGGATCTGCTTGATTAGGCATGTTTCATGTGGTCTCTGGCAAAAATATGCTATCTTGAATCCCTTTTTTCTGTTTTTTCTGCCTGTTCCTTCAATCCTTTTTAGTGGAGCTTGAGTGCCTGTGGAGCATGTGTTTAATCTAGATGTAAAGGGGGCTGAAATAAACTTTCACAGGTTACTAACTGGAAGTTGAGCACTTGTTAAATACTGAAATTGGGCATCAGTAACAGTTTCTAGTTGTCTAATGAGGAGGAAAGGGACGTTTAGCTCCTGTGTAGGGGATGCCTCCATGATTCGTTGTTATGCATTTTCAGTACAACGCTGACAATTTCAACATTTCGTCTTCAAGATGTTAAGTAGAAGCAGAATACTGTTACCCTAGAAGGAAAGGCTGGATCCCTGGACAAGGTTGCTGAATCCAAAAGTAGGATTGGGCACTTCAAACTCTTAAGAGGAGCACTGTAGTGTCTTCTTTGTTCCTCTGGAAGAGTCATGTGACCTTCCTTAGAATGAAGGTCATATCTTCTAATCATGTAAACATGAAATATGCTTCAGCAGTCCATACTTTCCACGTACTTATTTTTAATTGTAGTGTGAACCCGTCATGTTAAAGCGTTCATTTAAACTGTTACTATGGGAAGCTGCTAAATTTTATTGAAGAATGGAAGAGTTAGAAAATAAAATGGTTTGCATACGTCAGCACTCTAAAGAAACTGGTAGAATATCATGGATCAAAGACTCCTTTCTTTGATATAATAACTTTTCCCTGTGTTAAATGGAGGTGCTAGAACTTCTCTGAGCAAGTTTGTTTATGAGCAGTGACCTTGGTGGAGCCTGTTTTTCTGTGCCTCCCAACCTTCCTCCTCCCCTGACCAGGGGCTTTATCAGGTCTGAATGACTGAATACCTTCAGATGTCTTCTCTCCCTTTGCTCAGTGCTGCTCACCTCTGTTCCGTTGATTCTGTTTGGCTGGGGAACAGGCCTGTGTATGCTGTGACTAGCTCAAGTTACGAGCAAGAAGATAGGCTTGAGCTCTACGCCTTTTTGCTATACTTGCACAAGGAATGTTTTGGTCACTAGCAGTAAGGCTTTTTTTTCTCTCTCTTTTTTTTTTTCCTTTCCTTTGTAGATCTTCTGTTGCTTCCCTGTTTTTGTATTTTTTTTAAACTGTTGGTGTTGTATAAACTTATTAGTACCTTAACTGCTACAGGGAAACATATTTCAGCCCTCTTATTTAACTGATATGCTCATGTAGGTACTCCTACATTTTTTGACATCTGCACTGAAAAAGTTCTCCCTTTCATTTTCCCAGTATATATCCTTAGCATTGTATTTAATGTTCTTTTCATCTTTTTATTTTATCCATATGCCCTTTGTAATTGACTGCAATAGTTACTTTTTTAAAAAACATAATAAATTATGTTTTCAGTTTCCTAAATCTTGCATAATATTAAGTATTTGAAATATGCTTTAACCCTTAAAATTGAGATAGGTATTGCTTGAGTTAAAAAAAATAATCATTTAAGCATGGTGCATTACAAAACTGTTTCATAGTGTGTGCGTGTTTCTGTTTGGGAAAGCAAAGCCATTCCCACATTCAAAAGCTAATTATGCCTTTCTGTTGAAAAGTCATTAATGATACCTGGGAGAAGGGGAATCTAGAAGGAGTATTTGTGGTAGGTTGTTTTGTTATTGTGAACATCCTTTATAGAATATGCTTAGTCTTAACATTCTTAAACTTACATTGTTAGACTGCAGTTTGTACCAAATGTTTTTTTTGGGGGGAGGGGGAATCGTGTTCTTAAGATGTGAAAGACTTAGCCCAATTGACTAGATTTTTAAGTGATTTTATTCTTCTGAGTGGCATGTAAACATACTGCATGTTGATAGTGTAAGGATAATGAGTGTTCTAGGTCTTTTTTCTACTCTGGGCATCTAAATAAATCACAGTTTAGAGCATCAAAATTCGAAGCTGGCTTCACAAGTAGTTCAGTGATGAGGGGCACCTTATGGGCATGATTCAGCATGTGTGAGTTAGGCATTTAAAAATACAAGGTTGCGAGTCTCCATAGACAGATGAGTGCCAAGGTGTATTCTTAAGAGGAGAAAGCTCTGTGTGCCTTGTCATTATGTGTATGTTGTTCTTACTTTGCCTAAAACTTGAGGACTTTTGTTAAGTTGTGGAAATGAATATGCAAAACAGGCATTGAAGGGTGATAAAATTTAGGGATGTCGTTTATCCATGGTACTTGCAGGAAATGAACCTGCACATAAAATATATGTTGTTCTTACCGTCTTAATCTGTTTGGTGTTTGTAGTTTTTCAAAGCAGAGGCGGTCTGTTTTCTGTTTTGTTGTTTGGAAAATACATACTGTGTAGAAACTATTCTTAAATCTTAAGAAGCAAACACTTGAAAAATCAAAATCTTGGTGTTGCTACAGTGAATCATTATTTAAAATTCTTTATTTTTGGATGATGCTTAGTGCAGTGTTTTATAAGAACATAAAGCCTGTTTGAGTTAAGGTCTGATGTGGCCTCTAAGCCAAACGGCAAGATGAATAAACCAGAATTTTTAGTGGGGAAGAGGGATGCAGCAATGGTGATTTGAAGAATTTGTTGCTAAGTAGAGCTAATATTCTTCTGAACAGAGCTGTTGTTAGCTCTGTTTTCCAGGTTAGTCTTGGTCTTAGATGTTGAATAAAATGTAAGCGTATTTCGCTTTTGTTTCTGTAGCTACTGAATGAAAGGGCATGTGAAATTGATTTCTCTTTGTATGTCCCTCCGCACCAGTTCTTTAGAAATTACAGGACATCAGGGAGCGTGATAAATGAGCTACATGATTAAATTTTTAAATCGTACAACAGCTCTGTCCAGGGCGAAAATCCCAAAATTTCAAATGGTTTCTTTTGTTGTAGGCTTTCTTTAAAATATTGCTTGATTTACATTTGTAAGATTAATAATAAATATACTTTTGGGTTGACATTTCATAAAACAAAATTATAATCTTAAGGAATGCATTACCCACAACAGTGTACTTATCGTGGCAGTGTTACTTTTATTAAACCATTTATCATTTTAATGTTGTGTATTCTGAGTGTTAAGGTTTTCTATCTTTTTCTTCAAAGAAAATGCAGCAGAAGAAATTCAACATTTGTTTTTCTTTCCTACAGCATTATCTGCATACCAGAGGTACTACAGTTTACAATCTGACTACTGGAAGGTCTGTATATGCTGCTTTTTTTTTTTTTTAAGGTATTGTTGTAAATGATTGAATTTCTACAATAGATTAATTTCAGTATAAGTTTGAGGTATCTACCTGCAATTACTTTTTGGCATATTAATTGGGTCTTCATGGAAATGTTCACCTTATATGTACAATTTGTTATAAATCTAAGTGGAAATAAATATTCACACCATTCATTGAAATGGCAGATCAATTAACTTGACACATTTTAGATTTATTTTTTTATTATTATGCATTACTTCAGTTTTTCTTATATAAGCATAGATATTTGGATACGTATGAGTATTGAGAGAATCATAACCACTTGAAAGCTGCTGCGCAGGCGTTGGGCTTGTACTTGGAAAAATGTTCTCAGGTTGCTTTTTATTTCCACAGACGCCAAATTGTTTGAAGTCCCTTGCAGTATTTTGGATAACATTCTTATGTAAGGCAGGCAAAAAGACGTGTTAGTATAGCTGTCTTATCTTTGAGTCCATGTAGAGATATCAGGACTTTAAATGATAAAATTAAAAAGTTTCTTACAACGATATTGTGAAAAATAATTACCACTGTTACATTGTCACATGAAATAATTTGAAGCTCATGATTTAGATAGAGGTGCAGGAAGGCACATAACACAGTAGATACTTGTGTGGTCTTAAGCAGCTGTTTTCCTTTAAAGAGAGCCTAAGTGCATATCTCAAATAGGGATTGCTCGCTCTACAAAGACATGAATATTATATACTGGCATTAGAGAAGAAACATTTTCTGTGTTCTTTGCATTTTATAGGGACTATAAGTACGTTTTGAAAAATCCTGAAATAAACAACTTCTCCATTTGGGAGGATGGAAAGGGAGAAAGTCTGGGTAAATAAAGGGTAGACACTGAAATAAGTGTCTTCCGGCACATGGAAGGAGAGGTCCAATTGGAGGGTCCTAGGAATATAGTTCATATTGTAAAGACTCTGCTCCAGTAGAAGTTGTATCGGTGCCATTTTTGTGCCAGGTGATATTGGAGTTGAAGTACATTTTTTTTCAGAAAGAAGCCCATGTAGTTTAAAAATTACAACAATAAGAGCATTCATCAATTCTTACTTCTTACATGCTCTTGGAGAGTTAGTTTAAGGACTGCTGTAAATGAGTGTTGAAATTGATCAATTAATTAAACATCCGTTGTAATAGTTTCTGTTGTTTGTACTCTTCCCATGTTAAGCATTTCAGAATAGTTTGTGACTTGAATTATTTTTTCTGTCTTTTGTTCTAATGGCTCATTATTAGAAGTGATAGATGATTAGTAATTCCCTGCATTTTCAGAGACTTCAGGGTGAAGTGTAGTTGTTTGTATGTATTTCCATAGGCGTAGTGTTTCAGCGTGGCTCAGAATATTTTCAGCAATTAAAATAAATGCAAACTCTGATAGTTTTGCAATTCCATTTCAAGAACGTGGATGGCAGTAAAATGTGTGATCTGTGCTTGACTTACTGAAAGCAATTTCTGTTTGTATGCAGTGTGCTGATACTCAAATATACCAGTTTCTTGTGTGTATATCAAGTGTTTTACCATGCAGAGATTATTTCAAACAATTCCACTTGCAAGCATGAGAGCATTGTTTGGTGCTGACAAAAGGGCATTTTGACTTTTACGAAGAAAAAAACCACAAAAACCCAATAATTTTTCTTAAAGTTGGCCTCACCTGTGAAAAATACTATGCTACTGGATCTCATTACAAGCTTCCTTATAAATGTGTAGTCCAAAGTGGTTTTTTTTCCATAATAATTTTTGGAGATTTTCTTAGTTTTTATATGCGTGAAAAAGAGCTAAAAGAGACCAAAACCATTTTTCAGTTAAAAACTATTTTGCTGAAACTGATAAAAATCACAGATGAATTATATTTCATCTTATTAATGGATGGTTAAGCTTCTCTGGAGTTGCCAGTAGGAAACTGCCTGGATTTGGTCTAGAGAAAGATCTTCCCCCTCCTGTCCCCCATCTGAGAGGATTTCATGTTTCTTGTTATTCTTCATGCCTTGTATAAGAAACCATTTAGTCAAGAGCAGTAAGTTTGTTGGTGTATTTTTGTTCACCCTTATATGCTGTTTCGTTATACTTGTAATTAACATTTTTTTTCAGAGAGATACAGATGTCTTAAAAAAAAAAAAAAAGCAGTCACATTTCCCTGTTTTACCGTTGTGTTTTTTTTTAAGCTGGGTTTTGTTTTCGTTTTTTTAGTTCTTACAGAGTTAGATTTCATCAATTAAGATGTTGGAATTTGTGTTAGTAAAGAAAGAAGGGTGTGAAGAAAGGGTGGCATTTATGAGCTATGAGGAGAGCTGTGTGAGAGTACTGAGAAATTGATGGAGAGTGCTGAATCACAGGAAGGTTATTATATAAGGCAGGGTTGAAAGCAGACAAGGAACACTCTTATAAACTTAGGCAGCATATCTGAAATTAATTACTGTGGTGCAGTGCAAATTTATGTGGTTGAAATAAGTGTCCTGTATCTTCTTTGTTTTATAAATAGAAAACTTCTAGAAGGGTTGTGAGAGATTTTAGGTTGCTTTGGATATGGTTTGCCCTCCTTACATAGTATTTTTTAGTCTCTGCTACTTGTTTTTTTTTCACTGTTGCATGGGGTTGGCAACTGAGCATTATGTTCGTGGATTGTTCATTATATGATATTCATTCTACAACTCATTTGGGGTTTTTTTGGGTTTTTTTTAGTTTTCATGAAGAAACACATTTTACTTTTTTTTTTTTCTGTAGATTTTTCCGATGTTCTGAATTCTTTTACTAGGTTGTTTTCTGTCAGAATTTGGTGCATAGATTGTTTTGTTTGTAATACAGTAAGCATTTTGTTGATCCTATGGAATAAAAAGAGAAAGAAAAAAGCACTTTAGAAAATATATTGTGAATATATGTTATAGTGACAGAAGTCAAGGTGAAGGGTTAGGAAGGTGCTGTATTTTGCCATTTACCAGATCAATACTCCCTCCGTTCTGATGAGATATGACTTCCTTTCAAAGAAGTAATACCTGTACGGATAGTTTTGAAAGACCCGTGTTGCACTGTGCAACATATTCCTAAATAGAC
This sequence comes from Rissa tridactyla, assembly GCF_028500815.1. Lineage (NCBI taxonomy): Eukaryota > Metazoa > Chordata > Aves > Charadriiformes > Laridae > Rissa > Rissa tridactyla. The sequence continues at coordinate 97,728,109 of NC_071466.1, forward strand.
CACTTTTTGCAGTAATGTCTTTGGGCACCCACAGATCAACATAAAATGTCCTGCAAAATTACTGAGTTTCTGCAATTTTTGTTTTACACAGGCACTGTGGTACCTTAACTCTGCATTTAAAAAAATCATTTGACTTGAGACCTTATGAAGTAAATATCTCAACTTGGATAAAAGTTAAGTTAATTGAGTTCTTGCATTCAAGTAGTTTTCTCAGTGTTTCTTCTTATGTGCCTAGGCTAAAATAAATCTCCCTTCTGTGCAATGTACTTCATTCTGATTTCTTTTTAAAACTTCCCTGTGTCAACATGTTGAGGGAGGTGAGGAGGACTGTGGGGGATGAACGGATAGGAAGGGCAGTTCAGGAGAGGGAGATATCAGCTAGAACTGCAGTTTGTAGATTTGGATGCTACTGAGAAAATAAAGATATCAAGTTGTAAGTGTCTGCCATGGTTATTGGTTTTGACATATTATGAGGAGGCAGGATTAGAAGCTCAGCAAGGAGTAAGATATTCCTGATTTTATCCAAACATGATGGCAGATATCTGGCACCTGGAAAAAGTTATTTTAATCATCTCATGCGGTTGTATCATAATGCAGTTGATCGTACAGAACTCCTTTATATAACGTCTGGGTTTGAGTAGGACTGTCCTAACAGAAATTACAGTACATGAGTGAATTGAGTGTGTATCAGTGTAAAACACCCGGATCTGTTGCCTTGACATGGCTGCCCAGAGCAGGGGAAACCTTAAAAACCTTCCTCCACGGATGTGGGGCTGCGAGAGGTTTCAGTGCTCGCTCGAGTGATTCCTTGGAGGGTTTTACAGAAGCAGCTGGTTGCCCAGTACTTTGACTAGATCTCCTCTGCTTTGGCACGACACTGTTACTGCAGCCTTTACTTGATTTGATAATCTCGATTAAAGTATATTTGTGGCCTTTTGCAGGCCTTCTTCATATTTGTCTCTTAAAATAAAGGATTCTTAGAAATTTAATTTTGGCTATATGTTTGCAAATAACAGAATTTCCTCTCGCGTTTTTCAGTCTTTATAAAATTGAGGAGAATCCGAAACCATGCTAAGAGGTATTAAAAAAAAAAAAAAAAAACACAACCCAAACTGAAATTTTCTTTAGAAAGCCCAGGAAAATGCAACTGTGTATGTGTGTGGTAATCATGGAAGAAGGATGGGATCTTAGTCCATGCTGAGTTGCTGGTTTGTTACAGAAAGCAATTTTGTAGTGTTCCTTGTTATGTAGACCTAAAGTGTAATTTGATATGAGGTGATTTTTTACAATGCTGTATTCTAATTAAATCTACGTAGAAATGTTACTAGGAGCGTTATCAACCTTATGGCTAAAACACTTTTAATTCGTAGTAAGGCTTGTTTTTCCAAAGAACTAAAGTAACAAAAGACCACAAGTGTTCATTTATAAATGTGACCTCTTGCTTGTTTTAATATTCTTATGCAGTTTCTTTTCATCTCTCCAACTTCTCTGTTTTGATAGGCCAAATGTCTTTTTTGGTATGTTTTCTTAATGCTATAAAATAGGAAAACAATTAAAAAAACATTAATGCTTTAATTTTGTATGTTTTGCTGTCTCTTTTTCTCTAGACTCTATTTCCCCCTTTTTAAATAGTTGGACAAAAAAGCAATTACTAGACATACTGATAACAGCAAATAAGAGAATATTTTGCACCTTAGAGGATCTGTTATAAGACAGCAATTTTCCACTTCATTGACTCACAACTGTTTTATTTTCTGCAGTAACCTCGAAATACCAAGTAGTGTTTTTAGACAGAATTCATCAAAACTTCCATTATTTTTTTAATTAGATATAAATGCTTAGTTTAATTGAAACAGTACAGTGGTATAGGATCAGTAGAAATTGCTGGAGCAGGCACTTTGCTGAAACGAAAGCTGAAGGCAGTAGGATGGTTTGTGAACGCTTACTTTTTATTCAAGCCCCTAGTTTTTGGAACTTGGAGAATGAATATCCCATATAAGGAGACAGATTTCCCCATAAGTGTCCTCAGATTTAAAATGACACAAAAAGCCTTTAATGTAAATTATTGCCATGTAGCAACACAGAGCACGTACAGGAAAAGCAGAAAGACAGAAACAGCCCCTTTGATCAGAGGAGGCTTCATCAGAGAAGAGTTTAGAAGAAGACTTGATGAGGAAAGCAAGTTTCAAAAATCTTCAGAGAAGATGAAATTTGCTGAGATTAAGTGCATTACAGAAGGAATTGGGAGATATAGTAGGTGACCTAAATATGGGTAAGGTGAAAACCTGCAATTCAGAATATATTTGCAAAGTAAAATCAAAATGATGGGGTAGGAATGGAATAAATAGACATTTCAGAGAAAATGGAGAAACAGAAAGTGAAAAATAAAACCAGAAGTTGAATAAAAATTCAGCGGCTCTTGAAGGTGTGGAGAAGGGAGACAATGCCTTCTATATGCTCTTCTGTCTGGAAATAATATTCATCAGCTCAGTACATGGAATTCTATACCACCCCTCACTTTTGACTAAAACAACAGTTTTTAGATTACAGTCCTTTCACTGGAAGGGTTTTGACGAAGACATTCTGGTCATGTTCTGAGAAAGTAAGAAATGCAACTGTTTCAAGACTTATTGTAGACTAAGAGGGAGAGAGAGGCATGACGATATTATGTGTTATGGAACAGCAAATACAAAATAGAGAGAAGTTTGAAAGGAATGTCCTAATTTTTAAGTACTGAAAACAGTAAGTCGTCATAATGGAGAGAAAAAGCATTTTTAGGGGGTTTAATGGGATAAGCATTTTCAAGAAACTGTTGTGGAAAGCAATCGGGAAATACAGTCTGAGTCTGATACAGCGTGATAATATAGGATGCAAGCTATTATGCCCAGAAAAAGAAAATAAGAAAAGGGGAGGGACAAGGCTTAGGAGAGGAAAAACTGTAATACTGAGTGAGACTGAATGTATAATATGAGGAAGAGGAAAGTTGGGCTGGAGGAAGAATCACAGGGAGTGGGGGAAGGAAAATGGTAGCCCTGCTGAGAATTTGAATGTGAAGAAAATGAGAGAAGAGAAGTAAAAACATACTTTAAGGCTAAGAGCATGTGGGGAGAAGTGAGGTAGTTTAAATATAGAATAATACAGGAGTGGACTGTGGGAGGTCTGAAATGAGACATTTGCCATCTTTCTCCCCAACAGCAACCTCCGTGTCATAAATTCACCAGGCACAGTGAGAGAGATTTAAAAAAAATAAAAAAATAAAAAAAAAAATCCAAGGAAGACAGTAATTGGTCAAGTGAGAAGCACAGTATCACTGTCCATCAAAGGACCAGGATGTCTTTGGTTTTGAGGAAGGCAGAAGAAGGTAGAATGTGAAGCACTGAGGATCAGTTGGGGAGCTAGATAAGTAGATAATAAAAATTCAGTATGTTTGGAGTGGAGGAAGCTACATTAATGGGGTTTCAGGTGATAAAAACGAACTTTCTGTCCTGGACTTACTGGACAGTGCACGGCAGGGGGAGGAGTGAGTTAAGATGACAGAAACTCCTCTCATTAATTAAACAATGAAGATTTTTAATGTGTTAGCTGCTACTGCAGCTAGTGATAACAGTTTTCTGTCACAAAAGAAAGGGTTTTACAGGAAATCAGGAACAAAGGATCTAGCAATTGCACAAAGTCTTTAACTGAACTACTGATGAAAAATATACCTGAGGACAGATTTTCCATAATATATAATTTTTTGAGGTGCAGTGGACAAGAGTAGTAACTCTATTGGTGAAAACTTTTTACTTTGATACTAAGATATACTGGAAAAACAAAAAGAGGGGAAAAGAAAAGCTCATGCGACATAAGCAAAGGTCATGTTAAAGAAAAATAAGTTAAAAAAAAAGTACAACAAAGCCCATAGCTAAAAAAAAAAAATCTTTCTCCAAAGATCTGTTTAAAGGTTATTAATATGTTTAGATCACAAACGTGTCCCTTCAGTATGTCAATATGGATAGAAATTGCATGTGAGAAGATATTTGGAAAGCTTTAAAAATTAGTTCAAAGAGCAAGACCTAAGAGAAATTTGGAGTATGAAGGCTGCTAAATTGAGGGGCTGAATTTATTAATTGTGCACCTTATAATCGCTCTTCTGTATCAGAATACTTGGTAGCTTTGGTAACACTGTCAATGAGGTTTTTTCAGCATCCCATAGGTGTGATCATTTAGCATGACTACTCAGTGGTGTTAAAAAATTGGAATTCTCGAATGCAAACTATGTTTCTGAAGACTAACTGGAATTCTCTCTCTTAAGGGTAAAAGAATTGTGTGTACGCTTTCAAAATATTTCAGATGAAATTATTAATAAATAAAGAGAAACTGTGGAATGCTGGAACGGTAATGATGATTGTGTTACCGGTAGCACTTGGTTATCTATAAAATACAGATAAAATAGAGCAAATGAATTTGGGTATTTGGGTTTCAGAAAAAGATTTTTTTAATATTAGATGCTAAAAATAAGTATTACTTCTTGTAAATCAGTAAAGCAGACAAGCTGAAAGAACTATACGTTGTTTTTTTTTCCTGAAACGTTGTTAAATGAATGCCACCTAGAAAGATTTAGCAGAAAATGTGTTGTATTTCATGCTCTTAATTACAATAAAGCACAACTGATCCCTAGTTTAGAAGAGAGGATATATTTATCCAGATATTTCTTAAAGGGTAGATCTTAAGTGTTATAGTTTTGGGTTTTGTGCATTCTGGGAGGGGTGTGTGTATGTCAGCTGAAACAGAGAATTCTTAGGTAGTCCCATGACAAAGAATTGGATACTGTTTTTTACTATTGTTAACGCAGACAAATAATGCAGCATGTCCAATTTCGTGTACAGTGAAATTGTACAAGGTTCTAATAATTAACTCTTCTTGTTAAATGATTTATCTAATGAAATTATGACAGCAGAGCATATTCCCTATCCTTGAAAGGAATCAAGAGTAGGTGTAAAATCTTAAAAAGAATGACAGCGACCAATTTAACTAATAAATTTTGACATGTTGTCTTTGACCTCCAAATAAATTAGATAGATTGCCTCTTATGTCTCTTGCCATTAGCTGTCACCATACAAAACAAAGGAATCCTCCTCTGCACATATAAACCATGTACCTATTTGGGTCACAACAAGTATTAGGTCTTTTTAGGGAGCATTTCTGTTGCTATTTGATAAGAAACCTTTTGCATTTGCACTAGATTAGAAAAATGTTATTATTTCAGTGTCTGCAGTTCTGGTTATTTTTATTTGTATGTTCATAAAGCCACTCATCCGTTTAATCAATGGATTTATAAGAACCCAAAACTCTAGCAAATCTGTAATATACTCAGAAAGTTCATGGTAAAAGAGGAAAGAGCATGCTTTTGCTTGGGTCAGGAGAATGAGAAAGACAAGACAGAATCTTGGAGAAAACACTCTCCCATCACCCTAAACATGGCATCTGTTTCCAAACAGCATCCATAATATTTTCTAATGGTGATGTTTCACCCTGGAAATTCAGCAGGCACGCTCTTCTTGTCTCCCTGTATGTATGATCTCTGTCTAGAAGTCCAAATACTCTGTGTGGAAATAAGTATCATCAGGATTGATGGAAAAGTCTCTTCAGAAAAGCTTTTCATGCATGTTGAATTCTCCTGTTGCAGAAGTTTCCTTTGTGCAGAATAAAAAACTGTCATCCTTTAACTACTAGTACTTAGAATAATAGCATGCTTCCTTTCTTCCGATCCCTGTGATGAGAATGTAGGATGCTAAAATATGAGACATGCTGAAGTGTGACAGTGGAGAAACTCATGAATTCAGATTGTTCAGAGAGGCACGTGTTTAGTTGAGTAGAACAGTTCTGACTTGAACAGAGGACGCACCTTCAGTAGGCAAGAATATTATTTGAATGTTGATAATATTAAATGAACAAATGTTTCTTTTTCTAAATATAAACTATATTGACAATGCATATGATGCTTGCTTTTTCAAAAGTATTCTGTTGTTTGCAGAAGCCACAGTAATGGTACAATTACTTCATACTTTATATGATTGCTGTTCTGTTGCATGGAAAAGTTAAAACACACCGCCTTGTTTTTCTTATTTGTAGCTTGCAGATTCCTCTTTGATTATAAGCTATAAGTGGATACTGTGTCTCATTGATGAGTGACATTTATTTTCTTCAGAAATGAACCTTTTACATGTTAAGGTTCTTCATTTAAAAGTTGAAATATTTGCTTAGTTTTAGAAAGAAAGAATTGTTTTATTTTGCAAAGTTCGAGTCTTTGAATTTGCTCTCTCCGGAACTGACATTTCAGTTCTAGTTTTTAAATACTCTTTCAAGCATATACCTAATTAAGTGTTCTGCTACATCGTTTCCTCCTTTTCCCAGGGATACAGTTTCAGTCTTTTCTGTGTGGTGGTGGTGGGCGGGGGAGGAGTGGTTGAGGCGTGAGTGGAACTAGTACAAATCGATGGAGAAGTTACCAGGTGGGAGGATGGGGAGACATAGAGCTTGGGGTGTCTTTCTTAAAGAGCCTACGAGTAGCTTGTGTGAGGCTAATGAGCTCATGCTTTGAAGAAAAGGCAGATAATTTAAAACGTTTTTAGAGTAGTGTTTTAGCATGATTGTGCTCTGCTCTCTGAAGCACCCTTACAGGGATGAGTATTTAGAGGAGAAATAGAAATCAGTTTTGCTTCTCCTGTTTACTTGCATAAAAGTGTTGCAAGAAGTAATCACTGGTGTCTGCTTGCCTTCGTGGGGCGCATCAAGTGAGATCTGTGCTGAAACCACTGAGTCCTCTCCTTGAAGGGAAGGCCAGATGCTGAAAAAATACGGGAGATTCAAATGCTAAAGCATACTAACAGCAAGCAAACAAAACCTTTGAGTTTAGATATTTTCAGGCAAAAGTGTTTCTAAATGTATGCTGAGAAGGTCTTGCAGCTACCTAGCAAATCTGTAGCCGATCATCTGTCCCTATGCATCTTGCAAGCTTGTAGTAAGTAAATAGGGATTTACCAGCATTCAGAACAAGTTGGGAAAACATTGTCTAGCCACCCTCAGCCGCTTCTCTGGGCTGCTATATTCGAATTATTTGGCACTGATTCCTAAGTCACTGTGCAGTATCATTTTGTCTTGTACAAGTTATCCCTCCCACCTTCTGAGGGAAAACTCAGAACTCGTAACTTCTACTGCTTATGCTGCGTCATTTTTCTCATCTCATTTGCCAGAGGAATGGGACTGATGAGAGATCCAGTGTCTCAGATATGGGAGAAATAACAGTCATTTAGGGATCTCTTGCCCTGTTTTCTTCTTTCCCAGCCCAGCCTTTGTTCTGCAAGGCCAAAAAGTTCCTCAATTAAATTTTACCTGGTATTTACCAGCCAAAATAAATGTAGGTATTTTTCCTGGTTTCTTCATTCAGTCTTTCTTTCTGGATTAGGTTTTTACTTAGTGTTTTTCTTATTGCAGGCATTGTTCTAGCCTTTCTGAACTGAATTATTCTTTCTGAATTGTTCTGAATTCTCGGGGTCATCAGAAAAAGAGCAATGAAACTGTATTGCCAGACAGCCTAACTGTACTGATGCTGTCTAATGTCTTTTCTAAAAGTATTTCAGGTATTGTTTTTTTCTGGTCCCAAAGAGGATTGGGATCCATTTCATCCATTTACCTGTCAGACTCTGATTCTTGGGATCAGACACTGATCCGTTCCCAGCTATCTGAATGATGTAATCAGAACTTTGTGAACTTTTTCTGAAAACAAACAAGCTGAAAAATCTGATTCCAATCCTGGTAAACGCTGTAGAAGAGGAGATGGATTGAACAGGATCCAGTAAAGGGGCGAGAAGGAGGAAAAAGAAAAAAAGGAGAGATTCAGTCATATGTGCAGTTAGCTTGAACTTTGTTTTTGGAAAGAAAAGATGATAAACTGTTTATCATTCTGAATTACTTTTTTCATTATAGCTAAGGGATGAAAACCCGTAGTGGCGACAGAGAAGGGGGAATCTCTTTATTTAAATGAGACTAGTGCTGATGGTGTTTTCGGTTCTGTTGTCAACTGCTGCAGAAAATACATGCTTACTCCATCTTCCAGAAGTTTTTGTATCAGTGGTTGTATAGAACGTTGCATCAGTTTTGCAGATTGCTGCTGACTCGCAATGCTTTAATGGTTTCAAAAAGCAGTTGGACAAATTCAGGGAAGAAAAATCCATTAAAAACAATTAAATATGAAGACATTTTGTCTGGCTTTAGAAACCTCTGAACCACAAATCACTGGAGGTTGGGAGGGTATTCTTGGGAGGGGAAGGCTTAGAATAAGGATAGAAACATGAATGAAGTTACTCTTAGCGGTAACTTCAACAGCAACGTTTTAGAAGTTAAATGTTACTGTTGAGTTGTACCATCACTTGCCCCTCCCTCCAGGGTCGTCTACTCTGAGTTATGTTTCTGTTTCGTGACATAGTCTTTACCTTTTGGAGAGGAAGTATGATTTTCTGATTAAATGGAATCATTGGATGTTGTCTAGAGCAGAATTACTCTGTGGAGCTCTACAAGAATTTCAGTACACTTTATACTGTCCTCTCTCTCTGAAATCCATGAAAATATAATAACATAAATCATCCATCTAGTTCATAAATGGAGCATTATAGCCCTGTCTCAATTCTGTTTCTGATCTCAAAATCTAGGCAGACAGAGCCCTCTATCTGCCTGAAACTTGTAAATAAGTTCTGAAGAAAAGCTTGTCTTGAAGGCATTGCCACTTCACTCAGACAATGTCTTTCAGAGGAATGGCAGCCTTTTTCTTTACTAAACTATCTTCCTTCTGCGTTGATGTCAAACTAATTCCTTGCGAGTCTCTCCTGGATCACGATGTCTGTAACACTGGCTTTTATAGGAAAAAGAACATTTAGGTACTCCTTGCAGGTGAATTGTTCTGCCCTGGACTTTGAGTAAATATAAAACTGAAGCAAACAGATGATGAATGTCACTTCTGAGTTCAAGACAAACCCAGATGAACGATGCCACAGGAAATCAACTAGTCTTGAACTGAGAATGAATATTAAGTGCTGCCTTGGAAAAATAATGCAAAATAAAAATGGCTCTAAAGGAACACAACTGATATTTTGGATTTTTTTAAAATGCTACTGTTCATTGGTTTTGCTAATTCTGAAATTTTATGTAGGCATGTAACTCCATGTGGCATCTTCCAGAGTTCCCTGTTAACTAACCTCTCTAAAACTCAATTTTTATCTTTTCCTGGGATTCTAGTTTTAGTTACATATTCTTACTCTTAGAGCCTGTACATACAAACTGGGATATGTTGTGTGTGTCTTGAGATATTTAGGTGATTCAAGTTCAGGGAGCAAGTACCAGGGGTAGGACTTTGTTATTTTGTTATTTGGCTGGAACACAGTGAATCACTGAGGTATTGGAGCCCTGTCTTGAAGCGCTGCTCCTTTCCATGGTAACTAATCTGTTCTGGCTGTGAAAAGAAAGTGGTCGACAGTTTTGTAATTATTGGGAAGAATGTGATCTGCCATGTTGACAAAGGATTACTTTGTCATAAGTGGAACAAAGTTTCCTGTCTCTGTGCTGTGTCAGTCAAGTGTGAGATGAACAGTAGTTCATTGGTCTGGGTTATCAAACCACTTTAAATCCAGAAGTGTACCTCTTCTCCTGAGTCGCTTAGGTAGACTTTGCTTTTAGAATCAGGGAACGAAGGGGTGAGTGGCTGTGTGTAAGAAAATCTAAGACGTGGATCTTATGAAGCCAAGTTACTCAAAATTCTTATTATAGGAACTCCCACTTCATTTGAATACAAGTAAATAAAGTAGGATTTTCTGTTCTATTCCTTTCACCCCGTGCATATTGCCCAGACATCAGAGTTCTCTAAGGGGCTTGGGGAGGACTGAAGCAGGTTGTTAGCATGTTTCTTTGTTTTACAGAAGAGGGTCTGAATTTTAGGCCTGAAAGTATTTATTGGAGCCCAGTCACTCACGGAAGGCACTAAATAGGTTTAAAAATGATTGAGAGGCATAGCTATCGTTCTCTGAAATCTTAAGTTAAATTGAGAAGTAGAATATATCTATGAGTTGATACAGAATCAGATATTTAATTACCACATTAAACAATTAAATGTAGCCTGGACTTCCTAAAGCACATCCTAAAGTGGATGTGTTTGTGTTTAAGAAAAGGATCAAATATAATGTCAAAAGCACATTAAAAAGAGGGAAGTGTTCTTATCTTAAATGTTTCTGCAAGGCATCAAGCACAAGTTAGACCTTCCATAAAATGAGTTCATATTCTATCCTTTTCCTTGACATTGATCACGAAGAGACCTTTTTAGGCTCCCTGCCTGTCATATTCCCAATCTGTCAGAACAGGCCTTCAATGGATATGGTTTGTCTCCCAAGCAGTGATATATTTTTTTAATTTTTTTTTTTTATGTTGGCGGTTCTTCCCAGCAGACCAGTACTTAAGTACCCTTAATTAATTCACATAATCTTCCCATGTTAGTATTCATTCTCCTGTACATTTGAGAGACAGGTTTCTTCTTTGGTTAAGGAACATACTGTGAAGAGTATTGATAATTTCAAAGTAGGATATTTGTGCCTGCCCATCTTGAGATCTTCTACGTGACCACAACGCCGTGATCACAGGTTTATGAAGCTGCCCACGTCATTGTCTTCATGCCTTAGAACTATCTTTGTCTTTCTGTGGGTGTAATTTACTTCATTTTTTTTTTTTATGTATCTGCAATTAAAAAAGATCCTGTTTATGCAGATTCCATTGTAATAGGTAACTGGAGCTTAAGACAATGTATGAGAAACCTGTAAAGTCTTTTTTGAAAATGTTACTTTAAATAAGAAGGTAGAGAGATTCAGATTACACTGGAGAGGAATCGCCGCTTCAGGAAAGATGGGAAGTAGCATACAGGATATAATTTTAAGCAGTCCTTAATGTTCTCTGAGATGATAGAAAACTGTTAATTGTGTTGTGAATGGGGAAAACACGTCTTTGATCTAGGAAAAGAAATCTTAAATTGATGTACATTAGACAGTATCATATAGTAGAGTTGTAAATGTGGGGCTGGTATTAAATATTTTTAATAACTTAATGATTGGAAGTGAAAGCGATACTGGTATTTTAAAATAAAGATAAATTTTGTGTGATGAATAGTAGAAATTTAGAAGTAGAAAAAAAGATTATGGAGAACTAAGACCATAGATGGAATTTCATATGGTATGTTGAGATTTTTAAATGGAAGTATTTGAAACTGTTTGTATTCACCATCTTATGTGTACATAGCTGATGGTGTTCAGGGAACTGACTTGAGTATCAAAACAAGTAGAGAGTATGAAGAAAATGTTAGAAGCCCAAACAATATTTAGTTTAATAAAGAACAATATAGAAGCCTATACTGGAAAGCATGCTCTTGTATAAAAGATAAGTGTAGCTCAGCTTGACATTTGTCTAGAATCTAGTAATCCTTCTCTCAAATGTAGAACTGCAGAATGAAATTTCAGATAAATGATAAAAACACATCCAAGAACTCTTTGCAGAGGAGACAGACAGGAAGTAGAGTGAAGCAACACATGCCATGTATATGGGTCAGAGAGGAATTCTGCACACTTTTAGTACAACAGTAAGGGGGTATCCACTCACACCAAGGAGCAGCAATTATAATGTAAAATTAATTTGTGGAACTCAACTTGGCAAGGTATCTTTAAATTAAGAGCTCCCCAGAGTCTTGCAAAAGGATGTCAAATTAAAACAGAGGAGGAGGAAATCACCATACTATGGCATTGGTTAATTGGCCCTTTTCTGTCCTCTCTTTCCTCCTCCTCAGGCTATCGGCTAACTGCATAAGCAACAGAGTTTAGGAATAAACTGCCCAGAGGAAAAGATTTTAGAACTACCAACTTTGAGAGGTTTCTTATAATCTTTCCTTGTAAAATAAGGTAATAATCAGAACTGAGGAGGGATTAGTGGATTTAAAAAAGTTCAGGTTCCTGATTCAGGACAGTTGTGATGTTTCCGTTTGTAGTTTTTGAGTTAATTTTTCAGAAGTTAAACCATTGACAGAAGTAATTACGTAACATCAGGTACAGCAGCAGGGCTACAATGGCAAGAAGAAGGGGGATTAGTGAGGGAAAGAAAGGTGAGCTCTGGAGTAGATGAAGAAAGAGGTAAGTAGAGCAGTGCAGAATTAGTGGAGAAGAGATGGTGGAGAATGAAGGAAGTGTCCTATAGTTTGGCTTGTTTGTATTTTTTTTTTTGTTTGTTTTGCCTTTAGAAATTGAAGGCTCTTAAACTCACTAGTATATATATTCACAGAGTGGGCTGAAAATTTACTGATGTACAGTTTTCTGTTAAGAAATGATGATTTGATGGAATTGAAATATTCTGTGGGAATGGTTGGTGGGCTGCCCAGCTGCTTTGCTTTGCTCTTGGCTGCTGGCCATCTTGTCTGCTCCCCCAGCTGCCTGTCATGTGGGCCTGCTGCCTTGTCTGTTGTATTCTATTTTAAGTATTTGTACATTCTAACAAATAAAACAGCAAATCACCAATTAGAACACCAATTAGTGATTACTACTAAACCATCTACATTCTTAATTGGAAAATAATTTTCAGTAATAATTGATTGATATCTAACTAGCAACCATTAATCAATGATCTTGCATTTCGATACTTAAAACAATTAAACCTTTTAAAAAAAACCAGATTTTTATTTTAATATTTGATATATGTATAACAATACATAAAATTTATACCCCAAAATATGCCATCCAGTAACATTTCCCATCTTCAGATGTTACTAATGTAAAAATCAAGTCAAAATTGAAGCGACCAGTGAGATTTTTTTTTTCTAAAGCTGAGACTCAGAATTTTGTTCCAAATATGCAATTTTGTTCAGTTTGCAGTTTACAGAACAAACTGTTTTTATGCTAGAGTTAATGAAGCCTCAGTAATGACGGGTTGGAATCTGTTGTCCTTTCACACCTCCTGTCCTTCCTTCTCCCACTTCTCTTTGTAAGCACACAGGAACTGGAATTCCTCTGGTTTTCTTAGTGAAGCGTCCTGAATGACATCTTGTTGACTGTGACATCTCTGAGCAGGAAAAGCACATGCTTGATTTAAATCTGTGTTAATGGGCTAAGTGTCTCTTCCCAAAGAAGAGAGAGTGATTAAACTCTCTCTGCTTTCTGAAAGTAGGCCTTGGTTTGACTGCTCTTTTCTGTCTGCAGCAAGTGACATTCCTCAAGTTTTTAATCTTTGAGATGTCTTGCTTTCTATAAAATGCATTTGAAGGCAGCTGACAGGTTCAAGAGTTATCCACCTGGAAAGAACAACATATAAGTACCAACAGTATTCTTAGGGAACTTTGTTAAAAATTCAACTTAAAAATTTTCCATTAAGCAGTGTTCCAGATTCAGCTTGGTTCTAGTTACTGCCCAGCACAATGTGGCTTGAGATTGGAAGGAAGAACCATAGGCAGTTTCACCACTTCATTTTGGTAATGGTTTTCCTTTGTTTTTTACTGGTTTGCTTGTCTGTATTTGAATCACTTTGTAGTCATTCATACCTTAGTATATCTAGCTTGTCTACTCCCATTTTATGTGTAGTGCCTCAGGTAGAGCAGCTGTGTAATTAATGATATTAAGGCTTTTTTCCAACACAGTAGTGATTCTGCAGCAGTGAGAAACTGACAGGGAAATAATGGGGCTACTTGTAAACTCAGTAGGATTCCTGTCTTTGCTAGAAAGGGTTAGAAAAATGGTGAATCAAGAATGCAAAATTCTATACTAGTAGTTCTATTTTTCATAAAATGTTTTGAAGATGATGGATATAAATAGTGATGATCACTTACCATATAAAAGGGAATAAAACATATAAAACATTTCAATAAACTGTCCAAATTTCATTTTCCAAAAAAGAAGCTTCAGTAGTCTCTGTGTGTATACATGAACAGACATTAATTTCTGTACTTTGATTCTGTACTCTTTGTAAAGAGATCGAATAATTTTTGTTAGGTCAGCATATCTATCTGGAAAAAGAGAAAAGCCAAATCCTTTAACAGGTATGAAATAAGAGCAGTAGTCGTCAAAGAAAAGCAGAAGTTAAGAACTGCTCTGTATTTAATTGGCTTATGCTAATCAGTATTGGTGCTGCACCTCAAGGATATGGACAAAATAAGGAAGTGCCTACAGGACAGCATTATAGGGGAATCTCTGTTTTCTTTTCTGGGAAACAGCACAACTGGGTGCCTCTCTGAAGTGCTTGCGTGCTAACAGATGCAGCATGGGGAAAAATGGGAGCAGTTAGAGGTCCACATGCAGTTGCAGGGCTGTGATCTCGCTGGGGTCACAGAAATGCAGTGCGATAGCCCAGGCAACTGGACTGCTGCAATGGATGGGTACAGGGTCTTTAGGAGGGTGAGGAGAGGGAGAAGCCTTTTATGAAAGAACAGCTAGAATGCACGGAGCCCCGCTTTTGAACACTTGAGAAGCTAGTTGAGAGATTATGGGTCAGGATTAGTAGATGACTAATGTGAGTGACGTGGTTGTTGTCTTCTTGACCAGGTTGTCTGCAGCAGTAGTAGATGAGGCCTTCTTCCAACAACTGGAAGAAGCCTTGGATTTGCAGATACTGGTCCTAATAGTGGGCTTAGCCATCCCTGTATCTGCTGGGAGGGCAACACAATGTAGGTGCAAGCAATCGAGGAAGTTTCTGAAGTATATTGATTACGAGTTCCTGACACAATTGATGGAGGGGCCAACAAGGGGAGGTGGTCTGCTCATCTCATGCTTGCAAACATGGAAGAAGTGGTTGTGAATGTGAAGGTTGAGGGCAACATTGGCTGCAGGGACCATGAAATGATGGAGACCAGATCCTGAGAGAAGGGATAAAGGCAAATAGTAGAATCAAAACACTGGACTTTGGAGAGGAGACCTTGGTCCGCTGAGGGATCAGCTTGGAAGAATCCCTTGGATATGGCCCTGGAGAAAAAGAGGGGATCATGAGAGCTCGTTAATTTTCAAGAATAACTTTCTCCAAGCTCAAGAACAGTCTTGCAGGAAGTTAGATAAAAAGGAAAGGAATTCTGCATGAATGAACAAGATGCTTCTGACTAAACTCAGACATGAAAAGGAAGCATATAAGAGCTAGAAGCAAGGATAGATGACTCAGCAGGACTACAGAGACATCATCGAAGCATTCCAGGATCACATAAGGAAAGCCAAAGCCCACATGGAGTTCAATTTGGTGAGGGGTATGAAGGGCAAGAAGAAGGGATTCTAAGAGTATAAAGGCAGCAAAAGGAAGATGAGAGAATATATGAGTCTGCTGCTGAATAGGATAGGTAACAAGCCTCTCCTCCATCCTTGGGAAGGTGATAGAGCTTTTTTATTATTATTATTTTATATATATAAAATATATATATGGGAACTATTTCTAAACACACTCAGGGCAAGCAAGTCATTGGAAGTAATCTGCATGGATTTATGAAGGGGAAATTATGCTTGATGAATCTGATGGCTGTTTGCAACACAATGACTAGCTTGGTGGAGGGTGTGAGAGCTATGGGTATTGGTTATGTTTACTTTAGTAAGGCTTTCCACACTGTCTCCCATAACACTGACAAATCGATGAAGTACAGACTAGATAAGTGGTCAGTGTGGTAGATTGAAAACTGGCTAACCTGGGCTCAGAGGATTGCGATCAGCATCAGTCCAACTGGAAACCAGCCGCTACTGGTGAACCCTGGGGGTTGGTAGTGGGGCCAGTGTTGTTCAGTAGCTTCAGGTAATGACTTGTATTATGGGGCAGAGTGTACCTTCAGGGAGTTTGCAGAGAATACAAAACTAGGGAGAGACCACATAGTTGTGCTGCTGTTCAGAGGACCTGAACAAAGGGCGATGTCAAGTACTGTATCTGTGGAGGAGCAACCCTTTGCACCAGCACAGGCTGGGGCTCACTGTCTGGAAAGCAGCTTTGCAGAAAAGGCCCTGTGGCTCCTGGTGGACAAAGTAAACCATAAGCCTGCAATGTGTTACTGCAGCAAAGGCAGCCAACAGCATCCTGGGCTGCATAAGGCAGAGCATAACGATCAGGTTGAGGGAGGTGAGCTTTCATCTCTACTGAGTGTCCCGGTGAGACGCATGTGGAGTGCTGGGTCCAATGCTGGGCTCCCGAGTAAAAGGCGACAGGGAGATACTGGAGGAAGTCCAGTAAAGGGCCATGAGGCTGATTAAGGGCTTTGAACATCTGTCATACAAGGAGAGGCGAAGAGAGCAGGGATTACTCAGCCTGGAGAAGAGAAGGCTCAAGGGCATCTTATTGGGGTGTACAAATATCTGATGCAGGAAGTAATGAAGACAGAGACAGACTCTTCTCAGTACTGCCTAGTGAAAGAAGGAAAGGCAGTGGGCACAGATTTAAGACACAAAATTCCTTTTAAACACAGGAAAAACGTGTTTGTTTTTTCAGTTGTAAAGGTGATTGAACAGTAGAGGAGGTTGCCCAGAGAGTTTGTGGAGACTCTCTACTTGGAGGCAATTGAAACCCAACTGGACATTGTTCTGGGAAACCTGCTGTAGTTGACCCTCCTTTGAGCAGAGAGAAGGGTCAGCTCCCTGGTTCTCCATTTTTTTATGCAAACCTTGGGCAAATTGGTTTAGTTAAAAAGCATCCAGTATCAAATATGACTTTCTTTTTGGGGTCAGGAGTTTTCTTAAAAATCATGTATCATAGAATATAAATTAGAAACTTTGTGATTATTAACAGCATTTAGGGAATCTGTAGGGAGAGTATTAAATTTAGTTAGATAAATCTTCTCTATAAAATGTCTTTCAAGGTGAATTTAATCTTTGTATGTTGCACAACGCCATTTCTCACTTGATCTGTTTTAGAAAAATACTATTTTCTGTTAAAATATTTAAGTTATTGAAAATATTTGTATCAAGTGGATACTTAATACAAAGGAATGAAGATGTTTACATCAAGTGATGTTTTATAAGCTTCGGTGGAAGGCACATAAGTCAGATACCCATAGCAACAATCACTATTTAGACATTTGCTTGGCTGTTTGTTCTTATGACAAATTTGAGGATGTATGCTAGTTGATCAGTATTCCATTTTGTCAAGGACCTAAATCTACTTATGGCAAAAGGAATACCCAGCTTACAAAACCACATAGATTCCATCATTAATGAATGGGGTTTGAGTTACTTAATGTTGCTTTATCATTTTGTCTTTCACATTATAGGGTTCCTTATAAAGAGATTATGGCACAGGGTATTACTCAAGGAGTTTTGAAATTATTAATGTATTTTGAATTAGTTATTGTATATGGGTTTTTATAATTCACCAGTAGTCTTGTCTTTATGTACTCTCTCCTTCTCTGTGTTTGGGGTTTTTCCGTTTTGGTTTGTTTTTTCTGCTTCACTTTCTTAAGAACTTTTCTATGAAAGGAAAAAAAAAAGGGGGCTGAAGTATTTTTTATGAATTAAGATATATTAGCTGGTTTTCTTCTACAAGTAGTAGATGCGTTTTGGCAATACTTACTCTCTGAAAAGATTAACTTCTTAAAGACAAGATGAAATTACTTTGCAGTTATTTACTGAAACAATAACATTAATTAATCTGTTACAAATGCCAGAATATATTTGTCACAGGAATAATGACTTTTATATATTAATTACTTTCACATGGCTGCTAGGATGCAGGCACACACCCAGTAACAATTTTTTTTACTATTGTGATTATTGCTCAAAAAGCAGCATTGTGCAAGCATGTTATGGATAGCTGTATTTTAAAGATCCTGTATAAACCAAATGATTTTCCAGGTACTATAAAATTTCTTGAAGACCTTGAAGAAGCCAAAACTAATCATAATGATTTGTAATACATCCTTTGCAGGGATCTAGTATTTTTGGAGGTGTTGGGAATGTGTAGATAGGTCTCTTTTTCGTGTTTGTACAAATCTAAACAAATTTTATTTGAACCCTCCCCTCTTTCTCCCAAACACTTAGAATCTTTGTGACTGGAACTGCTAGAGCTTGTCAGCTCCCAAAGGCATATATTTGTTTATGCGCAAGAGCCTGAGTGGGATTTTTTATGCAGTATATATTCTCCAGGGAACTGTTGTTATATATTGAGTAGTGTCAGGAGGAAGTATTAGGCACCATAGTGTCAAAACTTCATCATTCATTCTCTCAGTGAAGAAATAAACCTATTCACACATTTGAACACAAAAACTGTTCTTTTGCTTCGAACAGGTGGCTGAGAGACCCTGTGACCTAAACTGTACAACCCTGTTTTCCTAGTTAGATTTTCTGAAGAGCAGTGGCCCCCTGCCCACGTGTGGGCACACGTCTTCTGCAGCCTGGTGTGACGTGGGCTGGACTGCAGGTTCCACTGGAACTTGAGCAGCGCCCTGCTGGAAGCAATTTTAATATGTAATCAAAGACATTTTGATTCCTGGCAATAGTAAGCAAATACAAAACAGTCACTGATCTCATAAGGGTGCTGAACTTAATCTTTTTTCCATAGTTTTCCTTCAGTCTTCCACCAGTGAACTGCATGGGGACTTTCTTTCTCCTGTTTGTTGTTTTTTTTTTTTTTTTTTTTTAATTGCATTGTATGGTGGGATACACTCAGATTTTTGTCTAAATATTATCAACTTTTTAATGAAATAAAGGGGTTGTTTTGTCTTTGTCTGGCCCTGCCCCTTAGTGTCATAAAAAAAGAAATGGTGTATTTGCCTGTGTGTCTCACTTGTTAAGGACCTGCATGGAGAAGGCTGACAGGCAGGCTGTGATGTTACTTCATGGTTTTGTCCTTCTTGTACTGATCCACAGAAGCTGATTTCTTGCAAGTCAAACATTTATATCTGGCTTAGGAGGTAATAAAGTATTGCTTGCTTTTTTTTTTAATATAGGTTGCCTGTTTAAATCTTTTATCTAGGATTTCACTCTTTCTGTTTGAAAAATCATTGTAGGTTTGATATGCATTTTGCTGGTAGGCTTAAAGAGCTTTTACGTATTTTGCTTACATTCCACTCTTTTGCTTGTGCTAATGCAGTTGTTTATGGGGTGTGGGCTACACACTGAACTTGGCTGGGAAGCTGATCCAGTTAAAAATAATCCTTTTTTATCTGGATATTAATAAGTCAGATCAGCTCTGGCATCACTTGGCTGTAGTACTCTACAAATTATGGTATCAGCAGAAACAAGAGGCAGTGTTAGACAGGGAATGTTTCTAAATCAGTACTGCTATGATATTATGGCAAAAACTGTTCCTTTTATTTTTTGAGTTGGAAGGTCCTGAATGGATGCTGCCCTGAGGCTGCTTTAACTCTTCAGCTTTTTCTACTCTCTGGCTTTCTAGAGGTACCTGCTAAATAGGTTTTCCACTTGCAAGCATAACTTCTTTGTATACTCTTGTATTTATAAAACAAATTTGGAGTCGATAACAGGCTCTCAACTGCTTGTGGCAGATAACGTTACTGGTGAAAAATATCTGGACCCCGGATGTGGTATCTAGTCAGTCTAAGTTGGTCATCATTTTTAAGTCTGAATGTGAGTATAGCAACTTGTTACACAGGACAGGTGCATTTTTCTGACCCTGTATTTATAGGTAAAGTGTAACTGTGGTGCCCTAGTCTGATGTCTTTCTGCTGGAAGCATTGGCTGCATGCTGGAAGACGGAGAGAAGTGGTTTGTTGTGAACTTGGCCTGAAATAGCTTGAGAACAGAGCACATGAAATGTTTGGGATCTGTTTCATCTGCTGCTTCAAAGAGACTATAAACCAGTCATTTGGGTTAATACAGAAGGTCTGTGAGATGGGTGGGCTGTTCCTCATTGGTTAATTATTTTTCTCTTGATTGCTTAAAACAAACAAGACCGAAAAGTCTTCAACATGATTATTCATCTCAGTTACATAAAAAGGCACATACAGATATCTTTTTGCCCTCTGAGTTACCTATCAATGAGAACTGTGGCTTATACATTTTGTAAAATATAATTGAAATGTTGCTCAGCATTAAACAGAGCACGTAAATAGCAGAATACACAATATAAACTTGACAATGTTCTTAAATTGCATAAGCATGTAAAATGGAAAGAGGTATTTGAGCCATCTAGTGGTTGGTATGAAATATTTTAACATGTTTTGATAGTACATAGAAA
Source organism: Rissa tridactyla (assembly GCF_028500815.1). Classification (NCBI taxonomy): domain Eukaryota; kingdom Metazoa; phylum Chordata; class Aves; order Charadriiformes; family Laridae; genus Rissa; species Rissa tridactyla. Next base: position 97,748,305 of record NC_071466.1, read on the forward strand.
ATGTAAATGATGTGGGCTTGGAAATAACATTTCTGATTTGTCTGCTTTTTAATAGCATGGCTGTAGAATGAAAATACCCCAGACATTAAACTTCAAATTTGAGGTACAATCTGTTTCAGTTTGCAGCTTTTTTCAATTTACTGTAGATTTCAGTGAAGAGAGAGATCTGATAACATAAAAATTACATTAGAAGTTAGTAGCCAAAGAATGAGATTTTGTTAGCATGAGATCTTCAGAAATTCTGAGAGTTGTTAAGAAGTTTAAGGGAAGTAATTGTAATAACATAATTTTATCTTCTTCTTACTGAAAAATGTTTGGAGGAAAAAACATGGGTTTATATTCTACCTCACCAGCTATTTATAGCAGGGATTTTGAATATATTTTGAATAGCAGGGATTAAATTAAAAAAGTAATCTTTACTGGAAAACATGTAATGGATATTTTTTGTGATAAATGTGTCCAAATAAAAGTAGCAGAGGCAACTGAAAACAGGTTTCTTAAGATGGGTTGTATTTCTGGTAAACAGTCACAGAATCTTATGATGTTAAGAAAAAGGTTGTTTTGCAGATGAAAATCTTGTGTAATGATCCTGCTTGGTCCTGATATGTGTCAAGCTGTTCTAGCCTTTCATGTTGACTGTTGCCAATAGGAACTTGGCTGTATGTTGAACTTGATGGCATTCTGTAATACAGGCAGAAAAGTTAGTTGCTAAAGTAATGAACTTTATGTGCATCTCACCTTGAGTTATTTGTGGGAAAATACTGCATACATTGGACCACTGTAATATCTTGCAGTCCTTGTCCTCTAGGTTCAAATGCAGATTAAAAGATATTTTTTAATCTTTATGAAGACGAATCTAATACACGGTCAACAAACAGTACTAATGGTGTTACATATTATTAGAGCTATAGTATTTCAGAACAGATAAATATGATCCATACTGACATTTCAGAATTTGCACTTTTACATTTGTAGTAAAGTATTACAGTCTTAAATCTTGCCCTGTTTTTTTATTGAGAAGACAATGGTAGCTTAACAGATTTTTAAGGTCAATCTCAAGTGCTTTGTAAGGCCAAATGAGAATGAGAGAAAAATGAGAAAATCAGTCACAGAACAAAGGACAGAGCATTAATGGTTGATTTGTATTTTACTGGGGTGGGGACAACCCGAAAGCTTCATGTGAGTTTGATATATTAATTACATTTGGACAAATCGCCTACATCTTGTCCTGTTGTGCCTTGAAAGTTGATTGTTATTAACCCTTAGGATCAAAATATCAGCTAGATGAATGTTCTGAATCTGTAACTTGTTTGGACTGTGAATTCTAATAGGTTTCAGAAGAGGAAAATAATTTTAGTTGTCTGGCATATTTTTGCTTGAATTTTGCAGTGTGGTGATGAAGGGTTTTTGTTATTACTGTTATTCTCAATCTTTAAGATTATCTAGCCTTGATTGCAGTTCGTAGATCTCTGAGGTGATACTGGATAGTTTAGTTAAGTTCTGTTCTACTAATGAGCCCGACCCAAACACAATAAAGGTTACGAGGTGTGTTTTGCAGGCTTCCGTGTTGTAGACATGAAATTCTCTCTTTCTATCTTAGTTTTTCATTTAAAATTACTTTTAAATCAAGGCATTATGTATGCTCAGTTTTTGAGCTTGCCTTTCCTAGTCTGTTGTTGCCAGAGCACGCTTGGAAAGGAGGAAGTACATGGGCTATGGAATTAGCGATCTTTTATCTTGATGATGTCCATGTTGTGTTTTTGTTCAATTAAACAGGAATGCGGTTTTATGGTAACATTAAAGTGTCATCTTTTATTGTTTATGTACTTCCCCCTCTACTCCCCCTGTTAACATCTTCCAGTGCTCTAATTGACGTAGTATCTGGTCATACCACAGCATTTTCTTGGAAGCTGTCCACTGCTGAAGCTATGATCCAACTGTATTCATGAAAGGATCTTTGGCATTTCCCCTGGTTGTAATTTGCATTTAGAAGATGCAAATGAAGTATAATGAAATGGTAATATTGGGTCCTGTTTCAGATGAATTGCTACTCTTTGAATTGTGTTCTGGTTACCTGGTTACCCCTTATTTTTTAGGAGAAATTTGGTTATACCTTTTATATTTGGATTAGGTTTAAGGCATCGCTATAATGCCTTCTGTGGAATTCCATAGAAATTTGACTTGTTCAAGAAGTGCGTACAAGTGGAAGAGGGAATATCTTGAACTACAGTCTTTGACAATGGAAATTGCATTTCTTGTCTGTGTGTCAGAGCTTTATGTTCTTTGGGATGTATTCTTGGTCTCTCAAAATCAGAATTAACGCGTAAGAAAAGCCTAAAAATGTGTCATAGGCAGCATGTACATGTTGTCTCTTGTAAATAATGGAATAGCTGTGCTAAATAGAAGACAACTATGCTGTGGCAAATAGAAAAGGCAATTTGTTTATTTTTACGAATTTAGGAAATTTGTAATAATTATTTGTAGAATTGGATGGTTAAACATTCATTAAACCTCCTCAGTAATGTCACTTTAGAAGCAAATCATACTTTTCTGTGAAAAGAAAATGGGGGGGAAATGGGTTTCCAGGAGGAGAATGACTTTTTTTTTTTTCCCCCCTCCTCTTGTCTTCTATTTTGTTTTCTCCTTTTTTTCGCCTCTGCTCCCCTTCTGCAAAGTAGGGAACTAGAAAATAGCAATTTGAGTAACGATGAAGAAATATGCTTGTCTTAGCTTTGAAGCTGAAGGTCTTTATTTTTGGTATTCAGAAAAGTGAAATTCCCTTAAGCATATTTTCAGATTCATATAATTAATGTTCTACTTCAGACACTGAAATTAAGAGTGTGTGGCTTTGTTTACTTTTATGTGAGTATAAATTGTTGTGACGACGAAATGGTGTTTGGTTATAAAACATTTTTTATTCTATTTAATTTCCCAAGACCTCTACTCTGTCATATCTTTCCCTGCTGTTGTACAAATAGAACAAAGCACATCCATTTCTCTGGTCTAATAGTACTTGAATATTATTGTTCTTACTATTCCTCAAAAAATATTTTGTGGAGAATCGCTTTTTTTTATTATTACTAAATGTTCAGCTGTCTTTTCATTCCTTCTTTTTGGTTCTTCCTGTTCAAGGTGAAATTGAAATATGCTTATCTTATAATGGAAATAGAATGTCAAAGGTTGAATAAAATACTGGAAACTCAATCCTGCAGCATATGGTTGTCTCTACTGGGTTTTAAATGTTGTTTCTTTTCTTTACAGAATGCTGCCTTTTTATATGGCCTTGGTTTGGTCTACTTCCATTACAATGCCTTTCAATGGTAAGTTGGATTAAGCTAACAGTATCAGTATTGTGCAGTGTTTTATTGATAGGTGAATATTTCAACTTCAGTTCCGCGTGAGTGTATAATAGTTTATTTTTTTTTAATACAGATGTGACGTTTGAAGACATATTGTCCTGGGTTGCATTATCTGACTTTGTAACATACCTGTGGCAACCACAGCAGTTGCTTGAAAAGGAAAGCACTGACAGGAGAAGAATTTTAGCGCTCTTTAATACAATTCAGTAAGGGGGATGGAGCAGTATGACTCAGCAGGTTTTTGTGAATTGTTGATATTGATTGTTTGAAAGGCTGTTTACAAAAAACTTTACTTTTCTCTTGGGGAAAAAAAGTGGCAAAGTGAGATTGTTTTCATTTAGCCTGGTATTCAGTAATTTTTACATAGCTATATAGTGTGGAAGTTTTGGATTTGAGAAGCAGTACACTCAGACTTGAATCAGAATGTTTAAAACTGATGTAAAAATGCAGAGTTAGAAAGAGTTGTAAATTCTGACAGGGCTTTTTGGGGACTGGATGGGGCTGAATGTTGGATATGTGGCGGAGGGTTGCTTTTCAGTTGGAGTTTTGGTTTTGCTTTATCGGTGATGAGAGAAAAATGATGAATGGAGCAGACTCAGTCACTGGGGTTCTATTGAAAGGTCCTCAAACTTTCATTGGGGTTTATTCTTGCAGAGACACAGTTAGTGTTGTTGGAAAAAAGTCAAAAAGGTGCAGCGTTTAGGTCAGTGCTTTTTTGCACTCAGCGGATCATGCTATCTAGCACCTTCCAGTGGATGGGGCAGTAAAGTCAGGTGATTGTGAAGCCTAAGTATTAATAAATTAGAGCTTTGAATTAGTTTAGATTTTTCTTCTATGCCTTTAAGTGAGATTGTTGAGAACATCAGTATAAATTGATGCATTAATTTACGATGTCTTAACTGCACATAGAGCTTTATGTTAAGGTTGTGTAGAATAATCACATTTGCCATTTCATTCATACAACAAAGTTATGTGTAGTGTGGTACTAAGAAAGTTGTGTATCATTAGAGTATTGCGTAGAATTTTTAGAGGAAGAAAATCTAACACAGATAAAATCTTATACCTTTTTGTGTGATTTTTTGAGTTTGTTTTTAATCCCTTTGACTGCTTTCCCTTCCCTGCCCCCCCAAGTTTTCTTGGGGGCGAGAAGAGTGGGATGTGTTGTTGTGGGTGTTTAGGTATGACAGAATCGTAATAAACTTAGAGGTGATAGCAAGTCATTTGTAGTAGATACATTCTTTGTAGATCTTCATCCTCCACAGGACTTTCTTGCAGAATGCAAGGAGAATCCCGCTTCTTTCAGAGTGGAATGCTAGTCAAACTGTCTTATTTCCTGCTGCAGCTATTCCATCTATTTATGTTCACAGAGTTCAAAAATCTGTAAATTTCAGGCAGATAGAGACCTCTAGACCATTTAAGGTAGTTTAAGCTATCATGCTTCATCCTTGAACATATTTTTTTTTTTAACCAGACCACTTCAGATATTCATAGATTTTAATGAGAGGCATGTACATAGCCCTCCTAAAAGGAGGGGGTAAGGAACTGTTTGAGGTTTTTTCATGTCTCATATAAACAGGGATAATGAAAAAGCAGGTGGGAATAAGGTCAGTTTTAGAATTCTTTCTCGTATTTTTACATTATTTTTTAAGTTTTCCAGCTTTCATAAAAAGAAGTGTTGGATTGGCTCCAAGGCACATACGCAATTCACTGTAATTCAATATTGTACACTTCTCTATATACTAAAGCAGCATTACAGCATTATCTTAAGTACAAATCTTAGCTGATACATCATCTTATATTGATGATTTTATTTGACTATTCATATAAGAACTGAAAGTTCTCAACGTATATACAAATGCTGCAATACAGTGCTCAGACCAAACCTATTTCATGCAATTAATATAGTAACATATGACATAAGGGATTAGCTCCATAAATTGAATCAAGTATAGTAAAATAGTTCTTACGGATCTTAAATTTTGATACTCTGTTCTTTTATACCATTTATCATCAAGCAGTAAATAAAGTGGTTGCCTGATTTTTCCTTGTTGTTTCCCTGTTTCTCAAGTAGGGTAGAACACCAGTAGAATAGAGATAGCTGAGATATTCACATAACTTGAATAATTTCATGTCCTCCTTAGTTGTCTTGTAGATTGCACACTTAAACAGTTTCAGTAGTTCATCAAAGGCTACCCTTTATTTCTGTGCAATAACTGTATCCAAGTGTAGTCACTTGGATGCCAACTTTTCTCTTTTACTTCAGTAAGGATTTTGAACCTGACTAATCTGTCATTTGCCGATTTACACTGAGTCCCTCCAAGATAAAAAGATGGAGTCCAAGCTCTGAAATAGTGTTCTGAAACTGGCTCTACCACCCTCTTTGGATCCCAGTGTACCAACCGTGGTGCTCCAAGGCCAGCCTGTCTGTTACCTTGTAAATTGCTGGACAGCGTGTGTGAGAAAGACACACTGTTCCTTAGAAACACCTTAAGGGAGACTGAGATCAGTCAGCCTTATTGCCCCATTTAGAACACCCTGAGGCTCCTCAGTTCAAGGATTCCTTACCAGCTATAAAGGTTAAATGTTACATAAAACCTAGTCCTTCACCATTGACACTTTTGTGGGGCACAGTCCTGCAAAAAGCTAAAGACTAATGCAAGAGATAATGCAGACCCTTTTCCTCACTTCCATCGTAGCTAAAGATGCAGACTGCTGGGAGGAAATCTGTCATCTCTGACTGGAACTTTCTGGCCCTTCTACAGCCATCCTTGCCAAAACAGAAGCACTGCCGTCATCTATTCTGTATCAAGTGATATCTAGAACCACAGCCTCTGCTTCTGGCTCCTTTAAAGTAACATCACAGCCAGCCCAGTCTGTTTGCACTGCTGCATCCTGGCCCTTCTGTAAGTTAGGGTCTTCTGTATGCTGGAATTTCTTCTGTTAGTGTAAGTTTGATTCCTTGAAACGGGGACATGGGAGTTCCGCACAAAAGCTTTTTTTCCCATCTTCAGCTCTGATTCAGAATTGGATCTTGACATCAAGAAGGCAGCTGTAGTCTAATTCAGGTAAAGACATTTAATGGGCAAGGCAGAGCAAGCATATAGCTCCATCTCCAACATACAAGCACGGAGCAGCCTGTCTTTGTCACATCTCTGCTGCTGCTGAATTCCACAACCCTCCAAAGGCCAAGCAGACAGCAGAAGGCAGCCCTCAGTTGTTATCTGTGGCACTGCAGGCCTCCAGACACCAGAGGATCACTTTTCTTCTAGAAGTCCTTTGAAGGCTTCAATGGAGCAGGAGCATTCTTTTCCATGTAGCTCCAGGAAAACACACAAAACTTACCATCAGTTGTGAGATGGCCTTAGCAGCAATCACATTGGACCATTTACTTGAGCTGAAGGAGTCTGGTCTCCTGCTCTCTCTAGCTCTTTCATCTTTTTCCAGAAAATTAAGTTTTGCTCTTCTTGCAGTCACACTAAAATAGTAAAGCAGCTGTTTAAACTGCTTTTAAAGTGGCCAGGCCTATAGTGGAATGCAGACTTCTTTCCAGTAGTCTCATGCACCAACCTTCAGTATTGCACGCCTTATTCATTTACCCAAGAAACTGTTGTTTTGTGGTGATTGCTGTTTACCTGTGAGAGTGGGTTGCCTGTGACAGAGCGCTGCCAAGGTCTGTTCTTTGCCCTTCTTTGCTTCCTCTATCAATACTTTTTTTTTTTTTTAGGGGCAAGCTGTTAGTAATACAGTAAGATTTGTTCTTGAGAGGGTTGTTTGGGGTTTTTTCCAGCAGGACCAGATCCTTCAGTTGGTTCTCAAGCTGTTTGTGTCAGTGGTTGGCAGATCCAAGGAACTGGGCCTCTACCACACAAAGAGTAGTTGAGTGGGTAGTGTGGGATGTGTAGGAATGCAAACCACCTAATGGGGACCTCCTTCACTTGTGTGGGAATACTCCATCCATCATGCAGACAGCAACCACTGGACTACTTCATCAAATGCAATGTCTGCTCTGAATGCCTGCAGGTATTCAAGTAGTTTGTGCCATTGTGGAGGGCACGCAGCATTTGTTGAAATAGCTCAGTGGTTGCGGTTTGCACGAAAGGCTCTGAGGTTCACCCAACTGACAGTGACATTGCAGTGACATTGCAATTGGTAATTGGCAGTCTGTGGAGTTCCTGCTTTGGAAACACCTGCAATGGAAAATCCAGGAGGGATAAAATTTTAGAGTAGGAAAATAGCTTGCTTACCAATACCTTGTGATCGTCAAGGTGCACATCTGTTTTGGTGCTTTTTTCTGTGTTCTGTCAGAGTCCTTTCAGCTGGTCTGGTATTTGTAATTAGCTTCAAAAGGAGGGGAGAATTTAAACACACATTGCGTAAATACTGCTTTGTCAAGTATTTCTCAGGTTTCAGGCGACTGGGTTTATATATGTATTTTTCAGGTATATAAAATGGGAATGTACGTGTAGACCACACATGCTAATTGTAATTAACCGTTAAGAAAGTGGTAACTAACTTTCTCTTTTGTCTTCTGATCTTTCTGTGATTGTGTATCAAACATACTTCTTGGATTGATGGAAACACATAATATCTGCTAATGCTGGAAAAAACCCCATCACAGTCAGCTGCTGTTCTAGAGAAATGTTTAAAGACACTGCTGCTCAAAATGTTTCACTGTTCAACTGTTACGGCTCTATGGACAGAGGAGTTGTATCTAAAGACTGTAAAAGTATTTCATAAAATTGCGGTGTCCTAATTACTGCTGTATACAGACATTTTGTTTACATTCAGACTATGATTATGAGTTTGAAATAGGAATTTGTCCATTATAGCAATGTGTCATTTTCAATAGGGAGGTTATGAAATCACATAAGTCTTAGAATAGGTGGTCAGAAAATGGAAAGAAGATAAAGAATAAGAAAGTTTCATCCAGCTGCATCAAGTATTTTCCGTGATATGTTAGAATAGTATTGTGTTCTTTTATTTTGTAGGTTTATTCTGATTTTCATGTTTTTTTATTTGAAATGTATGAGTATTAACTTTCGAAAAAAATTAAAGTTAAAAAAGCCTTAGCAAGGCTTTTGACACTGTCTCCCATAACATCCTCATTAGGAAGCTGAGGAAGTATGGGCTAGACGAGGTGACAGTGAGGTGGACCGAGAGCTGGCTGAGTGACAGAACTCAGAGGGTTGTGATCAGCGGCACAGAGTCCAGTTGGAGGCCTGTAACCAGTGGTGTCCCTCAGGGGTCAATACTTGGTCCAATTTTGTTCAATATATTCATTAATGACCTAGATGAGGGGACAGAGTGTATCCTCAGCAAGTTTGCTGATGATACCAAGCTGGGAGGGGTGGCCGACACTCCAGAGGGCCGTGCTGCCATCCAGCGTGACCTGGACAGGCTGGAGCGCTGGGCAGAGAAGAACCAAATGAGGTTCAACAAAAGCAAGTGTAGGGTCCTGCACCTGGGAAGGAAGAATGCCAAACACCAGTATAGGTTAGGGGCGGACATGCTGGGAAGCAGCTCTGAGGAGAAGGACCTGGGGGTCCTGGTAGACAGCAAATTATCCATGAGCCAGCAGTGTGCCCTTGTCGCCAAGAAGGCCAATGGCATCCTGGGCTGCAGAGGGAAGACTGTGGCCAGTAGGTCGAGGGAGGTCATTCTCCCCCTCTGCTCTGCACTGGTGAGGCCACAAGTGGAGTACTGTGTCCAGTTTTGGGCTCCCCAGTTCAAGAGGGACAGGGAACTACTGGAGCGAGTCCAGCGTAGGGCAACCAAGATGATTGTGGGACTGGAGCACCTCCCTTATGAGGAAAGGCTGAAAGAGCTGGGACTCTTTAGCCTGGAGAAGAGAAGGTTGAGGGGGGACCTGATTAATGTTTACAAGTATCTAAAGGGTGGGTTTAAGGAGGACGGAGCCAGGCTCTTTTCAATGGTTCCCAGCGACAGGACAAGGGGCAATGGGCACAAGCTAGAACATAGGAAGTTCCGTTCAAATACACGGAAAAACTTCTTTACAGTGAGGGTGACAGAGCACTGGAACAGGCTGCCCAGGGAGGTTGTGGAGTCCCCTTCTCTGGAGATTTTCAAGACCCGCCTGGATGCAGCCCTGAGGGATGTGATTTAGGCAATCCTGCTTTAGCAGGGGAGTTGGACTAGATGATCTCTAGAGGTCCCTTCCAACTCTGAAGATTCCATGATTCCGTGAATAGTTAAATCAATGCTATTTTATATTCTTTTAGCCTAGGCTGATTTTATTCACAGTCTATCCAAGTAAAACCTTCCAATAAAAGTCTTATGAGAGTTCACTAAATGTTTAATACAGTCTTCTATTAATTATTATTCAGCTGCTTTCTTCACTTTCATAATGGTAGGCATTGTTGTATAGATGAGTGGGTGGAAAGATAGCTGCAGTATTGATTTTAGAAGTCTTGATTTCGAGATGATAGATTCATGTCATTTTTATTTTTCTTGAATTACCGTAGCAGTGCTGTGCAAAATGTAAGCCCAGAGGTGCTTTTCATTCTCTGTAGTGTCTGTTTTCCAGTCCTGCTTTTCCATTTTCGAGTGTTAGATAGCCTTTCCTGACTGTTAGTGGAAAAGCTCCCATTCTTAGAGAAAACTCGTATTTAATTTAAATAAATTCTAGTAGACTCAGCCAAAGTTGTTTCTTACCAAGCAGTTGGTCAGTATCTTCAGAGAATAACCCAAAAGTTGTCTCCTGCTGAATTTAGACTACTGTCATTTATTTCCGCAGTATGAGAGCTCCCAGCCCTTCATTTGATGATTTATCCTTTGGACAAATGTATGTTTAGTCTGCTGAAGGATTAAAATGAAAAGCTCTGTCTGTGCACGAAGGCCAGTTAATTAGTGGTAGAGACTGACAACCTATTTGAGGAAGGCTGTGTGCCATCATCTCTGAAGGAAGTTGTTAGCCTCTTAAGCCAAGTCCTGCTTTGTATGTGACGGATCATCAAGCTATTAGCTTATATCTGCTCTTCCGGTTTTGGTCAAACTGTAAGAGAGCTTTGAGGGAAAACATCTGACTAACTTAGATGCTTTGGATCCTCTAGACCCATACTGTTCTGGGTGTAGGCTTGGGCAGAGGATGTAAATGGGATTAGTGATGTTTCAGAGCAAACATCTGTACAAGATCTGTACAAGAATCAAGTGGCTCCTCCTGTATCCAGAAGGCTCAACTTGGGCAAACAGATGGCCCACGAAAGACTGCAGTTATCAGTGTTGGGCCACATTCTTTCTCATTTCCCTTTACTAGTTCAACACGTGCTCTTACTTTCCACTTCTTTTCACGTCCACTTCCTTCTGTATTGTACCAACCTGTACCAAGCCCTAGTGTCATCTGCGTTGGATGTTACTGAGCGCCTACAACTTAAATGGATGTCAGTGATGTTGCAGTTGTTTTGTTATTGATGTAGTAAGGGACTTAGTCTGGAGCTCTGGGCACAGCACTGGGAAACAGGCAGCCCCAAAATAAAACTAAAGTTTTTACTGTAGTCCATGTTCTTGATGTTTCCTATAATCTTGAGTGCATTGCTATTTTGTTTAAATGTTTCCCATAGGCAAAATTAGATCAATGTTAATTCGGTTATGGTGTAGAATTGCTTGTCGGTCTGTAAGAGTTAATAAGGAAATGTGTTTTCAGAGTGTTTTATTCTATGAAAATTCTACTGACTATTTAAAAATCAGGTTATAGTTACCAAATTACGTGTGAACATCTACCACTGGTAGAAATTGTTGAAAATGCTGCCTTTCAGATCACTGTGAAATTTTGATGATGCCCTTTTTCACAGAAGTAGTGGAAGTAATTTGTGTTTGTTGTTATTGGTGATTGTCATCCTGGAAAAAGTGCAAATTGCATAATCAATATAGAATTAACGCTAGACTTAAGTAAGATGCAGGACAATATTTTGAGTGGAGAAGATAAAATATCTGATTTTTAGTTACGAAAGCTCCTTTGGGAAATATTTGGTGTGTTCTTAGGACATTTCGCCTTAATTTACTGATGTAATTATGCTTCATTACAAGTTTAAATATATGGTACCTTTCAGAATTCTCTTAGTTTTCATTAGGGCATCCAAGGATACAGAATTTAAGCTGCAAGCAAGACGCTGACCCGGGAGTTCCCTAGCGTTTTGAATGCATATGGATTCATTCTTAAATGTAAATCCATCATATATTAGAAACTGAAAGAAAATTTTTAAGTGGAGAGTCTTTCACCAAATTCTCTACCAGTCTGTCCATTCCATTGCCAAATCAATGCAAAGGATGGGAGCAATCAATACTCCCTGACTACGCTCCTTTGAAATTTTTAACCTATCAAGGAAATAATGCCTTTAAAGCATCTCTGCTTTTCCTCCCGAAACCACTGGTTTATAGGAGAGATCAAATACAACTGAAATGTATGCTAGAATGTTATTATTTAGCTTTTAGCATGGTAACTCTTAAGTGTCTTAAAAATCTCTGTACCCTTTGACTTGGTTTATTGGATATATTTTTCCAAGCATCCATCAAAGTGGTTTGAAAAGCATGCCATTGCATCCTGCATAGATTATGTCTATGGGAATGATGTCTTGTCCTACTGATTTTCTTCCTCCTTGTACATTTTGGGCTTGTCTTCATTGGAAAATTGTGTTGGGTTGCAACATTATCTCAAAGACTTGTGTTAACTACTAATGTTGAACCTGACTCCACAAGCAGCTTAGACAAGGACGAGTGGTGTTCCCATGTTGTCTGTACGGAGATAAACCTTACACAAACCTCGTAGGGCCTGTCTGTGACTAGCAGGTTCTGTGCCAAACATAACACAGTCTTTTCATATTGTCCACTGATGATAATTCTACTGTTTTTTAAGTGCTGTGCTTCTCTGAAAGACCTGGGGTAGGCAACATGCTTGTTCTTTTGAATGAATGACAGTATACATTCAAACTAAATTTCAAAACTGTCCTTAAAAGTCAGTTGTTATAGTTGAGGCTTTGTTTAACTCTGTTGCTCAGCTGTGGCAATGAATAATGTTTCCTGTTCAGTAAGCAAGAGACTATAAAAATATTATTGTCTCTTACAGTTTCTCTTAAGCTTTTTTTAAGAAGTCCACTTTTCAGTGATCCTTGCGAATGAGACATGACATAGGGGAAGTACAGAAATACTGAATTCTGGCCAAGCTAGCTAAAATGTGAAGCTCACAAAATGTATATGAGAATGGTCACAATCTCCCATGTGGTAGAGAACCACTATGTCTTTATTCCTGATTTTTGTCTTCTCTTTGGTGGGGACCGTAGACACTATTTTTCTTCCATTTTAGAACTTAGGGTGCTCTCTTTGAACAAGATACAAATAATGGATTTCAAATGCCAGTGGCTAATACAGCGGGTACCATATTAGAGTTAAGACAAGAAATGCAAATATACAATCGTAAGATCTGTCCTTTGGCAGAACAAAAGCATAGCTTAAAATATGTGCTGATATTTAGTGATCAGTCCAGTCTTTGGCCTTCCGGTTTGAGTGGTGGTCTTGTAGATGATAATGAGCATACTGTTATGAGACATAGATCCTTGTTTGTACTGAGCTGTGTCATTCATCACCACCCGTACTATCCCAGGGAAGTTTAGATGAGAGCTGAGAGACCACTTAGTTGGTGCAAGTTTGTCCCTTTTGTGCTTCACTTGCTCATTTTCCTTGTGTTAGCAGAAAAGTTAGGGTACCAGGTAAGGAGAGCCTTTCTGAAGGATTGTAATACAGGAAGCTCCAGTTCCACAATAAAAAAGTAATATTTTTTAAGCCCTTCTGCCCTTAAGTTGTATTTAAACAAGTCAGATAATGCTTTACGTACAAACGGCTTTGGATTGTTTAGAAGTTCTGTGCCTTTGGTTTGCTTTGCCATCAAGAATGAGAAGAGCCTGTAAGAATTTTAGGGCAGAAGTGGTTTTGCTGATGGATTAAAAAATGATTGCTTATGTGTTTTGTGAATAAAGAAGTCTGAGAAAATATTTATTGAATTTCACATTGCAACTGCTAACCTTTTGTCCTCCTAAATAATACTACGCTTGGAGAGCAGGCACGAAATCAATTTGCCTAAACATTAGGTGATTTTAGGCACTGTGGTAAATCCTGTCCAGTGTCCCCGTGCTGCCCCACAGTGGGTATGATTCTCCCCATAGGTTTGGCTGTCATCTGCCTGCTCAGCGTTGATCTCTGGGGTTGCCTAGGGCAGCAGATGGGACTGGGCTCCCTGCCTGAGGTGCTTCAATCCTACCCTAAGTGAGACTTGATTCTGATTTCTGTCATTGTATGAGCAGTGATGTATGTGAAGGTATTTTGTTTCAACCTGTCATTGGATTTCAGGCGAGATAACACAATGAGCCTTAGCTTCTTTTCTCAATTCCTCTGTGAATTTAAATCCATTATCTATTAGCTGCATTTCAGCTGTCCTAATTTTATGCAGTTGGCCGGAGAGGCAAACAGGCCTGTTCAGAATAAGGTTTTTTACCCGAAGGTACTGTTGTTACGTAGCATTTTTGTTTTATCTGGTACAGTGCCATCATGAACAGAGGCATGTGTAGAGAGGTTTTAAAGGTAAGGAAATAGAATAAGAGACATCTTCACCTATCGTGGGAATTTAAAAAGCAAGTTACAGTGGGAGGAGGTGGCAGGCATTCATATATGTGTTTTTCTGGAGGTAGTTGAGTTACTGGAAGGTAATGGAGCAATAGATATTAGTTGAGTCCTACACAGTGCTGGTGCTAAGAAAGGGAGGAACAAAGTGGAAAGTGGAGCAGGTTGGTGCAGTGGAAGGAGATGTGCATGATCTCCCCTTCTGGGCCTCCTGTTCTGCTACTGCTCTCGGGGGTCTACACTACCTGGAGTCAAAAGCAACCTGGCAGTTAGTTGTGACATGAATGATCAGTGTGTTGTTCTAAAGTTTCACTAATTTTGTTACTAATTCCTGAGTCATCCTTTCTGAAATAGCAGATATGTTATTGTATTTCACGCAGCAGATTAGTTTCTCTAAATTAACAGAGAAGATTAGAATTTCAAGTATACCAGGATATCTGGATTACAAAGTTACCGAGTCCTTGAAGAATCAAAAGCTATGCACCAAAAGCATTGCATATAAACCATTATTTTGATTGTTCTTCTGTAACAGTGCTTTCTGATCCACTTTCTGCAAGTGATATAAATAACATTGATTATAAAGTAATACTTCAGTAAAAAATAATTTTTTAATCTGTGTTGGTTTTTTTTTTCAGGGCAATTAAAGCATTTCAGGAGGCGCTTTATGTTGATCCCAGCTTTTGTCGAGCCAAGGAAATTCATTTGCGACTTGGGCTTATGTTCAAAGTGAACACAGACTATGAGTCTAGTTTAAAGGTAGGTTTAAGTCCTTTCAAATTGAATTAACATCTGTTGCAGGTTGTGTTGCACCTTAAAACTGCAAGGAATGCATAAGCGTGTAGCAGTTAAATCCTACCTGCTTTAGAAATAGAAGTGCTTCAGTATGAATTATCTTAGTCTAAAGACAGAGTAAGGGTAAGATCTGAGGTATGCTAGGTGCTAGAAATACTCGTAAAAGCCCAGCAAAATTATAAATGAGCACTGATACTCCAGCAGATCAAAAATTTGGTGTAGGGCTCTTGTTAAAATAGTACATTTTGGGAGGAGGCTGAGGATGTACAGGAAGATCAAGGCAAAAGAAAAGAAAAATTAGCAGCTTGGATTTCTCAATGTTCGTTCTTCCCCACCCTGAGCTGCACTATTGTAAACTGCAGGTTCTTAAAAATCATTAAAAATAGAGAGCTTTTATGCAAAATAATGTTCTCCTATCATTTTTTTATGCCATTTCTACTTTTCTAGCAGTTAATCATTCTTTTACTTCCTGGTTTGAGAGTCAGCTTCTAAGGCAACAATTTCTGGCTAATCAGTTAGAAATGGCTTGTGTTAATACAGTACTTTGGGGTTTTTTTCTGTACTCATTTAAATTTTTTTGACTGCTTGTATTCTTTTTTGGTCTTCGACTGTAATCTGGCATTTTATCTCCCTCCATGCAACATGTTTGCCCATTTTTTTCCTCCTTCCATTTCCTACTCTATAACTGTGTTCTTTCCTTCCTGACCTCTAGATTTTGGTATGTGTATCTTGGAAAAAGGAAGTGTTCTTTATTGGAGTTCCATGTTATGTTGTGAAATACACCTGCAGGGTTGAGAATTTTGTACTTTAATAGTTAAGTGTAATTTATAAACGTGTTTCTGCATATTAATGTCTTCTAAAACTACTGAAAACATTAAATGTTTTGTTTTCAAGAATCCCGTGGCTTTCTCTTCCTGGCAGATTGTTTTTCTGGAAGCTCTATTTGTGAGGCTATTAGAATTGCATTGTCCAAGATTTGGGAGAGCAGAGTGTTACGCTCAATTTTCCTTTCAGTATTTGTACTAATGGGAAGCACTTCTCTCGTCAGGCTTCCTTTTTTCACCGGGAGTCCAAGCTTTCAGCTACAGAGACCAGTGGAGTTGGAAATTGTGATTAGAGAGGATGATACTGCATTAAGAGTAGGAAAGATTCAGTACAATGAATGGCAAAAGAGAGCAAGAGGAGGGAGAGGTAGTTCACTGTGTTGAGAAAGAGATTATGTGGGAGTTTGGATGGTCCTATTTCCTTGTACTTTGGCACAGATTTAGTATTGGCTGTCATGATACGCAGGGAATAAAAGAAGTGCTGAAGAAGTACAGTTTGGTTTTATTTTTAAAAAGGTCTTAGGGATAAAACATAAGAGTAAATTTACAAGGAGATAGTACACTGGTAATCAAGTAGTGGAAGGAACTTCTGCATTTTAATTTGTAGTAGAAGAAATTGATCAATAATCTTTTCCTGCTGTGCCATGAAACATGTAATTTTATCACCGAATCAGGTATTTAAATAGATGAGAATTCAATCTAAACAATTGACTGTTTTTAATCTTCACAACTTTGCAAAATAAAAAGTGCACTGATCACAAGAATTTTGTGTATACAGTGCTTCTGGTTTTCAGTACACTATCTAGGAATGGGAAAAGCACCAAAGTAGTATTTTGAAAATAGAAAGAAAGTAATCTTTTGTAACACAGAATTATCATGGTTCCATTGCTTTTATGTTGCAGTATGACTAAGTCACTTAAGAAAACAAATGGTAGCAGCAAAAACAGCTTACCCTGGGGCAGAGCGAAGATCTTCAAAAGGATGATGAAATAAACAGGGGGAGGTGTGGGGTTGCATTGATAGTTTCACATTGTCCTTAAGTCAATATAACTGCACGTTGTTGCTAAAAGATTGCCTCATTTTCCACCTTGCAATCCTGATGGCGTTGTTTGGCATCTTCTGCTGCATTGGATCGAGTGATTTTTCCATTTGCAGACTGAGGTGGAGCCAGAAGTCTGAACCAGCTCAATTTGAGGTTGCCCAGTTGCTAGATCCAATGCAAGGTAGATGGCAGGAGTGTGTGAATGAGAAAGGAGTGGGGAGAGCCATGTTACCCCCTTCTGCTACAAAACCTAACACGAAGCTGTGCTCTGGAATTATCAACTGAAACATGTAAGGTCGAGTTTCTGGTTTGTTTCCTTTGCTATGGAGGTTGCAATCCTTAGCAGAGAATCCACAACAGTGAGCAGCAATAAAGAACAGACCGAGTGGAGCAATCCACTTGGTCTTGAACAGTTTCAGCTGTTTTCAGCTCAGCTTTGGATTTAATGTATAGTCCTGAGACTGATTCACTTGAAAACACAGCATTACTGATTGAAACAGAGCAGTTTATATATCAGAATATATCAATTGAGGAGCAGACTAAGTGGAACAAGCAGGGCAATAGCTTCTTTAAAAGCCTATCTGATTGATCCCTGAGTTGAGGTTTAAAAAAAGACCCTCAAGCCAGAACTCTGTGAGTGATAAGAATGTGAGAGGCAAGTCAGAAAATACTTAGTGAAGAGAACAAAATAAAGTGCCAGTGCAGTAGTTACGCATGAGCATGGGGAGAATAAAATGAGGAAGAGATGATGAAAGAATGCGAAAGGATGTTTTCACATAATGTCTGTCTCGTTCTCCGAGACTGAATGTCTCATCTTTTCACAGAAGATAAGTAACCCAAAGTAATGAAAAAGAAGTAATGTAAAGACCCAGTTGTCTTGTTGTGCCCCTTTTTTTTTTTTTTTTTTTTTTTTTTTGTGGACCTTGTTAAAAGGATTTTAGAGGGTGGTTATGGGGCTTAGGATCCAGCTTGGCAGTGACTGGCCTTGTGCACAGACCCTTTCTCTGGGGCTCTGTGTAACATAATCCATAGCCCAGTTTGAGCTTCCCATTGCACACTGAGGCAGCAAGTGGAAGTAACTTTTCATCTGATACTCACTTGTGACTGTTCTGGATTTCACAGATTGTACCAACGTTGCATTAATGTACTTTGAAATATCATAATATTTTTGATGGTATTTAAACATTCATGTTAAGTCTGTAATTGCTAAGAATAAACCATTGCCAACAGATGAGTCATTGTCAGTAAGAGTCTTCAGGCAAAGGGGGAAAATGGGAGTCTGAAGGTCATATATTCCATGTTTTTAACAATTTTAGACCATTAACATAAATCACCTATATTTTATATAAGCAATTTAAGCAAAAATTTAATTTTTACTATTTTAAGATGTTGATGATTAAGGTAATTACTAGAGTGCTGTTTAACAAGCATAAAATCAACTCTCGGTGTTTTTTCAAAAGCAATTACTGCTTTTGCATGTTTTTAACATTGCTGCAGTTAAGGCTTGCAAATTACTATGAGAACCTTTGGCTGCTCCATTATCCCATTGCCATAAACTCTGGCAAGAACACCAGTGTTGTTGAAAATTACTTGGCCTTCAGGCTTACATTAAGAGGAAACAAACAAACAAAAAAAAGCAGCCCCTTCTGGTTGAAAAGAAGGCAGACCTTGTGTAACCTGACAGTTTGGGCAGTGTTACCTTCAGTGGTGATACGTGAAAGCTGAATTTGCCCCATTTATCAGAAAAGTACAATTCCAAAAATCAACTGGCAATGACTTGGGAGGGAGAAGGGGGGAGATTTTATTATTGATTACTATAGCAGCAACATACTACTAAGGCTTACCTCACAGTCCTAACTTTTTCTCACTTTACTATGTGTTCTGCTCCCGCTTCCTGTTTGCCATTTCCTATAAACAATACTAGGAATCCTGTGTTTGATGGTGTTAGCTCTGGTGGCACCTTGATAATCTGAAAGGAAAATAAAGAAATATCTCTAGGAATATAATATATATTTTTATTGGTTTGGTAAATGTTGTTGGAAAAATGTTTAAGCTTCTGAGCACGTGCCATATTATTTCTGGCTTGTTGCTTGCTATCCTAGTCATTTTCCTATTTATTGAATATATTTTTTCAGTTTTAGCCTCCTTTCTCAAACACGTGTGTAATCATCCTGTCTTGTGCATGTGTCTCAGTTCTTCTCTTAAGTACTTTTGAATCTTAAATAAATTCTAGCCATTAAGTCAGAATGAAAGAGATTTTGAAGAGAACATTCCTGTGCAACGTGTTGCCCCAGACCCATTTGAGCTCTGCAAGTTGAGGACAAGGTGATCTGGTTGGCTTAGCCCACAACAGAGGTGCCAAATGACTCATCATGGGTCTGGTCTGTTGGGACATGAACAATTCCTATGAAGAGACCTGTCCCATCCACACAGGAGTTGCTGTGCATCAGGCAACCCTGATGCCTCTTGCCCAGCTGGAAGCTGAACATAGAGCTGGGTAGAACATGAAGGGGGAGCTGGGTGTGTTGTGTGGGGCCATTGATATGCATGAAAGAGAAGCTGAGGAAGAAAAGAAAAATTACAGCTTTGGTATTATTTTATTTTAATAGTAGGGTTGCATTGGAAAGGGGCGGCTATGGGAAACCATTCTTCCATCTGGTTGCTCATTCTGCTTGGTGGTGTTGAAGTATCGTAGTGTGCTTTTGGTGGGGAGTTAGGGCTACCACCCTGAAAGCCCTTTGAATGTAAAATTCAGTTCACTTCCATTGTTTGCTGACTGACTACTTAAAGCGGAAAAAAAAGAAATCTTGGTTTTTCATATCTATTAGAATGATAACATTGAGGTAACAGTGGGTGGGTGGGAAATTTTCTGTGGGTTTGGTTTTATGAGGGGGTATTTTGTTTGGGGTGGGTTTTTTTGGTGATGTATTGGTTTTTTGGGTTTTTTGTTGGTTTGGGGTTTTTTGTTTGGTTTTTTGTGTTTGTTTGGTTTTTTTTTGGTTTTTTGGTGGTTTTTTTTGTAATGGATGGTCAGTGGGGACTCTGGACACAAGCAGGTTATTTTATCGCAAACCAAGCTGTGTTGTCCTTAAGGAATTTTGTTTGGTTTTTGGGTATTGCAGATGCATTCTGTACACAGTAACAAAAAACCTTTAGAAGTGTGAGAATTACTAAATTACTTACAGTTTCAATTATCTGCCTTTTAGTAGAAATACTGATTCTGCCTTTCACTTTTAGAAATTTTTGCTCCTTATTTACACACAAAACAGCTATCCCGTAGTAGTTTGCTTCAGGCCTGTGCTTTGATCTTGCCCATAAATCATCAATTTAAATACAATTTTAATTTTTTAATTATTTTCCTAAACATTCTCATTTGTTAGTAACGTTAAGACATACTGCTTATATTAGGATAAGAAAAAGACTGTGAAAGAACTAGAATTTATTGGGGAAATATGCATGAATTACATGAATATGCATGAAAAAAAAATAAATAGCGATATACAGATGAACAGCTTGAAGTACTTATTTTTAGTCAGACACTTTTCCATCACTTACTCAAATAATTCTCCTGTCGATACATATATCTTTATGAAAGATATTTTTAACTTCTGCAGCTTTTGTATGCCAACATCGAGCTGTTATAGACATATAGTTTGGGGGTTTCATGTTCTTTTTCTCAGTAATAAATAAAAATGTAATTATGAAAGTGAAAATTTGTGTTTTCAAGCCTTCAAGTGCCGTTTCACAACCGAGTTATCTTTCATAGGTGCTTAGATTAGTAAATTTTCATCTTAAACATGTTAAACTGAAACCTTAGGTGTTTATTTTTAAGTATTAAAGAAAAAATAACTAATCAAAATGCATAGTTATGAGAAGTTTTAATTTCTTATGTCTATTTTTATGTCTGTAATTCTACCAGAAACTAGTCAGTGACATTTTTAGGTAAAAAACAAAACAAAGGGCTTTAGCTATTACAAAGCGTATATCCAAGATTTCAAGCATTTCACCTAAAAAGCATTTTTTAGAAAGCAAGATGAAATGAGTCCAAAGATTATTTAAATAAAAAAGTGGATGGAAAACAGCATTTGGGAATTAAATTGTTTTCTAAGTCTTTGTAGTTTGCATATGCTGGAGAGACATATATTAAAGTTTTTTAACACAGCACGGCACTATTATCAAACTGCATGAGAGTTATTAGTGCAAGTGGTTTTCACAGTGGGTCACGGTATCACAATGTCTGGCCTACAGTGTTTTCTTTTGTTCTCTTGCACTCAGTTTTGCTTGAGTTTTTGAGTCATTTTGGAGTATTCCTTTAAAAGAAGACTGTAGCTGTATTTTAGAAATGTCATGATTACAAAGAGGAGTAAATGCTAAAGTTGAATTTGACATGCTGTGTGGCATCTTCTGTCATTTGGGGGGGGGGGGGAAGAACAAACCATGCGAAGAGAAATAGTTTAGCGTTCAAGCTAGTGAGTATTGGTGCTGGTACACTTAACATCATTTGTGGACCTTCTCCTCATGTGAGGTATCTTGGTCCAGATTTATTGGCTGTAACTGCAAGGCTGGCATTTGGGGCACACAGTAGCAGCTAGCTATGCGTACTGGCTACGTAGCCACAGGTACCCAGCAAGGATTATGCTGTGCTTTGGGTTCTGGGTGTGCGGGCTGGAGGCAGGGCGCTGCAGGTCCCAAAGCCACCCCAGCTCGAGGTGGTGCAGCTCCCTGCTGATGCTGGGGCGTGCAGCAGCGGGGACAAGCTTCCGGTCACCCCCTTCCCCTATGGCACTTTGCTGCTGCTGGCAGCCCTTCGGGCTGCTAACACAGGAATTCTGATGTAGCACAAATACGTGCAAATGTGCAGGCAACGTGAGCATTGTGACAATCACTGTGGTGTGCTACATAAGATGTTGGCCAGCAAATTCGAATTCAGCCTTCTTCTGGCTAGTGCAAATACAGCTTTTCTGATCTTAGTGTTTGAAAAGAATTTTTCACTTACAGCTAGTCAAAACAAGAGATTCTTCTGAACATACTGCTGTTATTCAGTTTTTGTCTATGAGTGGCCTTTGTTTCTTCTGTCCTCGAGCAGCCGCCTTCTGCCCTGTCTTTGTAACAGTTTTCCTCAGTCTTGAGGGTTTTAGTTTTTGGTTTGTTTTTTTTTTTTTTTTTTTTTTTATGTTGGGCAAAAGTAACTGAGTGTTTACACTACACAAACCTTCATCTTAGGAGGTGAATCTGTTCTGCGTTCAGAAGAGGCTGCAGAGCCAGAGCAATGATCTGAGGTAGCCGCACATAGAGCGCGTCCTCTCCTGACCCTCTCTTCCCCCCCTGGCCCCACGCAGGCCTGGCAAATGGAGGCCTGGCGCTCTGCCACCGGCGGGTTACGCAAGGCCTTCTCTGCCCTACTTCTCTGAACAAAGGCTGCTCTGAGGAACACAGCCATCACACCTAGGTCACATAGGCAGGAACAGCCATCTCCTGACAGAATTTTACTGAGTCATGATGGAGATTTCCTTCATGGTAAGTCTGTGAGGGTTTGTCAGGTTTCAAATGATGGCTTGCCTTGCTCGCTGAATAAATGTGGAACGGGGAGCTATTAAACTTGCTAATGGCATCCTCGAGAGGAGGAGGGAGTAGAGTCACTATTTTGAGCTCTCAGGCTTGGATGTAAACACAGACGGTGATGAAAATCTTGGACTAAGAGGAAAACCGTTCTTTTTTGTGTTGGTCATTTATTGACTAAATAAACGACAAAAACCTGGGTACTTGCCTCTCAAATTGTAAAGGTCTAATTTGTTAGGAGAACTGGTGTTAGTTCTAGTAGTGAAAACACGTTAAATTGCCTAAATCGGCATCAGATTACTGTTATTTTACTACCAGACCTAATGCTTTCATCAGTTCTCTTTATAAGCAATCCACCGTACTTCTGATCCTTGGAAAGGTTACCTTCGAAATTGTTTCCACAATCAGAGGCAAGTCAAGGACTCCAGAGGAGACAAAACAGGCTGTAGATAATTGTGTAATTACAGATGGCTACAAATCAAGGTATATTATGACTTGGGCTGCAGCTCGTGAAGAGAGCCTGTTACTTTTTAACATTCAGAACACTGCCTTCTAGGTAAATCCTCTTACTGGGGATTTGAATTTCTATAGACTGCTGTCTGCCTTGAGGTATTGTATGCTGTCTCTGAACTGCAGCGGCCTCTCCTGCATAATAACTATTTCACACAGCAGTAGCCAGCTTCAGTACTGCAATATTTGAGAGAGGTGCAGATGTTTGCTGGCCGCTTCTGTTTGTTGCAGAAATGGAAGCTGGAAATGATTACTGGGGTTTTTTTTTTATTATTTTTTGGTGCTGGTAATTGTGATCAGTGGATCTGCTTTTGGCTGATGAGGTTTATGTTAGAATGCATGCATGGTTTTTTTTCTGTCTGATTTTGAATACTTAACGGGGAGCTATGTATTATTTATCTGGCAAGAGGTGTAGGTTTGCTTGTGTATGTGCATTTCTAAGGTTCTTGGTTTGAAAGGTTCCGAGTTTTCTGTGTATTGCTTTGCGATAATTGTTTAGTGCAAATGGTTTATTTTGCTGTAGTTACGGGCTTCAGTTTACCAATTTCTTTACTGTTTGTGGCTTAGTGAATAGTGCAAGCAGAAATTTACTATACTTAGAAAATTTTCATAATGTGGATTTTGAAATTTGAAAGTCAGCTAATGTAGCAGTAAGAATTTAAATTTTTAGGAGGCATTGCTGAGAATATTCCTGCTTTTTTTTACTGTACTGCACTGATACTGCTGACATATTTAAATATTAAAATGGTTAGATTTTCTTATATGGTTGTCTGCTTTATCTCAGTGAGTCTCACTGCAATAACCCTTCTGAAAAGCTACTACAGAACAGCTGTCAATCGTTTCTCTTTAGATCTGCTTATTTCTTATAATAACATTGCTAGGTGAGCGCAAATCTGTGCCTTTCTGTTTTGTCTTTTCATATTAATTGTTGGTGGCAGTGCAAGATGACACATCCGTGCAAAAAGGATTTTGTACCATTTAGATCGGTATGCTCAATGTACAGGCCAAAGTATACAGGTCTGTTCCGTTTTTTCTTTTGTCAGGCAAAGTGCAATATAAAGTAGAGCATTTTATTTTTATTTAGTCTTTAAGTTGCCTGCTTAGTAGAATCACTATGGTAACCGACTAACGGATGTCTGAGGCACACAACCTGCATTGCAATGTAAGTGAGGAGATTTTAAGTTGTCTGACTGCTGAACAGTAGAAGAAAGAACAGGCAAGGCAGAGAAATAAGCAGATATTTAATATTTATAAGCTGTTATTTAATTCTTGCTCTAAGGTTAAAAAGTTATTTTACAAGTAATGTATATGTGAGTACATTGTTTTCTGTGCTCTCTTCTGGGAATGATACTGCTAAAATGTTCATTAAAAATCATAAATTTGTGTTATCATTCAACTTGAGTTTGTTTCATTTTTTAAAAGCTGTTATATATTACAAATTATGTTGATAGAAGTCAGTGAGGAGGTAAGCTGCATCACTCATGAGAACATTCATTTTTTTATGCTTTGCTATACATAATGCATTATTTTGTAATAATTTTTCTGTTAAAAATGTTTATTTAGAAATTTGGTGATCTATTAAACTCTTCTTATAAATCTTTGATGTGTGTGTTATATAGGCATACTATACTCGAGTTATTATTAGGACCCTGAGGAAAGTTGTGTAGTATCTAGTAGCTCCGAGTATGCCAATACTGAAAGCAAGCTGTATATACATCCATTAATAAGGATCCTTTTTTTTTCTTCCCAGCTACACTAATAAGCTCCTGATGCCACCTAGTTTGGCATCCTGGGCAGCTGGGGCTAAATTATCATTTTTGTGCTAACAAAATAAAACATCAGTAATGTTTTGTGTATTAGAAGCCACCTGAAACTGTATTTTGTAGATAACTGTATTTATTAACAGTAATATTTCTATATACTGTCTCTTAGTAGCTATATTCCTAGGCCTTATCCTCTGTTGAATCAATATGTTATTCCAAATTCTACAGCGTAGGAATTCTCTGAAGTTTATGGTGAAGTTCAGAGGCACTTGAGTTTGTATGCCTGTTCCATTCATTTTAACACACTTGGTTGCGTTTCAAACTGTAAATAGTGATCACTAATTAGCATGACACTTGTGAAATGATTGGTCACATCCAGACTTGCTGGCAGGCAGGCTTCATTGCTCTGCTTGTGTGACCTTCTTTCTAGAAGAATGAAATACTCAGCTCGGAAGTTCAGAATGCAAAGATGTTTTAAAAGATATTTTTCGTTATCTCTTGAGGAAAAGTTAGTAAAAAATAAACAAGTTCTAATGTTTAACTGAAGTTATCTTAATATCTGAAGGAGAGTATGTAAGAACTTATGAACTCGTGTTTTAATGCAAAGGTATTCATTTTAAGCGCTTTTTGACAAGAGATCAATTTTTTAAAAAGGCTTCAAATCACTCAGTCTGGAGGAAGAGTATGCTATTTTTCTAGGTAGACAAATTGAGAGCTTCAACATTTTATCTCCATGAGCTAATTAGTATGACTATATTCCCAGTTGTGTATTCTGAGGAAAACTTGATCTTCCCATTTTAACCATTCATTCGATGGTCAAATCATTCTTCCAGATGCCATCCCAATTATTCTGTGAATATGTTTGTTGCCATCTTACATTACTAGACGCATTGCTGATTCTGCAATAAACAACTTTCCTTTAGCAAACAGTTGAACAGAAAGTGAAAATTAACTCTTAAGACACATGGTAAAATGCAGTATTGATTTTTTAAGTACAAAATTGATTTATTCTTAGTAATTTGCCACAGTGGTAGCATTATGTTGTTTGAAAAATAATTCTTATTTTTTTTTCCAGCATTTTCAGTTAGCTTTGATTGACTGCAATCCCTGCACTTTGTCTAATGCTGAAAGTAAGTAACCTATGAGTATTTCCATTTATTTTAAGTGTTATGCTCACAACTGTATCAATTTTTAATGCCACAATCCTTCAAAATCAGAACAATGAGTACTGAGAGAGGGAGACTACAAAACCTGTCTCCATCTGTTAATAGAGACAGATATTCCAGTGGCATTATGGATCGGTTTAGTAAATGGAATAAGTAAAAATTGAGACTTAGTTTATTAATTGCTCTGAAGACTTGATTTCTGGAGGAAATGTACTATTTGACTGTTCATTTATTTATTTTTTTTATTTATAAACATAGTGCTTTTGCCATGGCACACATTTAATAGTAATTATTTAAAAATTTGTGGCGTCTTGGTAATCTGTCATTTTTCGGTGATCATTTAATGCCATTTAAATTTATAGATCTAAAATTCAGCATCAGTCGTGTGCTTTTGAATTAAGAAAAAGTACAAAATGAAATTGGCTTTATTAGGTGCCAACTATATGTTAGTCTGTAGTTGAACACATTAATCTTTTAGTGTAATATGATCTATCATATGCAGTATATACTGTAGGGTGTTACGCAGCATCCTGCAGGTATTTGTCCATAGTTAGTGGATTTGTATGCAGGAATAAGTGTATATTCCTGCATGTTTTGGCAGCTGTAAGAATTAAAAGGCAGACAGTTGTGAATGAAGTTACTCCCTCAGTTTTTAAGGTACCTTCATGCTGCTCTTGGTGTTGAGCTTAAGTTACCTCCGAAGTCTAGCTTCAGAAGCACTGGCTAAAGTATTTAGAAGCATTTTTGTATTTCTTTAATTCAGAGCTGGGTGGAATTGTGAATATTCGATCAGCAAGGGTAATGAAAGGGGGTTTGTTTACGTGGGTGAAACTGATGGCTGTATTGGTACTAAGGAGCCAGCTGTGCTACAAGGTCTTCTCTAAAGCTGGAGCGGGCACAGATAATTTTGTAAAATTATTTTCATAATTCTTCCTAAGTCAATAGGCTTTTATTGTTTTCTCCCAGATATGTGATTCTTTATTATATTGCATGTTAGTTCATATTACTTCTCGCTAACTTTATCAGTTTTCAGTGTATCTCTGAATTTTTGTAAGATTTTCCTAACGTTTCACCCATAGTCCCCACTGCCCCCAGATTTATGTAGAGGTATGGCCCCACGTAAAGGCGTCATTGCCCCGTGGCCTTGGGCATGGTGCTTGACAAACCCAAAGGAAGTGAGTGAAGAGGAATGAGAGAGATACTTTGTCAGGTTCTCCTGTACTACTTAGAGGAAGGAGAACCGTGCACTCTGACCCATGGTGTTGGCTACCATCACATAAATGCTTGAAATTGCCTTAGTCCTAGCCTTTGCATTTCTAAAGGTTGGGTGAATAACAGCATTATAGTGAGCGTGTTCCTAGCAGAAGTGTTTGAGTACTAAAACGTGTCTTTCTATTTAGGCAGTCTCTGATGTGACACCTTTAATTTCTTTCCCCTGCATGGCATGGCTTCCTTTTGTAGCTTCACACTGAAGGGGTTTTGCTACGAGGGGGGAAAAAGAAGAAAAGATTTTTTTTTTTTTTTTAGATAATGAACTCCCAAAACAAAAGCAGGTTTTTTTTCTTTCATCAGTATAGAGTGAAATTTGATGATAATGGGTGTGTTATGTGCTGTTTAGCAAGGAACACAAAAACTTTATTAAAACTTTAGATTATGCATTTCATTATGACCTGGTTTCTGAAGTGCACTAGGCTACCTTCTTTATAGTGAAGGACAAAGCAGTGCACAAAGGGAGCTTTTCCCCTCCCTTATGACCCAGAGAGAAACCCTGGAACTCCAAATTACCTGTATAAACCTCTGTGTCACACTGTTCTGTAGCTTCAAGAGAAAGAAATCTGTGTGATAGAAATAATTGAGCTTGGCTCAAACACAGGTATCTTCTTACTTGTAGTCCTCGAGAACATGCAGAAGTCTGTCTCAAAGGAATTTTTCCTTCCTCATCAAATCAGAGTAAGGATTACTCTTATCTCGACTAGCTTTAGCTATCTACCAGTTGATGGCTAGTCTAGGTTAGCAGTTATCAAGCCTTAGAGATCAGCCACTTCACCTTTTCTTTAATCATTTGAACAGCATGAGGATAATTTTCCCTCTGCTTTTACTCTTGAACAGCTTTCATTTTCTTTCTGCAGCTAGCAATTTTCTTGCCTCCAAGAGCTGCTAGTAGTATTATGGCATTCAGTGCAATTCATATGAGGAATTTAAGATGCTTTACAGTAAATATCAGAATACCATCTGTAATTAATGCTTTTAGTTCAATTTAACAGGGGAAGGACAATTCCAAAAAAGGAAACAAAAAACCCCCTACGTTTAAGATCCTGTATAAAGCCGGCAGTGTATAATTTAATTTTCTGTTCTGTAACCTAGCTAGTCTGTCCCTTGGCAGTCGAATGAAAATAAAAAATAAATCTTTATTTATAACTCAGTTATGTACAGAAAATATTACCTGCATTCTCTTGTTGTGCATCTCTGCTTAAAGAGGCTTCATTGCTAAGTTTACTGAAAGGTTAATGGACTCTGCATTTCAGAATACAAATAAAATCCGTGGACTGCCTTTCTGCAATATCTGTTTGCAGTCTTAATGCTTTGTTAGGATAGATATTCTCTGTCAGTTCTGTTATATTAAGCATAAAATATCAATGTAAACAAATACTTTTTTTTAATCTTCAAAATGTAATTTATCTTGGTTTTGCACTGATAAATTTGAAACGCTGTTTATCCCTCACTTGAAAAAACATTGCAATTGTAGTTGTCATGTGTTAAAACTAATAATTTTGATTTTCCCACTCTTACAGTTCAGTTTCACATCGCCCACTTATATGAAATCCAGGTAAGCTTTAAGCTCCTTTTTAAAAAGTGTGGTTGAGTTTCTAACTACATGATGTAGTCAGTCTGTGGAATTCAGATTGTAGATGCTTTTGTAAAGTTAGGCTTATGTCTCCAATCACTGAAGAAACTTTATTTGCTTTGGCTAAATTAAAAGTATTTTTATGTGGACTGTCATGCTATAAAATGGAGTAGCTATTTCAATAAACTTACATATTTACTAGTCTCCCAAATTGAGTGCAAAAAAACCCCTAAACATAATCTTTAGTAAAATTCTTTTATGAGATTATATATGTACTTACAAAGTTATACATAGATATAAAAAATATGTAGTTTCTTAGTTCATATGTATACCTATTGTTTCTCTTACATACACGCACACAGTCAAGTCTAGCCAGTTGCCCAGGTGCCTTCTAAGTATATTTGACATGAAATTTTCAAATTTAACTGAACACATGTGACAGAAACATTTGAGGTCTGAGGTAAACAGCACGTAAAGCTGTGTTATTAACTCTATATCAAACCCTACCACAGAGTTTTTTAGGTGAATCTTCTGAGAAGTTAAAGAACAGTTACTGAGCTTCCAGAATATAAGTAAATTAAAATCAAGTATCTGCTGAAATAGCTATTACATATTGTAATTTGACTGACTGGTCGTATAATGAAGATTGTATGCCCTTTTATCATGTGTAGAGGTATTATATGACTGAGGAAGGGATGTGACGTGAAAACAAAAACTGTTGAAATTAAAATGGATGACAGACACAAACTACATTTTCAGTCAGTTGAAAAGTAGCTTGACAAAGTTGTGAAATGGTGAAAAATGACTAGGTATTTGTATATAAATAAAATTTATAAATTTTATAAACAAGATATTTTTCTTTTGAATGTTTCTGGTGCAAAGGTATATGACAAGACAGAAATCCCCCGCCCGAGAACACCATTAAGAAACTTCATGGACTATTACAGTTCTTAACTGGGCACTGTCCAGATTTTATTCTGAGCATTGGAGCACATCTGACATGTTTATATAACAAAGCATCCTCAACACCTTAGTTCTTTTGATCTGCTAGGGTAAAATAGGAAGTCGGACACCTCAGGTCACCATGCCAGGTGCCTTATATAATTATGTGACCAAAGTTACAAGTGCTTAAGCTATGCTTTCTAAGTGACAATTGTAGGCAACGGGAACTTTATTTTAACGCAAGTCAGAGCAAAAAAGTTTCGGTGCGTTCTGCTATTAGATTTGGTTTGTCTCCCTGTTCTGGTTGTGAGGGGTGTCCTCTTTTCTGGAATTTGAGAAACTTAGGGTCTTGACTTCATTCTGGATATTACCTCTGACGCAATAAAGAGGTGTTTTTGGAGGCAGGCTGGTTGCTTGGTTTCTTTTAAAGGACACAGTTCTACGGTTTTCTGAACCCCTCCATATATTTGAAAATTATCTACTGTCTAGCAGTTAATGAAAGAGTTAATTCATTCCTTAATTATGTACCTTCACAGTACTGGAGTTTAAATGATGGGTTGCCAGCCTCTGAACAAGAGAATAACCTGGTGCTGATAAGAGTTAGCAGTGGTTTTTCGTGGTGTTTAATGCTAGTTTCTATTCTTTCATCTGTGGCAGTGTGAGTCCCTCTGTCTATTTAGGATGGTAGCTTATAGGGTGTCCAAAGAAAGATGTTGTGTTGGGTTCCCCTCCCCCTTCCCATTTCTAAGACCATTCATGATGCAGCCAAACATCTAGGACTTTGGATCTTTGGAATTAACATATCTAAATAAAACCAAATGTAATCATTATGACAGTTTTCTGTAATATTTTAAGGCGTACATGTAGGCAGATTTCTAAAGGGGGTAAATAATACAACAAATAACAAAAGTAGAAAATATTCTAGATATGGGAAACGTGCCCTATTTTAATAGGACTTTCTAAATGTTCCCAAGCGTATAAGCATCTTTTTCAAAGTGTGAATATTAGGCACTAATATTTACCTGTTTGACATCCAGACTGCTGCATCTGCTGTCATGCTATACAGCGAACTTCTGTTCATCTGCTTATTCTCCATAGTCATAAACTACAAGTTTTGTTCCCAATGCTAGGTTTAAAATTTTTTCCTGATTGTTTTTATTTTGCTGGACATGGATATTTTATTTATTTATATTATTTGTTTTCTTACCAGTTGTCTGCATTTCATGAACACCAATTTAAAATCTTTTCTACCAACTTCCCCTTGTTCCAATTGAAAGTATGTAATTGCTGCTTTAATTTTTCTTCCTGACTAGAATAAGGTTTTAAAATCAACAGTTGTCTTTTGTGATTGTGAAATCTCAAGAACCTAATGACATTTTTAACTTCTAAAAGGTGTTTATATTGTTTAGAGTCTTCTCAGTTGTCCCTTTTAAAACACCAGTAGTCAGTACTGTGTCCTCTTTGCATAAAACAAATGTAACTGTCATTATCATTTGCATTTAGATGGCCCCATTTGTTTTAGTATGCTCTTCATCTATTTGCCAGAATGAAGCCTAATGTTGAATTACCTGAAAACATATTTTTCTTTAAAAATTGTATAGAATTTTTAGAATGTTTAAAAAAAAAAAAAGTACTCTTGACAACAGACCCTCAGCTTTTATATCTTCTAGAGTTTTGTGGGAGATGAGGAACAAAAGAATTAAGCATTTAAAATACATTCACTGTTAAACAATTACTGTTAGGATAATGCGAAGAGAAATGCCGACATGATCACAAGAAAAATTAATCTATCGAGAAGTCTTAACCTTTAATATATACAAAAAGGCTCATACTATTCCAGAAGTCAATAAAGACCACCATCCTAGCCTGGAAAATATGTTTTCTATATCAAGATCTGTTGGCATAGGGAGTTAAGAACTGAATGTTTCCATGCTTTAAGCACACTTAAACTGTATAGCAAATAATAAGATGACATACCTTCATTCTCTAGGCACTCTAGGCATAGTCCATGGATATGTTTTAATTCTGCATATGGTGGGACTCTTATCAGGATAACAAATTTGTTGAAAAGGCGGTTCAAATATACTGAAGGGAAGGAGAGGCGCAAAATTATACCAGCCACCAATTACCAATGATCTTCATTTCTGTTATGAATTTCCTGGGAGGAATTTGTGTAGGGTTTTTCCAGATGTAGACTCACATTCAAGCATTCTCCTTAAAAACAGCGTATTCATTTTAGTGTGAGAAGCATAATGCATATATGAGGAGTTGACCAAATTCAATAATTTGCAAATTTCCCTTGATTACTTTAAGTAGCCAATTTATTTTAAATACTATATTTATGAAAGTTATTCTCTTACCATATATACGTCACTCATTAAGGCTTTCATATGCACTGTATGCAAAAAAAAAAAGTTCTAGAATTTTTTGTCAATGTGTTTGTGTGCTGTCAGTGCTGTGAAATCGTTGCTATTGGTGATCTGTTGTAAGCTTTATGATTAATGCATTTACTTTTTTCCTTTTGCAGAGAAAGTATCACTCTGCAAAGGAAGCTTATGAACAGCTTTTGCAGATCGAAAACCTTCCTGCACAAGTAAAAGCAACTGTCTTACAGCAGTTAGGTATGTAAAATTAACTTCTATTTGCCTGTGTGTTTCTTTTTTTCCATCTTCGCCTTCAGCAGTGTTTTTTAAGGCTCCATTTCCAAAATGAGTCTTAGACACTGAGCATGATACGTGAGATTTTCACCCAAAATAGAATGTATAACAGTAGATAATTAAGTAAATAAGAGAGGAGGAAAAGATTTTAATTAAACTTACAAAATTAAAAAGCTCTTAGACTTGCTACAGTATGTTCATTACAGGTTTTGGGCAATGAGGGGGTAGTCTTTCAGAGGAGGAGTGCAGCAGTTAGAATTCTGTGTTCTCTGTTCTGCCTCTGACAACATGCCTTGAATAGTCAGGCTAAATGCAGTAAACCAAAATACTCTTCTCTGTTGCAGAATAGAAGAACATGGCAAATGAAAAATTTATCTTTTCTTTAATTATAGTATCTAATGAAAACCTATTTCTGTGAGTAAAAAGTTTATCGTCAGATTCCATAAAAGAAACCACATAAAAAGAAGAAAAAGTATTATTTTTTAATGAAATTTTCGTCTTCCATAGTTATAGAAAGCTGATAAATCATTTTTAGACCAAACTTTCTAATGAGAAGAAATTACTTTTGTCCTATATGTCTTATAAAAGTATTTCCAGAATATTTTGTTAAAATTGTTCAACCCAGTGCAAAACTTCTTCATTCACTTTCTCCATGTTCTTCATCTAATTTATTATTCTAAATATTAATTTAGCCTGCTTACGCCCATTTTTTTTTTCCTCCCTTCACACAGTGGTCATTTAATTCAAATTAGTAATTGGCACTAAGTTATGGCCACAATGCTTTCTTTTTTTGTAATGCAGGTTGCGTATGGATTTGGGGTGGGCTAACTTCTTTAGCTTTTGATTACTCTGTGTGAAATCACACATGAAACTGCTGGGAGGAGTTCAGTTCAGGACTCTAGGTGCTGATCTTTTTGCTGTCACATGGCAGTGTTGCTGACATTTCAATATCCCCTTTGAATATTTTTCAGCTTGGTATTATCCCACCAAGTATAAGTTGTCAGCAGTTTCATCCAGAAAAGCTATACATATGATCAACAGAAGACAGGCTTCCCAAAATAGCTGACCAGTGCTTTTTCAGCTCTGATGTATGTTGCCACAATAGAAGCAAAGGCGTGTGGTTGTATTCGTAAAATCCTACCACAGGTCTCTGTGCTAGCAAGAGGAACAATGGCTTTGAGAACTGGCTACTGTTTAAAAACTGGATTAACTTCCTTTATTCAATCAGCATAGGTCGCCTAGTTTTGTAGTGTGGGTAGCTTCTATGTGGAGAAAAGGACAGAGTAGTCTTAACCGCAACATTCAAGGAATAATACCATTTCTTTTGCTCTTCGCTGTTACAGTGGTATTTATCTGAGTATAGTGTTTATCGCATATTTAGTCTCCAGCAGCTGGTAATAGAAACACCTCCTCAGGAAACATAGTCTGGGTGGTGCACTGCATGGCTGCTTAGAAAAAATAATAGAAAATACCTCCCATCTGCCAGAATGCTACTGGCAAAACCCAGTCAAAATATATTTCTATTTCTACATTGAACTCTTTTTTTTTTTTTTTTAACTACATCATTTTGGCTTGAAAATATCTTTTGTTTATTTTCCTTAGCTAGTTAATGTTTATTGATTTGAAATTTAGGCAAGTTTAGATGTTTTGTGGGACAATTTTTAAAATCTTTGCTCTTGTTGCTGGTTTCCAAAGCAGGTCAATGTGGAGGAGAACCCTGTGATTCTTGGGTAAATAGATATCTGTTTAAGCTAATGCATGCTGGCTAGTTCAGGTAGAGGTAACAGTAAGATCGGTACAGCTGGATAAGAGCAGGTTGTTTCTTCCTTTGTGCCATTACATTTGCTTTCCAGACAACAGTTCTTTTCACCGCTTTACCTAAAATTACATTAAATTAATTACAGTGAAGATCAAATCTGTTTTGGTATTCTTTCTCCAATTGTACTCAGCAGTTGCATAAGAAAGAGTGTAAGAACACCGTAAGCATCTGCTTAGAGATTCCCAAAGCATTCTCCCAATGATTTTTGGCTAGGGGCATTCCTACGGGTGTCCACGTAATTGGGTGAGGCATCATGAGATGCTAAAATGGGGAATAGGCTCATCTCTTCAGAGACTGAGATGATGGTGTTTGTTGGGGAAAAAGCAGTTGCCACAAGTTCAGCGTGAGAGTGATTGATCAGCATAAAAAAAGCCTGCAGCATGAGCTAGGCTAGCCACATTCTCTTCCTGAAGCAACACAGTGATTTGTTAGAAATTAGATTGTAAAGACCTGGAAGAGAGTGTGGAATATTTGTGAAGCATGGACAAAATCTGGGCTTTTGTTTATTATGTTAAAAATGTCCCAAGAGTGGAAGAGTAGTCGCTATGCTACTTGAGAATTTGAGTTAGGTCTTGCAAATGGGAACTGCACAGCTTACCAGGGTTTCTCCATTGCTGTCTTTCTAAATGACCTTCCTTTTATGCATGAGGAGAAGAGACGTCCAGTTTCCTTTACCTCTGCTATTCTAGTGGAAAACTTATGTCTGTTCTCCCTCACCCTCTGTTTTGCTTTCTGTCCTTTTTACCTCCCTGCAGAGGAAGATAAAATGGGGAAGTAACCCTTGTTTCAGCACTAGGGATTGCTAGTTCTCGTTTCTGTCTCCTAGAAGCATATTATTTCTTTTTATCAGTGTATCTCAGTAAAGATCTTCTGAAGACATATATTATCTTTCAGCCCAGCAAGGTTCTGATGAAACAGAAAATAGGCATTGCCACACAACATTTCCAAAGATTCTGGAAGTTGTTTAATGTCCTTTTTTTTATTTTTTTTTTTTTTTTTAACCTTGTTTATAATCCCTGAACTATTACCTTATCTCAGACTTTCCCTGGCACTGCACCACCCGGTACCTTTATCCTTAATGTACAGTTAGACAGGTGCATTCTGATAGCCACCCTCACATAAGCCTTTTTTTTCTTAAAGCATGAGTATTTTCTGTATGCTTAAGAACTTCAGTGACTTGGGATTTGAATCAAAATCATACCTTGTTTATGAAGTCCATAAGAGAAAGTTGTGAATGCTATGTGTCTCTGCAAAAATCATTGGGGTTTTTTTCCTTTTTTTTAATGATGGGTAGGGTTTTATCTTGGTTCATCTTCAGACAAGATAAAGTAGTCTTTTTTTCAGCACTGTAACTACTTGGCTCCTGACCTGACATTTCTTGCAGCCCATGAAATATTCAGACTTCTGCTTCTGACTGCAGTTTCTAACTGATACTTCTTAAAACACCTTAGGCAAATGTTGTTCAACAGATACAATTTTCTTTTAGGCTGCCTTTTTTAAAGCTTGGAAATTTACCCTTCATTTGCAAAAGTGTTGCTGCTACTGTTAACAAACTATAAGCCTATGGAATAAAAAATAAGCTGTATAGAACAGGTAGAATGAAAAATTTTTAAGGTATATTCTAATTACAGAGAGTGAAGTAAGGCTGCAAATACTCATCAGTTCAGTTCTCAGCCTTGTCCACTTTGTGTAGCGTTTCAGATGAGATCAGAATCTGATCTGGATTTTTTGAGTGGTATTACCTGTTCATGTGGTTTGACTGTATTAAAAAGGATAAGCTTAGGGTGCTGAAGTTTAGTTGATGGAGGTTTTAAATGGACATTTAGGGCAGGTTGTGTGTACAACTCTGTAGGTAACTAAAGCCGTATACAAACCTTGGATGTTTTATGAAATTGGTATCATAGTGTTCCACAAGGGACTGTTTATGGGTGGGACACCGTAAAAACATAGGGACAATCTGTTGTCACATCTTTTGTTTTACAAATGTTGGCTGAAAAGCAGTGGATTGTTAGACAAATACATGGAGCTTAAACAGCAAGAGATTGTTGACCAGTGTGTTATGTAGCGATTTCAGCAAGCCAGCTGCGTGCTACAAAGGATTTCCTTGTACTCATGATATTAACAGTGAGATGATTTTGTGGCTGCTTAAAGGAATACCATCTAAGCATAGGGGCAGATGAGGAGCAGCTTGAGAAGATGATGAAGGTGCTTTATTTGAATGGTAGCCCAGCCTGGCATCAGTGCTAGAGCATGTAAATGATGATAGGGGAGTATGGATTGTGGGAGGCCTTTAAAGTGGGGGTGAATAATTTGTCTAATGTAATGAAAGAAAAAAAGGCATTTGAAAGAAAACGATGTGTGGTTAGATGAGGAAATAAAAGAATCTTTTGAGCAGAATTTGTTATGTAGATGAGAGGTGACTGTGTTTGTCAAGGTGAACAGAAAGGATGTTGTAGGAATGGAGATGAAAAGACAATGTAAGAAAGATAAGTGGAGATTCAAAAGTTCTTACTGATGTTGTTGGGGAATTGTCCAAATGTAGATACGGGATAAATATGAGGATTTAGAAGAAAAGGAGTGAACAGAACATAATATACAGATAATGGGTGTGTATACAGGGAGAATGGTGGCATTTTTCACAATGACAGGGAAGGTATCTATGTTCGGAGGTGGAAAGATGTAACATTTTCAGATTAACTTTTTATAGTAGAAGATTGAGCAGTTCATAATTGTGCAACTAACCTCATAGAAAATTATTTAAACAAAAAAAATGCTTAAAAATACCTGAAAGTAATTTTGACTTAAGGTCCTTTTGACCTGTAATTTTAGTATAGAACTTTAAAATTTTTAGAAGTTTAATTCATAAAATTATATGTAAGTGATATTATTGTTTGATATCCCTTTTTTAAAGAGGAACTAATGCAATGAATATCCTGCTGTGCCAAAGTGTTAAATGGTCTTGGGGAATTTCACTTTGCCATTTATGGATTCTTTTTGTAGGCTGGATGCATCACACCGTGGATCAGCTTGGAGACAAGGCAACCAAGGAAAGCTATGCTATACAGTATCTCCAGAAATCTCTAGAAGCAGATCCAAATTCTGGTCAATCCTGGTATTTCCTTGGAAGGTGAGAAATGACTTTATAGACACTGTAAATTCATTGAGGGTACTCATTATTTTGAGTATCTTGCATTGTTTTTCTTCTTAATACTTACAGAGGAAAAATAAAGGGAAAGGATGTATGTTTCTGCTGAAGTCTAGGTTTATAGAAAGTGTATAAAAAGACAAGGTGCTAACATATTTGGGATGAATATAGATTAGAAGTTGAAAAGAAGTATGTTACCCAGGTGGTCCTGCTTTTTTTGTAGTTATTATTCAGTCTACACATTTACAGTAATCTTAGTCTGCCCTGCCTGGTTTTACCTGTTCCTCCTCCTACCACATTTTCTGTTCTTTTTTTTTTTTTTCTTCCCTTTTTTTTTTTGTTGGTAACTTCTCTGTAAATGTTGTTACTTTTCTTCATACCTTTTTCATAATTCTTTGTATGTTCTCAGAATCTCCCTTCTAATTTTAATCAATTTTTGCACTAAAATACAAATATTTTCCCAGGTATACATCCATTTATAAACAGCATATATTGCAACTAAATATTAGGCCAAGATAGCTCAGATTAATCCATTCTAATATCTATTTAAGTGTTGTAATTATTCTGTACTATGAGACAGTATTTCTTACTTGAAAACTAACTAACCTACTAAGATGTAAATCGTATAAATTTGATGAGTCTTCTTGGTCTCCTTTTTAAGGAAATAGAGTACTTTAAGCAAACCAGCAGTAACTCTTGAAATAATAAGGTTTTGGAGAAAGCTTTGAGGGCAGTTCAAGTCCTATGTGAACAAGTCAGTTCTGTTCAGAAATACATTTGAAAGGAATTATGCAAAAATCAAATCCTAACCTCAGTACCTTCCAGCTGACTTTCTTGGAGGTTCTGGTCACGTACAACTGGAACCTGCTTTTGTTTTTGTCATCCTAATTATATTCTTCCAGCTGTTCCTGTAAGACAGGCCTCTTG
Organism: Rissa tridactyla; assembly: GCF_028500815.1. Lineage (NCBI taxonomy): Eukaryota > Metazoa > Chordata > Aves > Charadriiformes > Laridae > Rissa > Rissa tridactyla. The sequence continues at coordinate 97,786,281 of NC_071466.1, forward strand.
GACCAGCTGTCTGCAGGCTGAGGGAGGAACACCAGCACTGAGTGTGAAGGGCAGAGGGCTAGAGCAGGTGTGGAGGGAAAAGGGGAAATGAACTTTGGTTCATTTGGTTCATGATCATCTGGCTCGTGTTATCACCCACTGGGCTAAAGTCATGTTTTTAGCTCAGCAGTCCCGTTGCATGTGCCTTGAGCTAGTTGAGTGCTTACGCAGCAGCAGGATGGAGCCAGGGCTCCATGAAGGTTGTGTGCCCAGCTGCCGTATTCCTGCTCCTACCGTGCCACAGCTTTCATGTAGTTAGAGTGAAACCTACGACCACACAAACAAGGGGGAGAAATGCAGGAAATGGGGGGGGCGGAAATCTAGCGGTCCTTTCTGTGCCCCATTCCTCCAGTCCATACAAGGGCAGGAGAAGAGGAAGGGAACAGGGTTACAGGGTTGTGCATTTGTTCTTCCTCTTTTTTCCCTCCACGTGTATTCCACTGTATTATTCCTTCCTCTGCTGGTTGTCCAAACTGGATAGCAAGGCAGTTTAAAGGTACCTTTCAAAAACATACCACTACCACCCGCCTCCCGCACTGAAAAAAATCCATCACCCCATTTTAAGTTTCGTTGGGTAATTAATGTTAGTGCTATCCTAATCAAAGTCTTCATGTATCTGATAAGCAGACAGATTGAAACATGTCTATTGGAAATTGGGTTAGATTGTGATTAAAATGATCTTCTGAAACATTGTATTCAGACTTAATGGATGTTTTTAGGCAAAGTACTGCTAGATTTTATTGTATTCCTCTTGTAGTATGCTTCAAGAATACATGAGAGAGAGTAGCATGGTTGACAAACCTTTGCCTGGACAGTTCTGCTTGGGTTTTATTTTTTACTAGAATAAATTTTCTGTTGTTATTTATGTGTTTTGAAAGTTGTCGGTTCTTTTTCCAACAGGAAAACTTAACTACAAACAATATAAGAAGCAGAGCTATTGTAGATTAAACTAGTAAAGATATTTATATTTTTAGTATTGTATTTATTTGAAGCTTTTAATTTTAAAAAGGTAGGTGTTATTCCCTGTGGTATAATTGTAGTTCTCTTTAAAGTTCTGATATTTCTGCTTATAATGCCAGAATACGTTTGAATTTGTATGTGAAAAATATTCAACTAAGAAATTGTGAAAAAATCCAGAACAGCAAGATTTTTTACAAAAATTCGTGCTCTATATATGCAGTAAAACTTAACATTGTTGTTGTTCATTACTTGAAATCTTATTGAGATGTGAGAAATGCACATAAAAAGCTTCCTGGGCAATCAAGAACTATCCTGATTGAGTTGGTCAATATCTCTTAATAATTCCAAAACACTTCTTGTAGAACACGAAGTTTCATAACCATGTGTTTGATGAAATAGGTAACTTAATTGTTTCTTTATAATGCTGTCTGTAGATAAATATTGTACTTACTGACTGATAAGTTACCACAAATGAAAGAAATATAAGTCTTTAAAATATGCTATGAGTCTTTCTTACAAAAGCAGTGAGCTGGGGTTTAAGCAGTTTTGGTGTACTTCTCAAAGAAATAGTTAGTAATACATGTTGATTAAGATGTTTGAGTCTGATTATGCCTGGCGTTCTGAAACGGCAGATGTTTTGCATTCATCTAGATGAGTGTGTATTTGTATGACAAAACATTTATCAGATCAGTCTTGGTAAGCCATCCTCAATAATTACCTTCTATAAATATTACCAAAGTTCTTTTTTTCTTCTCCCAGGTGCTATTCAAGTATTGGGAAAGTTCAGGATGCCTTTATATCTTATAGGCAATCTATTGATAAATCAGAAGCAAGTGCAGATACATGGTGTTCTATAGGGTAAGGATGATTCAGGGTAATACAGTGATATAATTCAATGCTAATATATGTAAATAAAGAATATCAGCTTTTTAACTCTCTTGTGTTCTCAAAGGGACCGTAAAGCTTTTTTATTTATACCTTCATGTTGTCAGACTTGTCTCATTTGAAGTTTAAATAAAAAATTTATATTTACTTTCTCGAATTTTTTAAAATACTGAATGCACTAAGTATATGAGCTTTACATGTTAAGATTTTATTTGTTGTTTATGCTTATTACGGTGGTTTATATAATAGCAAAGTTTATTAAGGGTTTCGGGGCGGGTGGTGGTGTATATTTGACTTGTTTGTATTTTGACTTTGTTATTAATTCTCAACTTCACTAATCTTTCTATTCAGTGTGCTGTATCAACAGCAAAATCAGCCTATGGATGCTTTACAGGCCTATATCTGTGCTGTACAATTGGACCATGGCCATGCTGCAGCCTGGATGGACCTAGGCACACTCTATGAGTCCTGCAACCAGCCTCAGGATGCCATTAAATGCTACTTAAATGCAACTAGGAGCAAAAATTGTAGTAATACCTCTGCACTTGCAGCACGGATAAAGTATTTACAGGTAAAACGAACGTTTTAGGAAGCGGGAAATAGTCTTCCAAAATACAGAGCAGAGGGGAGGGGAGGAGTAACATACAAGCTTAACTTGCAATTGTTTGTGGTGTGTATAACCTGTTTTCATGTGTATTGTAAGCATATCATAGCCTGTAATATTTGATTTCTTCATTTTTTAAGTGAAACTTAATTCCTTATAAACCCTATTTTGCACATTTAATCAAAGCATACTGTTTTACATCACTTTGCTTTTTTCTTTGTATTGTCTACGTTTTTAAGTTCTCATAACATATAGAGAGAATACACACACGCTATCTTTCACTCTTGTTTGCAATTTCAGAAAAAAGGAATTATGAGACCTCTGAATCCAGAGCTCATCTTTGTTCTGATTCTCACAAAGGTTTATATTCTGGTTACCCTCTTTATACTTAGCACCTTTCTAAAACCCCAAATTTTAAATCTGTCCTCTCTTTAAGACATAATTAGCTACAGCATTTAGGAAGATTTCATGGACTTGCTCTTACTAAAGTAGGCTTGTGTTAAATTTGCTTTTTACATAATTTTTCCTAGGCTCAGTTGTGTAACCTTCCACAAGGTAGTCTACAGAATAAAACTAAATTACTTCCTAGTATTGAGGAGGCATGGAGCCTACCAATCCCCGCAGAGCTTACCTCCAGGCAGGGTGCCATGAACACAGCACAGCAGGTGAGAAGTTGGGTTATGTTCTGCAGGTGCCCAGCTTTAAGGGTTCTTTACAATCGGTAGTGGTCAAGCTTATTTTATTGAGCACAGGACTGGCTTTTATTAATAAAAAGCCTTTGATTTATTTGCAAAGGGATATTAGATCAAGAAGCTCCCTATAATATGGGAGAAATATGGGGGTACCAATTTAGAACCTTTGTGGATTTTCATGATTTTAAAAGATTTCATCTTAAGTAGAAATGCTGCAGTGGTTTAATAATCCCATGAAAGGTACACATTCCTCCATTGATGACCATATGGAAACTGATTTTTCAGTTATTGAGATCAGCTTCAGAATATCTACTCGGCCCTTTTAATATATGTGGGCTGTTAAAATATATAATTTAAAGGAAAGAATTAAGAATATATAGAACCATATTTTTGTCTTCCTTCTGTGATTCTTAGGCTTGTAAACCTCATCATCCAAATACTGAACCTGTACTAGGCCTCACTCAAACACCAATTTCACAGCAATCCTTGCCACTACACATGATTCCTTCTAGCCAAGTAGATGACCTGACCAGTCCTGCCAAGAGGAAAAGAACATCTAGTCCAACAAAGGTATATATTCTGATGAACTAAAGAGCCCCCTACCAAAATTATATGGAGATATGCATTGAAATAATGCAGCATGCACAGAATTTGTGCTGTGAATTTTGATCCTTTGGCATCAAGGTGGGGAATGTTTTTAGGAATTTTAAAAGACATTTTTCAGTGATGTGTTTAATCAGGTTACAGTTCAGACAGGAAGTGCATAAGGGCAATGCAGATCGGTGGCACTATACTACAATCATAGTTGTATAAGTGAAAAAGTACAATCATAGTCTAATGATAGATAGAGAGGGAGACGATCATGTCATCCTGTCTATTGCCTTTGCTTATATTTAGAATTCAAGTGTTTCATCATCATGTAATAGTGTTACAGTAGATAAAGTATCCAGTTTTAAAAGTAGTGTACGTTTAAGTTAATTACATAATTTGATTTGATTGTTTCTTGTTATGATATTAGATATCGTTTAAGTTTTTCCTCTGACTACTCTGATACTGTATGGGAATGGTAGAATGAGACTTGACATGTTTTAGTATGTTATTTGTTTATATTGTTATTCTTGAAACAATGACTAGTTCTTTCATAACTAAGGTAAAATCTAGATAGTAAAAGAAATTATGTTGACCCTTGTATAGTCACGCATTTTAATGTAATATTTTCTCTCAGAATACTTCAGATGTTTGGAGCGGTGGCCATACAGTGTCACATCCTCCTGTACAGCAACAAATTCATTCTTGGTGCTTGACACCACAGAAATTACAGGTAAGTATGTTGAAGATCTTAGAAGCTTTGTGTATTTTTTTTGTTTCTTTCTTCCTTTTAAGAAAATAAATCTGGAATGGTTTTTGGTTTCAAATTTCTGAAATTCAATGTGAAATACTTCCCAAATATTTCCCACAGTGTAATTCAAGTTGTGCTAATATTTATGGCTTCTCCATGTGAGATTAGTTCTGTAATAAAATAAATGGTCTCTAGCAGAAACTGAGCACTTACATTGTATGAATTTTATAATTTATAAAGTAAGAACATACAGTGATTCTTTTTTCTTATGATGTTTTAAAGATAGATATGCAAATTGGCACACTTCTGTGCTAAGTGAATTTTGCTCCTTGCTGTGATGAGGGGGGATATTGAAGGAGTTGAAGTATTGTAATATCCTCTTTTTCCTCTGAGGTAGCTGCTTGTATCAAATTGCATAAACAAACATGCACATTCTGCAAATACTCAAATAAAATACACAAAAGCAGTACCAGATTTCATGTCATCTAATGTATTTATATGACATGCTAGATTTTATTTTTGAAATATTGTTTCAGGTCTTTTTTTGTTACAGTGTTTTGTTGTCTCTTCAGCTCATTAGGGCTTGTAGTGAGCTTCAGCAGGAATTCCATATTATGAAGATCAGGCCTAGCTGGAGACTCTTACTCATGTATTACAGATACTGCTTTGGATGCAATGAAAAATAATAGAAGGGAACACAGTGCAGCAACAGAAGGCATTCTGATTGACTGAGCAGTGTTCCCCTCAACTCTAATATAGTTCTTCAGCGGTTTCTCTATCTGAACAATACTGGCTTTATTATTTGGTTCTCCCTAATCGTTTTCTGTGTCTCTCTTCATGCATTCTCAGTATTTCTCTCTGCTTATTTTATATCCTACTACTTTCCCCCCTTTTTAGTTTCACCTTTTTCCAGATCCAACTTTAACCTCTAAGCAGTAGCTACATAGGCTTCTCTAAGTACGATATACTGTATTTGCTGGCAATAGCTCAACAAGGTTCCAGTATGTATGAATAGGAAAGCCAAAAAGATACGATGCAAGACAAGGGTGAATAAAACCTTTATTATATTTTCTAATTCAGCCTTTTAAAAGTGGCATCTCAGAGACTGGATGGTTATGGTAAAATTATTGAAAAGGAAATCAGTTCTGTTCTACCTCAAATCAGGACAGTAACACACACCAAGTGTCTCAGCTGACAGAAGCAGAAGGGGGAGGGGCTATGGTCACACAGTATGTGCCGGGGCTGCAACATGCTAGTGGAGGAGGGATGGGTGTGTTGGTTTCTCAGAATTGTTGGGCAGCAAGAACAGTGGTGCTCGCAAAGCCTCTGCACCCATAGCACTGGAGAGAAGCGCAGTCTTACATCTGCTGACATATGTGCTACGTCAGTCTTTCTTATTCCTATTGCCTAAGTTGGATTATTTTTTTTTTTTTAGGTGATAGTTTGCAAATACAATTGTTCAAAGCAGAATGAACTACACTTTATTTTAAATACTCATAGTTCAGTTCCATTTATGTATTACTAATACAGCATAATCAAAGGAAAGGAGAAGGATGTAGAAAAATAATACATGCAGACCTGAAAGGAGCTAAAACCTGATTTGTGTTTGGTTTTGGCGAGGCTTGGTTTGGTTTGTTTGTTGTTTTTTTTTTAGTGTTTGGTTTCTGGTTTGTTTTTTTGTGGGGGGGGGGGGGGTTTAAAGGATTTATTTACAATGATGTGAAGTAGCTTCGTATTTAAAAGCAATCAAGAAAAACGTATGTCACCTTTTGCATACCACAGCTTTTGCACTCCTTTCCACATACACCCCTTCCTTCTCAGATAGTGCTTTTGTGTTCCACAATTTCAGCATTTATGTCATGCCACTTAACAGCAGCTGGCTTACTGGCAGAATGATGGTGTGTGTTGACTAGTTTAAAATGGGTAAAGATCAGCTTTTTTGGTAATTTTGTCAGTTGCAAAGGAGTTCAGTATCATAACTTAAGATATTTTCTGTAATTGTATGGTTTTCTGTTGTGTTTTTTTATTTTTTTAATGTGACTATAGGTTGAATTTGCTTCATGCTGAACAGTATTAATAAAAGAATATCACAGTATAAAAAAAGTGTTAAAACATACATAATGATAATAAGAATTCTATGTAATCATACTTGAATGTAGTTTTCTTTCACAGTACCAGTACACTTAATTTTAGTGTGGTGATAATATTTATACGCTCAAATAATTTAGCAAGTCTCTTTAGTTTTAGTAACTAGTAATAAGGTTTGGTTACATAATAGCGTATGGAAAAATGTTTAAGTCTGCAACAGAAATCTCAATCATGTTTTCAGCTTTCCAAGTCTTGTCTTCGGGGATAATTTTTAGCATTATATGCAAGAAAGTTATTAAAAAGCACATGCAATTTTAATGTTTCTGAAATGTACTGCTGTTTTTTCAGCACTTGGAACAGCTGCGTGCAAACCGAAATAATCTAAATCCAGCACAGAAACTTATGCTGGAACAGCTGGAGAGTCAGTTTGTCTTGATGCAGCAACACCAGCAGGTGAGAACAAAAATATTTTTCTCTTCTACAGAACTTTTGTCAGTAATGGTGTCTGTTGTGTTTCTTGAATTCTGAAGAATTTCTATTGTACAGAGTTCTCCTGCCCTTTACTGCGTTACATTAAGTCAGGTTTTTTGTATAAAGTGTAATTATGGTTTACTGCTTGAAACGTAATGGGTTTAACTATGTTTTATTATAGGGCTACCAGATAATGTAAAAGTTTTCAAGCCCCACTTTCAAACATAAAGTGAGTGGGCACATCTAAAAGCAGTCTTACTTGAAAAATACTTAGTTGTAGTAAGCCGTATTACAGCATATCTCTCCTCCTCTCATTGTTAACTTCTCTCTCTCTCTTAGTGTCCAACTTTAGCAGTAAAATGCTAACAGTCAAACTGAAGGGTCTAGAAGAAAAGTGTGCTGATACCTTTACCTTAAAATTCGCTCTGTGCATTTAGACAGTCTGTGCAATAAGACAGTCCTCTTATTTCTCAAAAGCAACTGGGAAGATCTTAAAATCAGTATAAAATTGCAGTTGAACCATGCAATAAGGTGCACAAACCTTGTACGTTTTTTACTTCTTAAATTCTGCAGCTGATGTTCTTGTGCTTTTTCATCTTCCACTAGATGAGACAAACAGGAGTTGCACAGGTACGATCTACTGGAATTCCTAATGGGCCAACAGCTGATTCATCACTGCCTACAAACTCTGTCTCTGGTCAGCAGCCGCAGGTTGCTCTAACCAGAGTGCCTAATGTCGCTCAGCGTGGAATCCGTCCCGCCTGCCCAGGGCAGCCTATGGCTAATGGACCCTTTCCAGCAGGCCCCATTCCCTGCAGCACAGCAAGAACGCTGGGTAGTACAGACACTATTTTGATAGGCAATAATCACATAACAGAAAGTGGAAGTAATGGAAACGTGCCTTACCTGCAGCGAAACGCACTCTCTCTACCTCATAACCGCACAAACCTGACCAGCAGCGCAGAGGAGCCGTGGAAAAACCAACTATCTAACTCCACTCAGGTATACAATTTCAGTTTATTCATACGCCACGCTAAGGAGCCTTGATAAGCAAGTGACTGTCTGAAGTCTCTCATTTGTAAACACGTTTTCTGTTTCCTAAAGTCGATGACCTAGATGCAAAGAAAACATACACTAGGTTAAACCTGCCTTTTACCTTTTATTGTTAAAAATCTAGGTATTAAATTAACTACTTTCAGGATAAAGGAAATAATCATAAATCAAAGAGGGCAGTTATATATTGCTCAGCTGCCTACATTTGCTGAAAAGTTTCTTTAAAAAGGATTACTTGTACATCTTTTTGTTGCTTCTTTAATGTGAAACATTGTGACTTTGTTTTTCATGTAGGAAGAATGTGCATATTTCATGGGAAACTGAATGTTGTAGTTATTTTTGACATTACGTTGCTGTCATGTCGTAATTATTACCCATATTTTGTTTCCGTATCATCTTTCAAAATTAATACCTAGCAATCTGTCCCACAGATTTACTTGCAGAATAATACAATAATGCCAGTAAAAATTCATGAGGATGAAAGTGTGTAAGGAAGGGTGTTTGGTGTATGCGCGTGTTAAAACTTGAAGATGGAGTTTATTTTTTTGTTTTATTTCAGCCTAAATGTCTGTCTTCCAAGACATACCTTGTGGATGTAACGAGGTGTTCTATAGGAAGATCTCCTAGTGGTTTAATTCACTTCTGCCAGATGGGTTATACATCTTGACACAATACTGTTTTCTTCCTCAAAACTGCATAAATTTCTTGGTTAATTAATATTGCATGTTACTTTAATGCTGAAGAATTGCAAGTGGGCTGTGGCACATACATACACGCTTAACTGCACATACACTGCAACAAAGGGCTGAGATCTGGAGCATCTTGTGTAAAACATGGTTATTCAAAACTAAAACAGTGTGATAACATGATTTTTTAGTTTCCTCTGTAGCAGTATTTACATGGTTTATAAGCATGGCAGGGGGATGTGGAGCCTATTAGCCTCACTACCTCTTGTCTGAAGTAGAATTCACTTTCCTATTTTCTCTGTATTGCATAGAAGAAATTCTGCACTTGCTAGAGAAGTGTCTGCTTCATATTAGATGTCTGTGGTACTAGGGTCCATAAAGTAGGCAAGTAATAAATTGCAATAGGAGTTGACTGCTTTCCATAGAGATGGTGTTTTGAAAAAGCTGGGTAATTGTTCCAAGGAAAGCTTGCAGTCCTATTTCCTGCATCCATTGCATCTTTGTTCTGTGTGAAGTGATTCAGAGAACAGAGTCTCAGCAGAGTTTCTGACTCTGTAACATTCTCCGTAGGTACCAAATGAACTCTTGAGTTAAAAAAAAATATTTATCAGTAATTAAGCTACATAGAGGAATTAAGAAATTATGTATACAGGTGTCACATGCATACTGTAGTTTGTAATTAACAAAAAAATGTGGCCTGTAATAGGTGTAGCAACACTTCTTGAAAGCCAAGTGAAAATCAGACTAGGAGGAAACTTCATCACAGTTGGGAGCCTCCAAATTGGGAATGCTGCCCTTCCAAAAATAAAACCTCAGTTACAAGTAAATAGTGGATTCTTTCATCATTTTTCGCATTGGCTCATAGCTAAGGGATCATTTAAACATCCAACAATTCAATTGTTAGGTTTGGGAATTTATAATGAAATATTTAATACAGTGGGGTGTTGCCTGAAATCAGCTACATATGTGTCAGCTTTGCAGTCACTGATATGTACTGTTTATTAAG